>NC_091288.1:73407871-73723325 GCF_032444005.1 Ranitomeya imitator | reverse complement strand
TTTCGTGCCGATTTTCTGAGCCGTCACACCCTCCATCAAGGGGAATGGATGCTAAACAGAAAAATTTTCAAAATGATAACAGCGCAATGGGGTGTTCCTCAAATAGACTTGTTTGCCACAAGAGCCAACCGACAGGTCAGGGCGTTTGCCTCTCTAAACAGGGAGGACAAGCCGGACATACTCGATGCCCTCCAAGTACCCTGGACTTTCGACCTGGCATATGCTTTTCCTCCATGGAATCTACTACCTTTGGTAATAAGAAAAATAAGGGAAGAAGGAGCAAGAATTCTATTAATAGCCCCATTCTGGCCCAAAAGGCCATGGTTCTCATGGCTGAGGGCGATGTCAGTGTCGGACCCGTGGATTCTGCCTCAATCCAAGGACCTGCTCTCTCAGGGTCCGTTCCTTCATCCTCAGGCAAAGGGCATGAATTTAACTGCATGGAGTTTGAAAGGCAGTTACTAAATCTCAGGGGGTTTTCTAGTGGGTTAATAGATACTCTGATGAAAAGTAGAAAACCCTCAACTACCAGGATTTATGTTAGAATTGGAGGAAATTCCTTCAATTCCATACTACACAACTTTCCGCTGATATTCCTATATTTCCAATATTGGAATTTCTACAAAAAGGTCTGGAATTAGGTCTTTCAGTAAGCACTCTGAAAGTACAGTTGTCAGCCTTAGGAGCTCTTTTTAATTTTGATGTAGCAGGTAATAAATGGATATCTCGGTTTATATCTGCCTGTGAGAGATCGAGACCAATTAGCATACCTCGGGTCCCTCAGTGGGATCTATCGATAGTCCTAAATGCATTGACTCAATCACCTTTTGAGCCTCTCCATGCAGCCTCACTAAAAAATATTTCTTTAAAAACGGTATTATTAGTGGCATTAGTTTCTGCCAGAAGAGTAAGTGATCTTCATGCTTTATCTATAGATCCTCCCTTTTTTGTGGTAACATCAGATAGGATACTTTTAAAAACAGATCCTTGTTATCTCCCTAAGGTGGCTTCTACCTTTCATAGATCCCAGGAGATCCTGTTACCTACCTTTTATGAGAACCACTCAACTCCAGAAGAAGAAAGACTTCACACCCTAGACGTAAAAAGGACTGTCTTAGCCTATTTAGAGAGAACTAGGGACTGGAGGAAGAGTAGGGCTCTCTTTGTGTCTTTTCAGGGTAAAACCAAGGGTGCCGGAGTCACAAAGAACACATTATCTCGCTGGATCAGAGAGGCAATAATCTTGGCGTATAAGGCTGGAGGGAAAGATCCTCCAATGCATGTGGGAGCGCACTCTACAAGAGCCTTGTCGACTTCCTGGGCAGAAAGGGCAAATGTGCCAATAGACCTTATATGTAAGGCTGCAACTTGGTCTTCACCGAATACCTTCTATAAGCATTATAGATTAGATCTATCCTCTGCTTCTGATCTAACTTTTGGTGTATCGGTCCTTGACTCAGTAAACCCACCCAGTCTATAGTCTCTGCAATTCTCTCTAGTGGGTGCTGTCGTGGCGAATAGAAAATACCGGATTACGTACCGGTAATGCTCTTTTATAGAGCCCACGACAGCACCCGTTCACATCCCTCCCTTTTCTGTATATAGTTGCACATGGTGCTTTTTTGGTGAGGTGTAAATATTAGAAGATATAGTATGAGGTTGTAAATATGTATATATATATGTATATACCCGAACCTGTTAACTAAAACCTGGCGGCGGTTCCTCCTATTCTCTGTAAAACAACTGAGGAGCGAGGGGGGGGGCCGCCCCTTTTATCTCTCTGTAGGTTTCCTGTTCCTAGGGGCGGATCCCCTCTCTCTAGTGGGTGCTGTCGTGGGCTCTATAAAAGAGCATTACCGGTACGTAATCCGGTATTTTTCAGAGACTGTCTCCCACCTCAGTATGAATTAACTGGTGCTCCCCTTCTCCTGTCTGCAGTGGTTTCATGCTTCACTGATAAACCCAGAAGTGTAGCGAGTATATCAATGTAGCGAGTGGCCGCTATAGATAGGTCAATACAACAAACCCAGACTCATAATAAGGCTACTTTCACACTAGCATCGGAATCTCCCTGTCGCAATGCGTCGGGCAGAGATTCCGACGCTAGCGTTTAACGCACTGCACAACGGAGGCAGCGGATGCATTTCTCCGGCGCATCCACTGCCCCATTGTGAGGTGGGGGCGGAGTTGCGGCCGCTCATGTGCGGTCGGAAAAAGCGGTCCGTCAGGAGCAAAAAAAGTTACATGTATCGTTTTTTGCTCCCGACGGTCCGCCAGAGCACGACGCATCCGTCGCACGACGGATGCGACGTGTGGCAATCCGTCGCAATGCGTCGTCAATACAAGTCTATGGGGAAAAAACGCATCCTGCAAGCACTTTTGCAGGATGCGTTTTTTCTGCAAAACGACGCATTGTGACGGATTGCAGTTAACGCTAGTGTGAAAGTAGCCGTAGATGGTGCGCCAAAAGTGACACAATTGATAACATATTACTCCAAAAACATCGTATCTCAAAAAGGAGGACAGATGGAGTTTTTTTTTTTTAAATATGTACAATGTATATTGAGGTTAATAAGTGGCTCAAGAATTGGTGTAGGAAGGAGGGGTTTGGGTTCCTTCAGAACTGGGCCGACTTCTCAGTTGGCTACTGGTTCTACGCTAGGGACGGGCTGCATCTCAATGGGGAAGGTGCAGCTGTGCTGGGGGAGAAAATGGCTAGAAGGTTGGAGGAGTGTTTAAACTAGGGAATGGGGGGGGGGGGAGGGTATTCATTTTATAGGAGGGGAAGATGGAGATGCAGGTAGAGACCTGGGCACAAATAAGGAAGTTGGGGGTGGTGGTGGCATGGGGGGTGGGGTTAGAACAATTAATTTAAGGAAGAATAGAGGTACAGAGAGATAGATAAAGTGTATGTATACTAATGCCAGGAGCCTCGCCAACAAAATGGAGGAATTAGAATTAATGTTGTTGGAGCATAATTATGACATGGTGGGGATATCTGAGACATGGCTGGATGAGAGCCATGCCTGGGCAGTAAACTTGCAGGGTTATAGTCTGTTCAGAAATGACCGAACGGATAAGCGAGGGGGAGGGGTGTGTCTGTATGTAAAATCGTCCTTAAAACCCATCCTGCGTGATAATATAGGTGAATCTAATGAAACTGTAGAGTCCCTGTGGATTGCGTGATAATATAGGTGAATCTAATGAAACTGTATAGTCCTTGTTGGTGGAGATAAGGGGAGGGGGAAAAATAATAAATTACTGATAGGGGTTTGTTATAAGCCTCCAAAAATAATGGAAGCAATGGAGAATATCCTCATAAAACAAATAGATGAAGCTGCGACTCAAGGAGAAGTCATTATTATAGGGGACTTCAACTACCCTGAAATAGATTGGGGAACAGAAACCTGCAGTTCCAGCAAAGGTAATCGGTTTTTGACAACTATGAGAGACAATTACCATATATACTCGAGTATAAGCCGAGATTTTCAGTCCAAAGTTTTGGGCTGAAAGTGCCCCTCTCGGCTTATACTCAAGTCATGGTAGCGGTGGGGTCGGCGGGTGAGGGGGAGAGGGCGCTGAGGTATACTTACCTAGTCCCAGCGATCCTGACGCTCCCTCTGCCGTCCCACGGTCTTCTGTGCTGCAGCTTCTTCCCCTCTTCAGCGGTCACGTGGGACCGCTCATTAGAGAAATGAATAGGCGGCTCCACCTCCCATAGGGGTGGAGCCGCCTATTCATTTCTCTAATCAGCGGTGCCGGTGACCGCCGACAGGAAGAGCTGCAGCACAGAAGACCTTGTGACAGGCGGGGAGCGCCACGATCGCTGGGACTAGGTAATGTCATACTTACCTGTCCCCGTTCCAGCCGCCGGGCGCCGCTCCATCTTCCCGGCGTCTATCTCCGCTCTGACTGTGCAGGTCAGAGGGCGCGATGATGCATATAGTGTGCGCGGCGCCCTCTGCCTGATCAGTCAGAGCGGAGAGAGACGCCGGGACCGCACACGGCGGAACGAGACGCCGGGAGCTGCAATCAAGAGAGGTGAGTATGGCTTTTTTTTTTAATGCAGCAGCGGCACAGATTTATGTGGAGCATCTATAGGGAAATATGAACGGTGCAGAGCACTGTATGGGGCAGTATGAACGGTGCAGAGCACTGTATGGGGCAGTATGAACGGTGCAGAGCACTGTATGGGGCAGTATGAACGGTGCAGAGCACTGTATGGGGCAGTATGAACGGTGCAGAGCACTGTATGGGGCAGTATGAACGGTGCAGAGCACTGTATGGGGCAGTATGAACGGTGCAGAGCACTGTATGGGGCAGTATGAACGGTGCAGAGCACTGTATGGGGCAGTATGAACGGTGCAGAGCACTGTATGGGGCAGTATGAACGGTGCAGAGCACTGTATGGGGCAGTATGAACGGTGCAGAGCACTGTATGGGGCAGTATGAACGGTGCAGAGCACTGTATGGGGCAGTATGAACGGTGCAGAGCACTGTATGGGGCAGTATGAACGGTGCAGAGCACTGTATGGGGCAGTATGAACGGTGCAGAGCACTGTATGGGGCAGTATGAACGGTGCAGAGCACTGTATGGGGCAGTATGAACGGTGCAGAGCACTGTATGGGGCAGTATGAACGGTGCAGAGCACTGTATGGGGCAGTATGAACGGTGCAGAGCACTGTATGGGGCAGTATGAACGGTGCAGAGCACTGTATGGGGCAGTATGAACGGTGCAGAGCACTGTATGGGGCAGTATGAACGGTGCAGAGCACTGTATGGGGCAGTATGAACGGTGCAGAGCACTGTATGGGGCAGTATGAACGGTGCAGAGCACTGTATGGGGCAGTATGAACGGTGCAGAGCACTGTATGGGGCAGTATGAACGGTGCAGAGCACTGTATGGGGCAGTATGAACGGTGCAGAGCACTGTATGGGGCAGTATGAACGGTGCAGAGCACTGTATGGGGCAGTATGAACGGTGCAGAGCACTATATGGGGCACAGATGTGGGGCAATATGAACGGTGCAGAGCATATAGGGCACAGATGTGGGGCAATATGAACGGTGCAGAGCATATAGGGCACAGATGTGGGGCAATATGAACGGTGCAGAGCATATAGGGCACAGATGTGGGGCAATATGAACGGTGCAGAGCATATAGGGCACAGATGTGGGGCAATATGAACGGTGCAGAGCATATAGGGCACAGATGTGGGGCAATATGAACGGTGCAGAGCATATAGGGCACAGATGTGGGGCAATATGAACGGTGCAGAGCACTATATGGGGCACAGATGTGGGGCAATATGAACGGTGCAGAGCACTATATGGGGCACAGATATGGGGCAATATGAACGGTGCAGAGCACTATATGGCACAGCTATGGGGAAATAATGAACAGTGCAGAGCACTATATGGCACAGCTATGGGGAAATAATGATCTATTTTTATTTTTGAAATTCACTGGTAAATGCTGCATTTCCACCCTAGGCTTATACTCGAGTCAATAAGTTTTCCCAGTTTTTTGTGGCAAAATTAGGGGGGTCGGCTTATACTCGGGTCGGCTTATACTCGAGTATATACGGTATCTTTCACAACTGGTTCAGGACCCAACAAGAAGAGGGGCACTGCTAGACCTAATATTAACCAACATGCCAGACCGCATATCAAATATAAGGGTTGGGGGTCACTTGGGGAATAGTGATCACAAAATAACAAGTTTTCATGTATCCTTTAATAAGATGTGTAGTAGAGGGGTTACAAGGACGCTAAACTTCAGGAGGGCAAATTTCCAACGGATGAGATATGATCTTGGTGCAATTAACTGGGACGATATCCTGAGACCTAAAAATACACAAAGAAAATGGGAGACGTTTATTAGCATCCTGGATGGGACCTGTGCACAGTATATACCGTATGGGAATAAACATACTAGAAATAGGAGGATACCAATATGGCTAAATAGAGCTGTAAGGGGCGCAATAAGTGACAAAAAGAAAGCATTTAGAGAATTAAAGGAAGTAGGTAGTGATGAGGCATTAAATAAATACAAAAAATTAAATAAATTCTGTAAAAAGCAAATCAAGGCAGCAAAGATTGAGACAGAGAGACTCATTGCCAGAGAGAGTATAAATAATCCCAAAATATTCTTTGACTATGTAAATAGTAAGAAACTAAAAAATGATAGTGTTGGCCCCCTTAAAAATAGTCTGGGTCAAATGGTGGATGAGGAAAAAGCCAATATGCTAAATGACTTTTTTTCATCAGTATTTACACAAGAAAATCCCATGGCGGACAATATGATCAGTGATAACAAAAATTCCCAATTAAATGTCACCTGCTTAACCCAGCAGGAAGTACGGCGGCATCTAAAAATCACTAAAATTGACAAATCTCCGGGCCCGGATGGGATACACACCCGAGTACTGCAGGAACTAAGTACAGTCATTGCATTGATAGACCATTATTTTTAATCTTTAAAGACTCCATAGTAACAGGGTCTGTACCACAGGACTGGCGTATAGCAAATGTGGTGCCAATATTCAAAAAGAGGACAAAGCTGAACTCGGTAACTGTAGGCCAGTAAGCTTAACCTCTACTGTGGGTAAAATCCTGGAGGGCATTCTAAGGGATGCTATACTGGAGTATCTGAAGAGGAATAACCTTATGACCCAGTATCAGCATGGGTTTACTAGGGACCGTTCCTGTCAGACTAATCTGATCAATTTCTATGAAGAGTTAAGTTCCGGCCTGGACCAAGGGAACGCAGTGGACATAGTGTATATGGACTTTTCAAAAGCTTTTGATTCGGTGTCACACATAAGGTTTATGAGAATAATGGGGATAGGGGAAAATATGTGTAAGTGGGTTAAGAGCTGGCTCAGGGATAGGAAACAAAGGGTGGTTATTAATGGAGCACACTTGGACTGGGTCGCGGTTAGCAGTGGGGTACCACAGGGGTCAGTATTGGGCCCTCTTCTTTTTAACATATTTATTAATGAATAGCCACAACGAGTATGAGGAATAGAACGGCACTAGAGCAATACGAATTCCAATAAGCAGGACTGATGGTGGACAGCCGAATGTCAGGCGTCACGAAAGCTAAGGGTTATGGTGCTCTGCATAAAAAATGTCAAGCGAAAGTCCAAATGTAATCAAGAGGAGAGAAAATATGCGGCACTCACCCCAGGGTAGCAGTGAAGTTCGTGAGCTTTATTGGAGAAGATATATAAAATACATCCGTCAGGCGCAGGCGCCGAAAAGGTCAGAGAGGCCCGGCGCCTGCGCACAGCAGTACTTTGCTCTGCTCTCAAAAGGGCAGACAAAGTACGCCTGTGCCGGAGCCGCGGCATGAAGACCAGAAGAGGACGCCATGGACTGAAGATGGGAGGCGCTGGAGTGGACCTGAGACACCCATTTGACCAGACCTCAGCGGGAGCGCCCCTGGATGAGTATAATCTAACGTCTTTTTCTTCTCTTTCAGGTAACATCGACGGCTTATCTACAGCATTACAGAATGCTGTAGATAAGCCCCTGATGACGGTGAGCTTACCTCACCATCGATTTTGTGGGTGACAGGTTCCCTTTAAAAGATACAGATGGAGGGGGTGACCACTTACAGCTACTTCATAAAAAGGGTGCAAAATTCAATAATTCATTTAAACCATCAGGTTTCATGGTTCCCAGCCTAACGATCCATTATAATTCCTGTCTTGCAAGGAGTTGCTTTATATTCCCACCGCGTATCCCCCCGTGGATCATATCTATCCCTCGAACCATAAATTTTGTGGGATTGCAGTTGTGGGTCAACTTAAAGTGCCTTGGGATGGTTTTTAATTCCAGTGGAACCACTGTAGACCTTGCTGCGCCATTGTCCCGCACATGCTCCCTCACTCTCACCCGTAGCTCTCTAGAGGCAAGTCCCACATATATAAGTGGCCAGCTGCATGTTGCATAATATCACATTTGTGCTGCTGCAATTGATATATATTCCCTAATTTCAAAATTCCTTTTACCGTCAACCGAGTGAAAGGTGGAGATGCAAAGGACATTGGCGCAAGCGGCACAGTGGCCACAACTAAAGCGCCCCTTCATTGTTCTTCTTGCCCCAAAAGGATATTTGACCGGTGCCACATAGTGGCTCTTTACTAAAAAAATCCTTCAAATGTTTGGACCTGTGAGGGGTCATCAGGGGGTAATCTGCCAGATAGGATCCCAGGGAGGGTTCCGCACTCAATATAGGCCAATATTTCTTTAAAATGGCCCACATATTCTCCCATTCATGGTTGTAAACCGAAATAAATCTAATTTAATCATCCGCCTTATCTTTCTTTTTATTTTGATACAACAATTGATTCCGAGATGTGGATTTAGCCCTGTTGTATCCATGTTTCACACACCTTTTGCTTTAACCACTCTGATTAAATCTTGATCTTAAGTCTCCTGCCTGTACCTCAAATTTCAGGCCTGTCAAGCATATCCGCCCCATCCTCAAGAACTGTCTGACTGGGACAGCCCCAATGGTGGCTTGACTGTGTGCAGACTTCGCATGAATCAAAGCATTAACCAAAGTTTTTTTTGTGAAAGACATCAGTCTGGATGGACAGATTGGCATCCACCTCCAGGCTGATGTCCAAAAAGTCCATTTTCCTATCGCCACGACAGAACCCCTACGAGAGAGGGGATCCGCCCACATTCCGGACAGGAACCTACAGGATTTAAAGGGGCGGTCCCCCTCATCACTCCAGTTTGGGTTCCTGTCCGGACGGCGGGAGCCTGCAGACAGCAGCTTACCCGGGCCTCCATGCCTCTGCGCGGTATCTTCGATGAACGACAGAATCGGGGGCTCGGAAGCAGCGTCGGGGGTGTCCTGTGTGCAGACCCCCCCTCGTCTGGCCATGAGGAGCGCGTCCCTGGAGTCGGGCAGTGCCGTCCTGGTCCGCAGTAGAGCACGGTGTGCAGCGTCCACACCGGCGCTGGTGAACCCGGAAGTAGTTGGTACGCTTCCGGGGTAAGCCGGGGGAGGAGCACTGTAAAAGAGCGGCGCCTATGGAATGATGCGTGCAGCCATGTCCTCAGTAGGGGACGCCGAGCACCCTCATGGAGAGGGAACGGAGCAGCGCAGTAAGAGCGGTAGCGGCCGCTCCAGGAGAAGCAGCAGCAGCGTGGTACTGGGGCAGCAGCGTGCGAGCGCCCCAGCGTCACATTTGGATCCTACTCCTCCAGAACCGGTATTCACAGAATCAGCCTTATGGTGAGTGTTAAATCAGACACCTGGTGCTTATATGGTCTGTTATTTGTGCTTTGTTTTAGGGGAAAAAAAAACACTAAATCTAAACATAAGCAATGTGCTCTATGCATGACTCCAATGCCTGACAGTTATACCAAAAGGCTGTGTCAGGCTTGCATCTCTCAGACCTTAGAAGAGGAAGCTCCCCTTCGGTCATCAGATCTTAGAGCGGTCATCAGGGAGGAAATTAGCTATTCCCTTAGAAGCAGCCGCCAGGAAAGGTCGGGCAGAGACGTATCGCCAGGATCTAGTCTGTCCCTGCAAGAAGGGGAATGTTCCCGCTCTTCATCTCCATCCTCCTCAGATGAAGAGGGAAGACCTTGTTTCTCGGTGGATAACATGGACATGTTAGTTAAAGGAGTCCGAGCCACCATGGGTGTTGCAGAGAGCAAGGAACCAAGGTCCGCACAGGACATAATGTTTGCGGGCTTGTGCCAGAGGAGTCGTAAGGCATTCCCGGTTGTGGATACGGTTAAGACTCTTATAAAGAGAGAATGGGATAAACAGGATAAAAGTTTCCTCCCGTCATCAGCCAAAAGAAGGTATCCCTTTGAAGACAATGATCTGACAGAGTGGATGAAAGTCCCGAAAGTCGATGCAGCGGTGGCTTCTACGTCTAAAGCCGGTACTTTGCCGCTGGAGGACGTGGGCCTTCTGAAAGACCCGTCAGATAGGAAGGCGGACATGTTTTTGAGAAAAGTATAGGCGTCAACTGCAGGGGCATTCAAACCTGCCATCTCTAGCACGTGTACGGCTAGATCCGTCATGGTGTGGATATCCCAGCTGGAGGAACAGCTGAAGTCCAAGGTGCCCAGAGACAAGATGCTGAACTCCCTTTCGCAAATACGTGAAGGGGTGGCGTATTTAGCGGATGCATCAGTGGATTCTTTAAAACTAGCGGCAAGATCAGCAGGTCTCTCAAACGCTGCTCGCCGTGCCTTATGGCTTAAGACCTGGAAAGGGGATGCCCAGGCGAAAGCTGTACTATGTACAATACCGTGTAGGGGTGAGTACCTGTTTGGCCCGGTATTGGATGGTATCCTAGCTAAGGCTGAGGATAGGAAGAAAGGTTTTCCTAAAGCTTTCAATCCTACCTTTAGGAATACCTTCAGGAGACGCTTCCAATACAGAAGACCTTACCACAACCGAGACTGGGAACCATCAGACCCAAAAAAGAAAGGTTCGGACTTTAATGCTTCATCATCTTCCTCAAGAAGAAGAAGGAATTATCGTTAATAAAGATCTTCCAGTAGGGGGCAGGTTAAAATACTTCTATGCTCAGTGGGCCAAAATAACTTCGAGCAATTGGGTTCTGGGTATAATTAATTCAGGGTTAAAATTAGAGTTCCGGGAAAGACCTTCTGAATTTTATATCTTGACTGCCCCTGATTCCTTAGACCAACAAAAGGCCCTTGAAAAAGAGGTCCAAATGTTAAGACGGAAGAAAGTCATAGTAGAGGTTCCAAAACATCAGCAGGGGAAAGGGTTCTATTCCCCTTTATTTTTAATCTCCAAGCCAGATGGATCCTTTCGAACCATCATAAACTTACGGAGATTGAACAAACATCTAACGTATCATGCTTTTAAGATGGAATCTATTAAAATGGCGACTAAACTTCTTTTTTCCAGATGTTATATGACCGTTCTGGATTTAAAAGATGCGTATTACCATCTGCCCATTCACCAGGATCATCAACAATTCCTCAGAATGGCGGTGCGCTTAAACGACCAGGTCAGACACTTTGTTTGCTGCAATGCCCTTTGGTCTAGCCATGGCACCGAGGGTGTTTACTAAAGTCATGGCAGAAGTAATGGCCTATGTCAGAGAACAGGATACGTTAATTATACCCTACTTGGATGACTTCCTCGTAGTGGGGAATTCCTTTTGCCAGTGTAGTACTCGCCTAAATCATGTAATATCTTCCTTACAGGACTTGGGTTGGATAGTCAATATGGAGAAGTCAAGACTCGAACCATCAACAACTCAGACTTTCCTAGGTATTCTGCTAGATTCGGAAGAGCAACAATGTTTCCTTCCGGAAGAGAAAAAGCAGAGGATTGTGCACAAAGTCAGTACGGTAACAAGGAAGCCAGATCTGACTTTAAGAGACGCTATGTCCCTTCTGGGATCCCTAACGTCCTGCATACCAGCCGTCCAGTGGGCTCAATTCCACACTCGAGTGTTGCAGTCCCAGGTCTTGGATACAGAGAGGAGTCTTCAAGGGCAATTAGGCGGAAGACTCAGGCTGTCCACCGCCACTCTACATAGTCTGAGATGGTGGTTAAACAGGAGACCTTTAGAAAAAGGAGTACGCTGGAGTGTAGTGCCAGACAACACGGTCACAACCGATGCCAGTCCAATAGGTTGGGGAGCTCATTTAGGAGATGTTTGGACTCAAGGGCAATGGTCTCTCTTAGAGGCTCAAGAGTCCTCAAATTGGAAAGAGCTCACGGCAGTAAAGAAGGCCTTACTCAGGTTGCTTCCATCTCTGCAGGATTCACATGTAAGAGTCCAGACAGACAACACAACAGTAGTGGCGTATCTCAACCATCAAGGGGGTACAAGGTCAAGATCCCTAATGAACACCGCCACAGACATACTCAAAGTAGCCGAAGCCCACTTTCGCTCTCTATCAGCTGTTCACATTCGGGGAGAGCTCAACACAGAGGCAGATTACCTCAGCCGTCATTCTCTACGTCAGGGAGAATGGGTTCTAAATCGACGCGTGTTCATACAGATAGTAGACCTATGGGGATTGCCCGTTATCGATCTATTTGCAACGAGAGAGAACAGGCAGACCAGGAAGTTCGCTTCTCTTCGGGTGGCGGACAAGCCCTGTATAATAGACTCCCTTCAAATACACTGGGATTTCCCTCTGGCTTATGCGTTTCCCCCAATGTGTCTGATCCCTATAGTACTCAGGAAGATCAGGGAAGAGAGGGCGAGAGTGATCCTGATTGCCCCCTTTTGGCCCAGGAGGGCATGGTTCTCGCTACTCAGGGCAATGTCTGTGTCCGACCCCTGGGTACTGCCGACCAGCCCGGAGCTTCTTTCTCAGGGTCCATTCAGTTACCCCAATATAGAATCCCTGCATCTGACGGCGTGGAATTTGAGAGGGAGTTATTGAGGAGAAGAGGGTTTTCAGAGGCTCTCATATCTACCCTTTTAAATAGCCGGAAAGAAGTTACCACTAAAATCTATGCTAAAACTTGGAAAAAGTTCCTTGCCTTCTACCAAAATCCCTTTTCTGGCAAGGTCCCAATTCCGGCTATTCTGGAGTTTTTACAGAAAGGCTTGGCGGTAAATACCCTTAGAGTCCAAGTATCAGCTTTGGGAGCGTTATATAACAGCGATGTGGCGGGAAATAGATGGGTTTCCCGATTTATTAGGGCCACTGAACGTAGTAACCCAGTGTATATTCCTAGATTACCACCATGGGATTTAAATTTGGTTTTAGACGCCTTAACAGAGCCCCCCTTTGAGCCATTAGATGCTGTCTCCATAAAAAAAATGTAACCTTAAAAACAGCCTTCCTAGTAGCCCTGACCTCTGCTAGGAGAGTGAGTGACTTACAAGCTTTGTCGATAGATCCTCCTTATTTAATGGTCTTTCAGGACAGGGTAGTGTTAAAACCTGATCCAGCACACCTACCAAAAGTAGCTTCCAAATTTCATAGAAGTCAGGAAATAATTTTACCATCTTTCTGTGACAATCCGAATTCAGCTGACGAGCAGAAATATCACATGTTAGATGTCAGAAGAACTCTATTAGAGTACCTACACAAAACAGAACCATGGAGGCAGAGTAGGGCTCTGTTTGTCTCCTTTCAGAATCCAAGGAAAGGGGCGAGTGTAACAAAAGCGTCTATCGCCAGATGGGTAAGAGATGCCATATATCTTGCTTATACTGCTAAAGGCCAGACACCACCAGATGGCATCAGGGCCCACTCCACTCGAGCCATGGCCTCATCCTGGGCGGAAAGAGCGGACGTCTCCATAGACGTAATATGTAAGGCGGCAACGTGGTCATCTCCTTCCACCTTTTATAGACATTATCGTCTTGATTTATCTTCAGAGGCCAATTTAGTTTTTGGCCGTACAGTACTTAGTGCTGTAGTCCCTCCCAGGTGATTGATCTTTGAAAATCTCTCGTAGGGGTGCTGTCGTGGCGATAGGAAAACCGTTTTTTACGTACCGGTAATAGGATTTTACGGAGCCACGACAGCACCCGCACATTCCCCCCCGTAGTTATTCACTGGTTTCTGCACCCTTTGGGGAAAGTGTGCTTGTTAAAAAAAAATCACTCTTTAGAAGGTGATGGTATTTAGTAATGTTTAAGTATTTATGATTGTGTACTAACTCAATGGCGGTGTCCCTTATACTCTGAAACACAAACTGGAGTGATGAGGGGGACCGCCCCTTTAAATCCTGTAGGTTCCTGTCCGGAATGTGGGCGGATCCCCTCTCTCGTAGGGGTGCTGTCGTGGCTCTGTAAAATCCTATTACCGGTACGTAAAAACCGGTTTTTGACTTATCATACCTAATAAGTCAGTTTAATGTTGAAGGTATTAGAATTCAGCACAGCCATGAAATCCCCGAGTTGCTGCGCCGTTCCACGCCAAAAAAAAATAAAATATCAATATAGCGCAGCCAAGCCAGCAAATGGTCAGCGGCCCCGCATCTCCGAAAACCAACTTATCTCAGTACCCTAGAAAGAGGTTGGTGTACGCGAGCGCGAAGGCCGCACCATGTTTTTGATGGTAAAAACGGTCTTTAAAAGCAAAAAAAATATGCGATAGAACAAACCGCAGCAGCTTGAGGATAAGCTCACACAGGCGGCCATCCAGGTCAGAGGCCTCGAGAAAGAAGCAGACAGCCCGTAGACCATCATTGTGGTTAATACAAGTATACAGCATTTCAGCATCCGCTGTCACAAGTAAAGTTCTAGCATCCACAAAGATGCCGTCAACCCTGGTTAGGACATCCGTCGTGTTTTTGACAAATGACGGCAAAGCTTCCAGTATTGCCTTGAGGTAAAAATCAATAAATTTATAGATGAGATGGGACAATCCCCCCCATTCCTGACACGATCGGACGGCCCAGTTGGTTGACGGCATCCTTGTGGATCTTAGGTAATAAATAAAAAGAGGGAACCTTAGGAAATTGGACTGTCAAGCCCTCCAAACCTTTTTTTTAATTATTCCCTGTTCAAAGGCCAACAAACAGAATTGTCTGGAGCCACGCCGAGAAGGTCATCGGATTATAGTTTAATTTTGTATAAATTTGGTCATCCTGTAACTGTCGAAATGCTTCCCGTTCATATTTACAAGTTGGCCAGATCACAATGTTGCCCCCTTTGTCCGCTGTCTTAAATACCACATCATCTAATGATTGTAATTGACGGATCGCTTCCCTTTCTTCGTGTCAGATTATCAAAACGTTGGTGTGTGGATAACTTTTTTAAGTCCTCAGTCACCAACTTAGTGAAGACCTCCACCCCAGGACATAAGGACAAAGGGGGAAAATCTGGGAAGGATCGATGTTGGAAACCCACCTTCTCTTGTTGGTATTTGTTCCTCTAGTAATTCCTCTAACAACCGAATGGCATCCCTCTCGGTGGGACTCCACGCATCCTGTTCCTGACCATCTACTATAATAGATTGTTGGGATCTACCTGGAACATGTCACAACAGTAACAGAAAACCAAGAGAAAAAGAAGACATGCTATATAGCCGGGACCACCAAAATGTATACAATAATAAAGTTTATTAAACGCCACAAACACCCAAAAAATATTATTTTAAAAACATTTGAAAAACAGTAATATACATCCCAACAGTAGGGACCAGCCGCCGGACAAAAAAATATACACCCAATTAGGAAATTTTAAGGTATAACATCAAAAATACTGACAATAATCATATATCAAAACTGGAACATGCATTAAAGAAACAAGGGGGAAATAGAAAATTCTGTGCCAAAACTCGCAATAAGAATAGATGCAAGAAATAAGTGATCAGCTGCAAAGGACATAAAGTGCCTAGTGCAATGGATGAAACAAGAGCAGGAATGGCCAAAACTCGCTCACATGTCCATGTGTGCAAAATAAGAAACAAGTTGTTGCAGCTTCACAACATGAAAGAGATTGACTAAAGCCTTAAATCAGGCTGGAGAATGGTTTACCCCAAGGAATAAATACCTAATGAGCATGACCAGTGAGGATAAGGGTATGTTTCCACGTGCAGGAAGCGCTGCGTGTTTGACGCTGCATAGAGCCGCAGCGTCAAACACGCAGCGTCCAGATGTTACAGCATAGTGGAGGGGATTTAATGAAATCCCGTCTCCACTATGCATGGTACACGCACGCGGCGGCCCTGCAACTCCGGACATGCGGCGCGTCTTTTAAGATCGCAGCATGTCCGTATACCTTGCGGCGACGCTGCGTCGCCGCAAGGTATAACACAGGGCCCTATGGTGGGGTGCGATGATCCCGGATGTGTGCTATGAACAAATCCGGCATCATTGCGTCCCAGAAAGGGGGCGGAGCTTAGCGCCGAGCGGGTTTGCCGCTCCGACGAAACCGCCGGCCATCCTGATCGTGGACACATACCCTAAGGGTCCAAAGTCCGGGGGCACTAAAGCCCAAAGCATATCGCCACCTGTAGTGGCTTCGTCAGGAGAAAATGTGACCACCCTTTGAATGTAACTTCTTTAAAATCAATTTGTGAGAACAGGTGGAGGTATTTTAACGCTGCCAAATAATCAAAAGCATTAGTGGGAGAACAAAACAAGCCTCTGCTTGGGCATCAGAAAGTAGATGATCCGATAAATTAATTACCTGTAACCCCCCCTGGACTTCATCTCTGGCTGTTTTCTCACTGCTCCTTTTTTCCCATTTTGTCTTGTATTCATCCTTTTAACCATTTGGCTTCCCTCGCCATCTCCTTCGGGGCGACTCTTTTTGCCCATATGTTGCTCATCAGCTGAGGTTGTAGATCTAATTGATGTTGAGCGGGACCGTGAGCCAGATCCATTTCTATAGTACGGATGTGATCTCTCATTTTGGTTTCTCCATTTATATGTCCTATTTTCAGATATCTATATCAGAGAAATTTGCTTTTTTCTTTGCCAGAATTGATTTCCCTTACTGAGAGAGGAGATGTCTGTTCTGTTAATTCTTTTAACCTCTTCAGCTTTTAGAAAGGGTTCGCTCACATGACCGTAAAAATCGGATGAGTGCAATCCAATAAATAAAGGTACTGCACTCGGGCCAATGTTATTCAGTGAGGCAGTGCACATCTGTGAATTTTTTTTTCTTCCTCAGCTGTATTCGGCGCAAGCAAAAAAAATCGCATAGTGCTGCAATTGGACTCCAAAATCTGCCAGTGGGGAAAAAAATGGATGCCTTACGGACCATCAGTAAAGCATCCGACTTCTATGGATACATTAGTTTTCCATCTTACAGAATTGTAAATGGTCCTGTAAAACATTAATAGCACACCTATGTAAGACAAGTGAGAGAAACCATCTCACTCATGGATGAGTCCAAATGTGTAGAAAAATAGGGGTGGCACTGCTCATCAACGGCAATATATAGTATATTTCCACCGGTATTAATTGCGTACTTCTCAGATGTTGTAACTGCAGCTGTAAAAATCCTGACCAGGGTGCACCTCCTTATCAGAAATCGATATAGTCCACATATAAGAACAAAATAAGGGCACTCACCGATCTTCATAGGATTCAAAAACTTTATTACATCTTCACATAAAATTCATGACCGGAGCTGGCAGCGCCGCTGATGATGTGAGCAGGGGAGCAGCTGGGACGACGGCCGTTTCGCGCTGTGCTTGCGCTTCTACGGGTCCACCCCCGGGTCACTCATGGATGAGAATAGGACAAATAGGTGATTGCTACTGTACTTGTTTGGAGGGCATGGGGGAGCGGACATGTTCATTTTAAAGATGTGTGCATTTAGCCTTAGGATATGTTCTCATGCGTTTTTTTTAAATATACATTAAAAGCTGCTTTTTTACATTACCAGCAAAAGCGTTGGTATGTCAGAAATCTCATGCACACACTTGTTTTTTTCCTGACTGAATTTGAGAGCTGAAAAGGGAACTTGTCACCCCGAAAATCGCGGGTGAGGTAAGCCCACCGGCATCAGGGGCTTATCTACAGCATTCTGTAATGCTGTAGATAAGCCCCCGATGTTACCTGAAAGAGGAGAAAAAGACGTTATATTATACTCACCCAGGGGCGGTCCCGCTGCTGGTCAGGTCGGATGGGCGTCTCTGGTCCGCTGCGGCGACTCCCATCTTCATTACAAGACGTCCTCTTCTGATCTTCAGCCACGGCTCCGGCGCAGGCGTACTTTGCTCTGCCCTGTTGAGGGCAGACAAAGTACTGCAGTGTGCAGGCGCCGGGCCTCTGAACTTTCCGGCGCCTGCGCACTGCAGTACTATCCTCTGCCCTCAACAGGGCAGAGCAAAGTACGCCTGCGCCAGCAGCGGGACCGCCCCTGAGTGAGTATAATATAACATCTTTTTCTCCTCTTTCAGGTTAAGGTACCTTCACACACAGCGACGCTGCAGCGATACCGACAACGATCCGGATCGCTGCAGCGTTGCTGTTTGGTTGCTGGAGAGCTGTCACACAGACAGCTCTCCAGCGACCAACGATCCCGAGGTCCCCGGGTAACCAGGGTAAACATCGGGTTACTAAGCGCAGGGCCGCGCTTAGTAACCCAATGTTTACCCTGGTTACCAGCGTAAAAGTAAAAAAACAAACAAACAGTACATACTTACCTACCGCTGTCTGTCCCCGGCGCTCTGCTTCTCTGCACTCCTCCTGTACTGGCTGTGAGCACAGCGGCCGGAAAGCAGAGCGGTGACGTCACCGCTCTGCTTTCCGGCTGACCGACGCTCACAGCCAGTACAGGAGTGCGGCCCTGCGCTTAGTTACCCGATGTTTACCCTGGTTACCAGTGAAGACATCGCTGGATCGACGTCACACACGCCGATCCAGCGATGTCCACGGGAGATCCAGCGACGAAATAAAGTTCTGGACTTTGTTCAGCGTCCAACGATCTCCCAGCAGGGGCCTGATCGTTGGTCGCTGTCACACATAACGATTTCCTTAACGATATCGTTGCTACGTCACAAAAAGCAACGATATTGTTATGTGTGAAGGTACCTTAACATCGGGGGCTTATCTACAGCATTACAGAATGCTGTAGATAAGCCCCTGATGCCGGTGGGCTTACCTCACCCGCGATTTTCGGGCTGACAGGTTCCCTTGAAATGTTTTTAAAATCTGCAGCATGTCAATTCTTTCAATGTATTTTGCAGTTTTTTTTACTCCCATAGAAAGCAATGAGAATTTGATAAAAAGCTGAAAAAAAGTTTTTCCCTCGTTTTTGTTTAATAAAACTAACTTTATTAAACATGTACTGTTGCTGTAGCTTTTTTTTACTGTTAAGAAAGTTCGTTTTGGCTGCAGGGGGAAAAACGCTAGTTGTGAACATAGGGCCTCAGCAGTTTTCTTTGAAAATACCCTTAATGTGCCTTCTAAATGCTTTTGCAAAACTGGTTTCTTACTATTCAAATGTGTAGTACTGATTGCTCCATTCTAGTAGCCTTGTCATATTAAACAACATTGCTGTGAGTTCCAACGTTTACATAACCACTCCTTGATCTCCTACCTCCTTTTTCTATTCTGGGGCCTTTGGTATAACTCAGTATCTGCATCATCAGCTCAGGCAATCAGATGCTGTTTTTCTGTCGGGAGTCCTACATGATGTTCTGCTTATGTGAAGGTTGCGTTTCTGCACATCTGGAAATTTATAGGATTATAGCCAGATGAAGTCTGACATCATAATCTCTGCTTTAAAACCTCTCTAATTCTAATCACAATGGATATTAACAGATGATTCTGTATAAATCCAGAGAAAAGGAATTGCATCACTGGCTAGAATTCAATATACGGTATGTATTTTTAATCAACACATTGATAGCATCCTTTTTGGCAAAGTCCTTCATCAGGTTGAAGGAGGAATATTGGAGCAAAGGATTTTGTGACTGAAACATGATACCCAGCTACAGATTGTACTATAAATGTTTGTTATATTGAAGGACATGGACACTTCATCAGCTTTTTTCCTTAAATGCTTTTATGTAGATTTCGTTAAACGGAACCTGTTGGGTCCGATAATGCTACTAAGCTGAACATAATGGGGTTAATCTGCAGGTTAATAATGTTATGACAGTGCCCATCCGCAGTCATGAAAGTGCAGCACCTGGGAGAAAATGAAATTCATTTCTCCTGCGAGCTGCTGGTTTTCAGTCATGCAGGCGTGCCCGGAGCAATTAGTCAGCACTGACAGCACTGAGAGGGGCGGCTGTAAGCACACCTCAGCTCTAACCAGCAGTCAGCTCTGCAGTGCATCAGTACTCGGCCGGCTGTCAGTCAGTGCCGGGGTGTGCTTATATCCGCCACGCAGGCACACCTGCAGGACCTTTAACCCCTTAGTGACTTCCAATTTGACTTAAAACTGAAGTGTTAGATTAGTGAATATCGTTCTCTGATGGGTGAAAATGCAGCAGCTTTAGGCTGAACACAATGGCTAATGCACTCCATCAGTCATGATCAATGTTGGCACTGACATGGCCTTTTAACCCATTAGATGCTTCTGGCAATAGTAACTACAGCATCTAGATGGCTAACAGTGTGGGGGCTCATTTTTTTAACCCCATCGGCACCCTGAGTTCATGATTGTGTGATCCTGATGGTTTCCTTGGCAATTCACGGCCAAATAAAGGCCTTAGGGGTATGCGCACACGATCAGTAAACCCTGCAGGTTGGACTCTGTGTACTTTTGCAGCGTCCAGATGTTACAGCATAGTGGATGGGATTTCAAGAAATTCCATGCACACTATTCATCCAGAGAGGCCCGCAACTTACCTACGGAGATGGACATGCAGAGCGTCTCTCCAGACTACAGGATGTCTTTTTCTCTTCCAGAGACGCGAATCTCCGCAAGAGAAATTTCACGTATCCAATGTATTGGACGCAGTGAATCTGCACGGTGAACACATGCGTTTTCACATACGTTCAATAGCCGGCAGCGTTTTGGATAAAGCAGACATGTGCTGCTTCCAAAGCGCTGCCAGTTCCGGATCGTCTGCACATATCCTTAGTCTGCCGGTTAAAGTGACCTGTTTAGAAGTTGGCAACTTGAAAAAAATGAAACATTGCTGCTACACTTTTAAATCTTCAAACTTTATAAAATAAAAGAGCATTATGATGTAAAGCAGACGTAAGTAACATTTATTAACTATTAATTGTGTGGTATGACTATCTGGAATAAAGGGATAATCATTCAAAGTTTGAAAATTGGTACTGTAATTTTTAGAATTTTTTTAAACATATTCCTAAATAGGTTTTGCATTTATTTATAAAAATATCGACCAAAATGTACCTTTATCATAAAATATGTCAAGAAAGATACATTTTAAATTCACTGGGATACGTACAAATATTCAAAATTTATTGACACATAAAGTGACACGTCAGATTAGTCAACAGGCCAAATTTTTCTAAAGGGTTAAATTTTCACTGTTTGTTCTACAGCCAGGCTCCGTAGGCAAATGCCCTGTTGGACCAATCCAAGCCATTGCATGACCAATACCAAATTGTATATAGTCTGATAAGCGATCATTTACTGGCCTGTTTACACAGGTGACGAAATGGTAATGAAACAGAAAAATTGGTAATAAAATCGTTATGTTCCCATACAGTATCATTTTATTGGCCGCACATGTTTGCAGGAGGTGATGTTCCCAATAATTATTTTTATGCATGCATTACACCTGATGAATGACCATTTCACTTGTCAGGTGATTTCTGGCCTGATAAGATGGGCAAATAATTAAAAATGAGTGTACTAACTTAGAATCCGTCAGCTTGATTTGACAGTAATGTCTTTGTCAGCTGAAGGGAGTTTAGAAGAAGGTAGTAATAAACTCTACTGCCAGAACAAAGTACGTGACAGATTCTCAGTAACAGAGCCGCATACACAATAGATGGCTGCCATCTGAATGATCAGCTAGGTCTCTCTCATGACGCCTCCATACACCGGAGCGCGCGCTCTCTGCCGAACATATGTGCTTTACAGGAGAGCTGCTGCCAGATTGGCAGTCCAAAATCTGTTCTGCTGGATCCTTATTTCCCCCAGCACACGATCTGTTAGAGCAGGGGTGGGGAACATTTTTTTCTGCCAAGTGCCATTTGGAATTTTATAATAGCGTTCGGGGGCCGTATAAAATGAACTTAAACATCAGCCAACTATATTTATACAAACATCTAAATAACTCCCACCTCATGCGGTGGCTGGAATAATAACTCCCAACTGCAAATGCCACAGTAAAAAAAAAAAAAAAAAAGTAACCGCACAATCACACCGTCATTATCTACAAGTGACCTTGCAACGTGACCAAAATATAAATATATGGGACCTGCGCAGTTATGCACTCAGTAAACACTTTTCTACAACCAAAATGTAAAGCGCTGCAGAATATGTTGCCCCTATATAAAGATTTAGTTATTTACATCTGTAATATTTTAATGGTTTACAAAGTTACAAAAAATATATAAATATAAATGTATAGGATCAGCTCCCGCTGCACAATATCAGCTGCAGAGTCCTTACACCAGACATGTGCTGCCCCTTCTACCACACCCCATCTCTCCAGATGGCGTCAGCACCAGAGGCCACAACACTACAAGTCCCAGCACAGCAGGCTGCCAAGGCATGCTGGGAGTTGTAGTTGTAACGCAGAAGCACTGCCTCCCCAGTACAGGACATACCCCGGCACAGGCCCTGCTGTCTCCAGGCTCCAAGCACCGCTCCCCTCTTCTTCTCCTGTCCCAGTCTCTGACACGAGGTGCTCAGTGTTTACCAGCCGTCCTCCCAAGTCTTCCACAGCGGCCCCCACCCCCTACCTCTTCTCTTTCACTTTAGGCAATCCTATTGGTCGCCAAAAAGTCTAAGCTGAAAACTATTTGGTTAATTCTATTGTCAGTCACGGAGCGTGCGTGCTCAAAGCGTGTGCATGGCAGCTCAGCCAATCAGAAGCTCCGCTGTCAGCAAAATGGGCGTGTCAGGCGGGAGAGCAATAACAAGTATGTCAGCCAATTAGAACCCGGACATTATAACACACCCCAGGAGTTTGCTTAAGTCTCTGAAGAATTAAAAGGCCCGCGGCCAAAAAAAAACCCGTCAATGTAGCTGCGGGCCGCACCAGATGATATCGCGGGCCGTTTTCGGCCCATGGGCCAGATGTTCCCCATCCCTGTGTTAGAGAGTTGGGAGGCCCATACACTTTAGAGTGTCAGATGACCCTTCTAATATTGGCGGGTTTAGCCGACATAAGTCTGATGTGTATGGAGGTTTTATCTCATTGAGCAGCCAGTAATACACAGATAATATACAGTAAGGGGCAAACAATGCAACATTTTTTTTTTTATGAATCCCCATTAAGACATTTAAATGCTAGTATTTTTTGGTTTAAAAAGTGTTGCTTGTCTCATTTAAAGGTTCACTCACACTGGCATATAAATCAGATGAGCACAATTCAGAAGAAAAAGATTGCACTCGGACCAGTGTTGTTCTATGAGGCACTGCAGATCTGCATTTTTTTCCTCACCTATATTTGGCATGTGGAGTGGGTAAGCCAAACCTCTGACTCCAACTCCTCAATTTCCATGTCTCCGACTCCACGACTCCGACTCCACAGCCCTGGAGAAAAGAAAATCATAGCATTCTGCAATTTCACTCCAAAATCAGTGCGGGGAAAAAATTGCATGCCACAAGGACCATCCGTACAGCATCTGATTTTTACAAGTTAAAACTATGTAAAATAAGAAACTGTAAATGGTCCTGTAAAAGATTAATAGCCTTTGAGTAAAAAATACTGGCAACACATGGATGACAATTGAGAAAGAAATCATCCCACTTTCCTGGATGAGAATGGGACTGATTATTTATACACAAGTGTGAGTGAGCCCTTTAAAACATTTTTCTCAGATATCTCCTAAGCTAAAACAGATACATAATGCACCCAGGTAATTGTTTTTGTGGTTAATGCGAACACTTGAACCCTGTTTTCATATCCCTATTTGCACATACAAGCCCCGGAATCTCGTTTGTGAATCCATTCATTAGTTGGGTCGGCTTATTTATGTTGCTGTATATTCACAGCATACCTGTTCTTTCAAACACAACCTGTAGAAAAGCATAGTATTGATGTTGTGACCTAGAAACCTCTTTTTTTTTTTTTGTAATCAGGTTTCTCATGTTAGAAGTATTTAGGCTTTGTTTCTGATGAATGTTCATTTTGTGTCTGGATAAATATTTTGGATAAAGCCTTATATGGGTGTACATTGAAAGAAGGGATCTTTGGTGCAAGCGGTTAAATGCCTAGCATTTTTTTTTTTTTGTTAAAATGTATTTTTACTTTTTCATTGTATTGAAACATCCCCTATGCGCACAAACTTCCCTGCTGAGAAAGGACATGAGGTTACTGATTCGATTGCATTACTATATTGATGTACCGTATATGGAAGGAGGTAAAATTGGCCTTGCAGAGTTGTGTAGCAGGACCAAAAAGTGTATTCTAAACACAGATTAGCTTGATGTGCCAAACATCTATGATGGAGGCAAAGCTGAGCTGTGCTGGAAGTATGTGCTGTTTTAAGCTTGTTTAACACAAGCAGTGTTACCAGAACTTTAGTGGACAAAGATTTTTGTCTTTAGTCGCTTTTTTTTTTTTTTTTTTTTATTCTGAACGAAAAGTTTACATGAGTTCATGAAAAAGTACACAATTGCAAATGCTCAGCAGGGGGAGGTGAATTGGTCAGGAATAGTTTACCTAAAGACATTGGCAGATCGAAGAGTTTGTAGGACATTATTTACTTTACACTTTGGTCAGCCCTCGAGTTGATCAGGTATTGTTCAATTTCACACCTTAGCCAATGTTTGATTTACACACATCAATAATTTTTATGAAACTGTATTAATCCTAACTGCTATTCTCAGGTGAGGAGACCAGGATATTATGGTTTAAATTTGGAAAATCTCAAAAAATAAATGGGTTTCATATCCTGCTGCATATGCTTTTTTTTTTTTTTTTTTTTTTTAAATAATGCAGTAAAACCTGATCAAAGAAGAAATGAGGAATCCAGCTCAACGAGGTAGTGAAAAAGTCTTTCTTTATTCACTTGAAAATATATTCAGTGGAGGATAAAAACATCAGCAATTACAAAAGAGAAAATGCGATATCAACGCGTTTCTGGTGACCAAAACCTGATACCTGGGGTTTTTTCTACATTTTTGCATTTAGAAAGCGCAATGAGTAGGGCTATGTGCACACATTCAGGATTTCTTGAAGAAACTTCCTGAGCAATTTGGACATTTTCTGCAAGAAATCTGCATGCGTTTTTTTCCGCGTTTTTTGCGGATTTTTCCAGAGATTTTCCAATGCAATGATATAGTGGGATATCCGTAAAAAAATCCGCAAAATTAATAAACATGCTGTGTTTTTTAGCGCGATGCGTTTTTTTTCCGTGGAAAAAAACGCATCATGTGCACAAAAATTGCGGTATGCATTCTAAATGATGGGATGCATAATATATGTGTTTTTATAGCGAAAAAACGTGAAAAATCAGCAACATGTGCACACAGCCTAAGGAAAAAAAAATGCTTAAAAACAGCTGGAATAAGTGACTTGCTGCAGTTTTAAAAAAACCATCAGTTTCCCAATTCAGTCGGTTAAAAAGTGTGCATGAGATTTCTGAAATCTCAAAGCCTTAGCTGGAATTGTAAAACACAGCTTAAAATTTGCATAAAAAACACAGTAGAAAAAAACGCAGCAAAATGCAACATGTGATCCAAGCCTTAAATAGCCATGAGTTTTTCTTTCATTTGAATAAAGAAATCTGCACATGGACACGCTGTCCAAGCAAAGGTTTGCTACATATTGTACAGATATCTTTCCCCCCAAAATTTAGATTTTACTGAAAGATCAAGCTGTATGGCTTGTGTACATGTTTTTCTGTGCATTCTATTGAAAGCCAATATATTGGATCTTAATTTAAAGGTGAATCCTGGTTTCTGTAAACTAGTGTTTTATTTAAAAGAATAATCACTGTATGCCAATATACTGTGTGTTAATTTCCAGTTGGTTGCACATGACCAGACTAATTTGTATCCTTAAACCAATGAATCTTCCTATTAAAGGGAATCTGTTGGCAGATTTTTGCAACCCCATCTGAGCAGCATACTGTAAGGGCAGAGAGCCTGATTCCATCGATGTCGCTTGCTGCAATTTTGATAAAAATCCCTGTTTTCTCGTCTGCAGAACTAGCAGTTCTCTGAATGCGGAGCCCTGTATAACCTCGCCAACACCACTGAGTGCCAGCTTTGTGTACACTGTGCATAGGCAGAAAGCTGCCAATCAGTGGTGGGGGATGATTTCTAATGAGCTCATGAATATGAAGGACTACATGGCAGCAGGTTTACTAGTAGTCTAGTGATTTCCTGCTGATAATACAGTAATTTATTAATCAAAGCTACAGCAAGCTGCCCTGTAGGTGACACATTATTGGAATCAAGGTCTCTGTCTCTGCTGCTCTCATAATGGCTGTCAAATACCTGGTGACAGATTCCCTTTAATTGACTTAAGAGAACATGAAAACTGCAGGGAGTTGAGACAAAGTGCTAGAAAATATTATACCACCTTTTGGCGTTTTAACCATTTCAGTGACAAGATTGACTAAACATTTGCCACAACTAGAATATCGGAAGATCTTGTTCTGATTTAATAGTGAAGATAATTAGCCAGGCCCAAATCTTTAGCTGCAATATTCAGGTCACACTCAGCTGTAATTACTGTCATCCTCACCCTTCAAGTGATCTCGGGTGTAATACAATTGTTTATTAAATAGTATCACACCCCTGTACCAGTCTGACTGAAGTGTGCTTATTTTTAGGATTTGTTGTGCATATCAGGCTCTGCTGAGGTCTGGCTTTTAGCTTTACACTTACATTTTGATGTTGTGGTTTTTGTTTTAAAATAATTTTGATTCCAAATTGTTACATACATGACTGTAAAACGCTGGTGGCACTTCTTCTCTGAGGCTATGTTCACACGCTGCGGATTTTTCTGTGGATCCGCAGCGTTTCCGCAGCTGCGGGTCCGCAGCAGTTTCCCATGCGTTAACAGTACAATGTAAACCTATGGGAAACGCAATCCGCAGTGCACATGCTGCGGAAAAGCAGCGGTTTACATTCATGTCAATTCTTTGTGCGGATTCCGCAGCGGTTTTACGACTGCTCCATAATAGAAAACCGTAGGTGTAAAACCGCAGTGGAATCCGCAGGAATAAAGCAGTGCTTTTGCCCTGTGGATTTATCAAATCCGCTGCGGAAAAATCCGCAGCCCTCACAAATACGTGTGCACATAGCCTTATGGTATTGGGTATGACTGTTTCTCGAGGCCCCTTCTGTGAATAACCTGAGCTCTGAACTTTGCTGAATTAACTGGCCTATACCCCATTCTTTCTGATGTTTTTTCCTTCCCTTAGTTAATGGATAGATGACTTTTTGAATGACGAGTGTAATTGGTAATACATTTCACCATTGTTTATTATTGATATACTAGCTTACATGAAACAACATGCAGTGTTTGCATAGTCCCTGGTGTTCGGCATGGCTGGAGCTGAATTGCTGGCATAAGATTATTCATTACGTATGTAAAATGGCAGAGACGTAGCCAACTCTTCCGCCGTATTGAAGAGGATTTTCTAGTGCCATCTGTTATCAAGTACTAAAAATAGATTGATTTTATTTTTTCCAGGCTACATACCAGCGAGGCATCTTCCTGGTCATCCCAAGTTACATAAGTCTACAAAATCCACTTTCTACCTGAAGCCTTTGGAGGTAAGTCAGATATTACAGATAAAAGCTGAATAAATCCTCTACCTGTGATGTGAATTACTGATGTGGAGAAGCTTACAAAGATTGCACTAAACATAGTTAATTTTCCCTAATATTAAATATTCGGGTGAGGGGTATAAACGTCAGTCTCGTGTATGTAATGCACTGGAAATTTGTGGAACTGAAGATGGTTACTAAAATGTGTTCCACAGCCATTGTGGAGCATCTTTGAGCTGTGCATGGTTTGCTCCTCTCATTACTTATTAATACATTTATAACTCGGTGTTCCATTACTCATGTAATGATTGGCAATAAAGAAAAATTATATTGTAGTGCTGCGTTAGCCACCTGAAGGGGCCTCCATTCTCTGAAAGCTTGTAAAAAAAAAAAAAACTGGATAATTTTGGCTGCTTAGTCTATAAAGGTTTTGCTCCTAGAATATGTTGTTGTTTTTTTTAATGCATTAAAGCCATTCCTCCTGTCAGAGATGTCACTAAGCAGTTCTCATAAAGTTCTAGGAGGGATGACTGAGGATCCGTACAATGGAAATGGTCCAGAATTGTTCTTTTTTTTTTGGGGTGGGGGGTGGGGGAGGGATATTGCAAAAACAAATGGTGCATAGAAGGCAGAGCAGTTTTCGACAACATAAAATTTTAAAGGGGTTGTGCATTTTCTGTAAAACTTGTCAGAGCTGCTGAGCTCTGCGATTGGCTCGAGCGTTGATACGTCACCTCTGCTGCCAAGACAGTGGATCAGTGGTGCTAAGTTTATTTGATATATTTTGCAAAGTTTGAGACCCACTTTCCTGTAAGTGTAAAACCCCTTTAATAATGTAGACATTTAAAAAAGTAAACCATTTTCGGGATTTCCTGTCATTTCATTCCATTGAAGCCTGTCGGTGTGTAAAAAAATAAATACACCTGTCCTCCCAAAGCCTGACTGATGACAACACGTTCTTGCCTAATCAGTATTTCACAATTTGTGGTTTTGTTTATCCACCCACTTCTTGAGGATTGACCACAGGTTCTCAATGGGATTGACATTTGGTGATATTTCTGGTCATGAACCCAAAATGTCATCGTTTTGTTAACCATGCCACTTAGTTATCACTTCTGCATTGTCACATGGTCTCCATCAGACTGGAAAAACCATTGTTAATCACAAAATTTGCTCCTGGATCATTGGGAGGAGTTGCCTTTAGAGTAGGTTTAGATTCCACTCTTTATTCATGGCAGTGATCTTAGGCAAAATTGAGAGTGAGCCCCCAATACGTGAATGGTCTCAGGATGCTTTACTCTTGGCATAACACAAGTGTCCTGGTAGTGCTCACCTTTTTTTTTTTTTTCCCTCTGGACAATTCTTCTTGCAGATGTCCAAATTAGTTAAACCAATTGGGTATGACTGAGAGGCATAAGGCGTATAAATATATACCGGTATATCAAGTGTTGTTAGTTGCGCCAACATCACTTAAATCCAATGGAAAATCATGTGCTTGCGCAGGGTCAAGGGGGCAGTCGCTCTAGCGGAGTGTGTAATTTGGAGCGGGGAGCACTGCACAAGCGTAGCTGCTCGCTCCACACTGCGTAAGCACGCTCCATTTTCAAGCTTTCAGCTTATGGCAACCAAAAATGTTTCAATTATAATTATTTTGATTCAATGTTCACTTTATGGGATAAATATGTATATATTATATTTTATTAGTCTGGGCAATTATGAAATTGTCCATAGTAAATATGTAAATTATAATTTTTTTAAATTATGCAATTTACATTTAAAGAAAAGATTCACATATCACTCAGGTGGCAGCCGCGCTGTGTACAGTACATGGACGGAAAATGCCGCTAATGGGTTATAGTAACTCACCTTTCATATTGTTTTAAAGGTTAAAAAACTATAAAACAATAAAGGAAACCTATCTGAACTATTAAAATATCATCTTGCTTTTCTTATATGGTATATTTTGCATAATACCTCACCCAAAAATGGAATAAAGGCAATTAAAAAAAAAAATCTTATCAGAATAATACTAAAAAAAGTTACAGCTTGCCCTGCAAAAAAACAAGTCATCACATCACCCCATCATCTGGAAGAAGAGCAACAATAAAAAATACAACAAAATGTACTGTAAATGGCAGAAAAACTAAACCCAATGAATGACTCCCCCCCAAGTATTCTTTCATTCTACCAAACAGATATTTGCTTTCTCATCTTTTCATACATTGAGGGCTGGTCCACACATTGCAGTTTTGGTGCATTTTTTGCCATGCAGATTTGCTAATCTAATCTGAAGATATCCTGATGCCAGCAACGTGAATGACAAACCTGACGTGTCATGCACACATTGACTATTTTTGACTTGCAGCATGTCAATTCTCTGTGCGTTTTTGCCCTGTGTTTTTCTCCATTGACCTCACTCAAATCAGTCAAACGCAGGGCAAAACGCATGAAAAACGCATTTTTACAGCTTCGTTTTTCCTTCCAAGAGATGCAGAAATGGTGCCGAAATATCTGGATACATTTACTCAACGTGTGCTCATAGCCTGAATCTTAAATTAAATGATGCCTTTATACAAATGCAGTCTGTCCTGCAAAAACAAAGCGCATGATTGATGGTTGGAAAGCTACAATGAAAAAATTGGAACTTGATGCCGATCCTAAGAGGAATACTTTATTTTTCACTTCTAAAATGGGCTCTAAGACGTAACATCTCTCTCCTAGTGGAGAGTGAGGTGCTTGACACGCCAGTGTAAGGAGACTTGAAGGCCATGTAGCTCACTTCTACAATAAAATTCTATATTTAATATTTATTTCCTGGTCATGCAACAGTGGGGTGTCTTAACTATTTTCTGCTAATGGTTAATGATCAGAGAAAATTTCAGTCTTTTTCGATCTGGTCTATGTAGAAATATACATAATTAGGAAGTGTTGTTTGTATTGTCAATTAATTAATCCTGGAATAACCTTTTCAGAGAAGTAGATTAGTGGGAAGACTTCAAACCTCTGAAGAGACCTCCTGCAATGAATGTGCCACCTGCAGCGCCAGCATGAATCATTCTTTTCAAGTGTAGCGGTTGCTGACCTTTTTTTAGCTTTCAATGTAAAGCAGAATAAGTAATTGCTAATTAAGCTCTTATTAGAATAAACAGTCTCTTGTTGGTTCTCTAGTGTGATCAGAAGACATGAAGGGAGCTGTCACAGCAGCCAAGCTGCACACCTTTCTACAAGGGTCACTGGTTTGGTTTTTGCCAATACTACTGCCATAGATGAAGCACGTTGAATAAACTTGTTTTGCCTATGGAAGCTGTATTGACAAAATTGCACCAATTTGGTAGCATTTTTTGGCTGCCATTAAGGCTATGTGCCCATGTCCGCAGCATTTCCGCAACTTCCTGCCGCCGGTAAAACGCATGCGGAATTCGCATGCATTTTTCCGCATAACACAAGCATTTTGCAAGCGTTTTTAGCTTACAGAATGCTTGAGTTTTCCAAGCGATTTGAAGCATCGCTTGGAAAAGTGTTTGACAGGTTGGTCACGTGTTGAGCATAGTGCTTGACAAGTGTGACCAACTTTTTACTATTGATGCTGCCTATGCAGCATCAATAGTAAAAGACAATGTTAAAAATAATAAAGAAAAATATGGTTATTCTCACCTTCCGACGTCCCGCGATCTCCTCAGCGGTGCTCCCGGTACGTTCCGTTCCCAGAGATGGTTTGCGCGAAGGACCTTTGTGATGTCACGGTCACGTGACCTCGACGTCATCTCAGGTGATTCGCGCAATGCTTCCCTGGGAACGGAAGCCGCCGCGTGCACCGCTGACAGCCTGGAGGACTCCAGGGGCCATCGAAGGTAAGTATATCCCTATTTTTTATTTTAATTCTTTTTTTTTTTTTTTTTTTTTTACATGAATATGGATCCCAGCGCCTGGAGGAGAGTCTCCTCTCCTCCAGATCCTGGTTACCATCGCACATGAAGCGCTCACTTTACGTATGGTGGGCATAGCCACATGCGTAAAATGAGTGTTTCAATGCAATCCTATGGCAGTGGAATCACTGCGATTCCGCAGAAATAATGAACATGCTGCGAATTTTACCGCTATGCGATTCCGCAGCGGGAAAATCTGCAGCATGGGCACAGCAACTGCGAAATCCCATAGGAATGCGTTTTTTAAGCATTTCCGCTGCGGCAAAAACGCAATGTGGGCACACAGCCTTAGAGTTTTAAAATACAGTACATCCTGCATAAGGTTCACATAATGTGTTACCTTTTGGTTTTTACATTTATCTGGTAAATGTTTACCCTTTAAAAGGAGTGAGATAGAAAATATACAAAACTGTGATAAGTATGGCATGTAGCATGCAATGCTGACATCTAGTGGGAAATATAAAAGACTACATGGCTTAGAACTTCCTTCATGGATGCGACCAAAAAATGTTACGTGTATAAATAATTATAAAAACACAAGACATCTTGCTTTATAATTTGTCTAATTGCTTTATAGTTAATGCTTTTGGATATAATGTACTGTGCTCCTCCGTGGCACCCGATGTTCTCTTCCGGCATCCTTTGTGCCTCTAACGCTTACTAGGCCCACTTGAATCAAATTTCTAATCGAAGTTTTAAAACGTTGGTATTTTTTTTAAAGAGGTTTCCTGTTACTTTACAATGTGTACATATTTTGGTTTTTTTTAACAGATATTAAGAATTGCCATACAAGACCACATTATTGTTTTTGAAATGCTTTACTTTTTATGGACCCCAATCGAATGTAAGGGTTATTTCCATCGTCATATATGAATATTGTCAGATCGTATCCTTACAGTTTACTGCTTATTAAAATTTGAAGCCTTTCTTGAACTATTAAAGCTTTGTTTTGTACGGCTTGTTTCCTAAGAGAACCACTGCTTCTGTCTGGCTTGCACTGGCTGAGATTATAAGGTAATGGCGCATGCACATAGTGCACTTGTGCTGTGTAGCAGCGGTGGTCGATCTTCCAGGCAACGAGATGCAAACTAAAGAAATGTGTTAATATCTCAATAATGGCTTAAATTTTTAATAAGCAGTAAATTGCAAAATTGCTTTTATTTACAAGCCCTATCCGACAATATCCATTTATGAAGATGGGAATAATTCTTCACTGAAATGAAAAATATACACGAGACTTTCATTCTGTAAAAAATATTTCAGAAAGCTTTTGTTTTACCATTTGTCTAATATGACAAAACGCTTTCTATTTTGACTATGAAATTTTGCTGTATCAAAACAATGTGTCTCCATACATGTAAGTAAATATCAATTCATTGCTAATGCCAGGACTAATAATGAATTATAGTCTAGCTATTGGACCAGGTGAGATATGTGTTAATATTCTCATAGGACGGTTTCCTGAGGGCATTTTATATCCGTTCAATATACCCCTTTACCATCCTGTCCTATATGTCTGATGTAATGTGTAAAGACGTCAGTGTAAATTTAGCGCAATATTTTCACTTAAAACTAGCTAAAATGTCAGATAATAGAAAATCCCATATTTAGTATTCCTCAATATGGGAAAGGGCGGGCTTCGCATCTAAAAAGTCCTATGGACGAACCAGTCAGAAAAACATGCACTCTGCTCGCAGACTGGAAAGGTGAGCGGCAGCATCTTGTGCCCTCTCATGTGCAGTAACGGACGGCCTTTTTACATGGGCTGCTGTTTGTCTGACAAATAAGTTCATATGGACACTGGTTCCCAATCACTGTCCCATGCACACATGCTAATCACGTCTTCTAGGTGGGTGTAAAAATTGTTGGTAGTGCATTCCCTCATGTGTAAGCTGGGATAAAGGAGAGCGTGCAATCAGTTGTTCAATCCCCCTCACACTCTTCCTATCATTGCTAGGTAACAATGATCCTTACAGGGGTATTCCCATCTCCAAGATCTCATCCCAATATGTAGTAGGTGTAATAATATTAACAAATACCTCCAATCAGAAAGGCAGCATATATTTTTTTATTTTATTTGCTATGTCTCTTTCCTCCTGCAGGCATTGCAGGACCTGAGGTATAAAAAACATAATTCTGGTGTTTTGATTTTTTTTCTTTCTCATTACACCATTTACCGATGAGGTTAATTCTTTTTTTTTTTTTTGTGTATGTATGTTTTTATAAAAAAAATTATTTTTAGTTATGAGCGAGTGTGCTCGGTTGTTCTGAGTATTTTGGGCATGCTCGTAAATTATGTTTGAGTCTCTGCAACTGTATGATTTGCAGCTGCTAGCCAGCCTGAACACATGCAGGGATTGCCTGTTTGTTAGGGAATCCCCACATGTATTTAGGTTGTCTAACCGCCGCAAATCATACAGCTGCAGGAACTCGAACATAATCTACGAGCATGCCAAAATACTCGAACAACCGAGCATGCTCAGAAAACTTGGGTAACTAGTAGCACACTTGATCATCGATAATTATTTTATTTTGAATAGGGCGAAAGGGGGGTGATTTTAAGTTTTATATTTTTAATTTTTTTAAAACTTTTTTTTTCTGCTTTTTGTATGCTTCAATAATCTCCATGGGAGACTAGAAACTGCAGTTGTCTGATCGCCTGTGTGATGCACAAACGATGATCAGAACGCATGTATGTAGCAGAAATACTCACTTGCTATGAGCACTGACCACTGGGCGGCGCTCATAGCATCTGGCTATGACAACCATAGAGGTCTGCTGGTGACCTCGGGCTGTCATTCCAACTCATCGGGGACCCGCAATCATGTGACGGGGTCACCGATGGGCGAGACTTCCTGCGCGCTTACAGTAAGCATATGAGATTGACAGCGGCATTTAACAGGTTAGCAGCGGCGGGTGGATTGCAATTCCACCCACGACTATTAGAGGCACATGCTAGCTGTTGAAAACAGCTGACATGGCCGGGAAATGGAATAGCATGCCTCTGCAAGATGCTGTGGTAGCCATGCTGGTTCAGTATGCCTTCAATTTTGAATAAATCCCCAACAGTGTCGCCAGCAAAGCACCCCCACACCATCACACCTCCTCCTCCATGCTTCACGGTGGGAACCAGGCATGTAAAGTCCATCCGTTCACCTTTTTTGCGTCGCACAAAGACACGGTGGTTGGAACCAAAGATCTCAAATTTGGACTCATCAGACCAAAGCACAGATTTCCACTGGTCTAATGTCCATTCCTTGTGTTCATTAGCCCAAACAAGTCTCTTCTGCTTGTTGCCTGTCCTTAGCAGTGGTTTCCTAGCAGCTATTTTACAATGAAGGCCTGCTGCACAAAGTCTCCTCTTAAGGGCTTGTTTCCACTTGCGAGAAACACGTCCGTGTCTCGCATGTGAAAACCGAGCTCTGGCGCCGGCACTTGGGAGCGCAGCGTGCGGCTCCATGTGTTGCTATGCGCCCGCACGCTCCGCTCTGGAGTGCCGGCGCCACAGCTTGGTTTTCACATGCGAGACACGGACGTGTTTCTCGCCACTGGAAACAAGCCCTTACAGTTGTTGTAGAGATGTGTCTGCTGCTAGAACTCTGTGTGGCATTGACCTGGTCTCTAATCTGAGCTGCTGTTAACCTGCGATTTCTGAGGCTGGTGACTCAGATGAACTTATCCTCAGAAGCAGAGGTGACTCTTGGTCTTCCTTTCCTGGGGCGGTCCTCATGTGAGCCAGTTTCTTTGTAGCGCTTGATGGTTTTTGCCGTTGCACTTGGGGACACTGTCAAAGTTTTCCCAATTTTTCGGACTTACTGACCTTCATTTCTTAAAGTAATGATGACCACTCATTTTTCTATACTCAGCTGCTTTTTTCTTGCCATAATACAAATTCTTACAGTCTATTAAGTAGGACTATCAGCTGTGTATCCACCAGACTTCTGCACAACACAACTGATGGTCCCAACCCCATTTATAAGGCAAGAAATCCCACTTATTAAACCTGACAGGGCACACCTGTGAAGTGAAAACCATTCCCGGTGACTACCTCTTGAAGCTCATCAAGAGAATGCCAAGAGTGTGCAACGTAGTCATCAAAGCAAAAGGTGGCTACTTTGAAGAACCTAGAATATAAGACATAATCAGTTGTTTCACACTTTTTTGTTAAGCATATAATTCCACATGTATTAATTCATAGTTTTGATGCCTTCAGTGTGAATGTACAATTTTCATAGTCATGAAAATACAGAAAAATCTTTAAATGAGAAGGTGTGTCCAAACTTTTGGTCTATACTGTGTGTATGTGTGAGATTATATATATATATATATATATATATATATATATATATATATATATATATATATATATATATATATATATATATATATATATATAATCTAGAGATGTGTGTGTGTGTATGTGTCTCTCTCTCTCTATAGATATCTCTCTATCTGTCTAAAGCTGAATGTGTGTGTTTGTATGTATGTATGTATGTCCGGGATTGGCATCTGCACCGTCGCAGCTACAGCCACAAAATTTTGCACAGTCACACGTCTGGACCCTGAGAGCATCATAGGCTATGTTGTGAGGTGGAATTTTAACCCCGCGCTTTCCAATTCACCAAACAATTTTGCCCCTATCTACATAATGGGGAAAAGTGAAAGGAAAAGTGTTGGAGGCAAATTGACAGCTGCCAGATGTGAACAAGGGGGACTTAAAGAATGAGAGCGATGGCGCCAAAGAGTATATACCGTACAGTTGCTAAGGTGGGGCCCCGACATGGGATACTCACCACACACGGGGATATGAACACACACACAAAATGCGCCACACACTACCACGTGCTTGAACACATATTACCCTCAGCACACATTTCACCACACATACACCAACCTCGCCACATAAAAGTCGAAACACAAATGTCGTCGCTCAAAACTCGCCACACGCAAAACTCGCCACATGCAAAAACTAGGCTCACGCAAAACTTGCCACACGTGCAAAACTCACCTCACATGCAAAAGTTGCCTCACACAAAACTTGCACATACTCAAAAGGCACCACACACAAAACTCGCCACGCGCAAAACTCGCGGCACACAACTTGCTACACTAACCTGTCACATGCAACTCGACACACAAAAAGTTGCTACACGCATGTTGCCACACAAAACTCATCTCACAAAAGTCGCTACATGCATGTCGCCACATGCAACTCAACACACACAACTTGACAAACGAAACTCGCCCTAAAACACACGCAAGTCTGGTATTATCCTTCAAAAATAAAAATCAGATTAATAAGCAGACAAACTACAAGAGCAACAAATGTACCATATAGGAAATACGGCAGCTGTCAGTCACATGACCTGTCTATTATGTGTATGTGTGAGCTAATATATACTGCCAGGGGGAGGGCTTCCTGTTGGCTGTGGATTTATCAGGCTGCCAATTTATCTTACAAATACTGAGGTAAAAATACTGAGCAAATAACGTGTGAACGAGGTCTAATACAGGAGATCACACAGGTATATACTATATACAGGGGAGATGACACACAGATATATACTATATACAGGAGAGATGACACACAGGTATATACTATATACAGGAGGAGATGACACACAGATATATACTATATACAGGAGAGATGACACAGGTATATACTATATATAGAAGGAGATGACATACAGGTATATACTATATACAGGGGAGATGAGACACAGCAGGTATATACTATATAAAGGGGAGATGACATACAGGTATATACTATATACAGGAGATGACATACAGGTTTATACTATATATAAGGAAGATGACAAACCTGTATATACTGAGGTGAAAATGAGAGGTGTGAGGTGTAAATGAAAAGGTGCGAGTGCAAAATGAGAGGAGTGAGGGAAAATAGTGGAGTGATTGGAAAATGACAGATGTGAGGTCGAACTGACAAGTGTTAGGGGGGAATGAGAGGAGTGAGGGAGAAAATGAGAGATGTGAGGGGGAAAATGAAAGATGTGATTGGGAAAATGAGAGGCGTGATGGGAAAATAAGAGACGTGAGGTGCTATAACTAACCACAGGTATTTACTATGCCCAGGCAATGCCGGGCTCTTCAGCTTATACACACACATATTCTATCCATTGAAAAAAAGTTTGCCATCCTAGAAGACTTGATGAACATGCAATTGATACTTCACTATTTCAGTACATAATAAAAATGATGATCTCCCATTAAAGGAGCCTGTTAGCAGGTTTTTGCTATGTAATATTAGAGCAGCATGATGTAGAGACAGGGAAACTAACTCCATTGATGTCACAAACGGGACTGTGCGTTTTTTATTTCACTAAAATCAGTGTTTTATCAGCAGGAGAATATCATTACAGGGTTAGATGTATTGTGCCTCCTAGTCCTCCTGCTTTGTGTAATCCACCCTCACCGCTGATTAACAGCTTTCTTTCTACACTATGAGGTGACAGAAAACTGCCAATCAGTGGTGTGGGCAGGTTATACACAACTCCACATTTGAACACTGCTACATCTGCAGCAGGGAAAGTCGTGATTAGATCAAAACTACAGCATACAGACCAGCAAGCAACACATCACTGGAATCAAAATCTCAGCCCCCTACATCACTCTGCTCTCGGATTACAGAGCAAAAACCTGCTGCCAGATTGTCGTCAAGCATTGCATCTATGCATATTGCAGCCACTTACGGTAAATACCACTGTCAGAGGCCGACAGGCATGTAAAAGTTGAACATGGCTACTATATAGATTCCTGTGCGGCTGTATAACACTGCTCCCAAGCTGCCTGCTTACATCTGCACCTGATGTGGGGTGTGCGGGTAAGGACCTATATCAGGACGGTGTTATTGGGCTCTGATTTGACTTTCAGTATCCTAATACAGCACTCTTTTATGGGCTGTTAAAGTGTATTGGCAATAGCGTTTTCTCTTTTCCTTTTGAAATTCCTCTATTTTTGTGTGTCGTTAGACAAGAAATGCTTTGAGCAGCTGCATTAAATTAAATCCGTAACTGTTTCCTAAAATAGAAAACAATTGTGCTGAACCTCAAATGTTCTCTTCAATTTTATTCTCCCTTCTTGCCATGGTCTAATTTCTACAGTGACAGCAGATTGGTATAATGGTGAAGTAAATTGAAGTGTAGTTGTGCAGCTGCTTTGTCATGACTAAGGAAATGGTCCTAGAGCGCTGGAACTGCGCCCACCCTCCCCACCCCCAGTGCATTGGCACAGGCGTGCCCACCATCCATTGCTCTGACGCTCTTCTTTCTGCAGTATATATGCCACGTTAAACCTCTTATCGCTCGGCTCTTCTGCTCTAATCCACTGCCCATACTGACCGTTTTCCTTTAAAATGGGCCTTACTTTAAAGCGAATGTGCCAAAGGTATCTTTTTTTTTTTTTTTAATTAAAGGGACTTTTCACTTCCCTGACTCGCACATTGATCCTCATGCACCTTTTCTGCCAGTTTCATGTTTTCTGTTTTTCATGGCCAAAAGTGTTGGCACCATTGAAATTCTTCCAGAAATTGAAGTATTTGTCCCAGAAAAGTATTGCATGTACACTTGTTTTGTGAAACACAAACAAAAAGACAGAGGAAAAAAGGCAACTTGAACATCATTTCACAAACAACCCTCAAAATTTGCCTGACAAAATTGTTGGCACATTTCCAAAATTGTGGATAAGCAACTTTGTTTCAAGCATATGATACTCTTTCACACTCACCTGTGGCAAGTAACAGGTGTGGGTAATATGAAAATCACACCTAAAAAAGGACTGTGGAGTCGGTATAAAATGGATCGACTCCAATTCATACAAATATATAATACGCTAGATGGTGGCCCGATTCTAAAGCATCGGGTATTCTTGAATATGTATGTAGTTTATTTATGAAAATTTCAGAATGATGCAATGAATACACAGGAGTCGGCAGGCCGGGCGCGACCAATTAGCAAAAAGTAGTTCAAATCCCGCGGCAATTCGCGGCCGGACTGCACGTGCCGCTGATTGTTCGCGGCCGGCCTCGTAGTATATAGCACAGCTACGTAGTATATAGCACAGCCCACGCAGTATATAAAAGTGGCCACGCAGTATATAAAAGTGGCCACGCAGTATATAAAAGTGGCCATGCAGTATATAAGTGTTCACGCAGTATACACCGCAGGCCACGCAGTATACACCGCAGGCCACGCAGTATACACCGCAGGCCACGCAGTATACACCGCAGGCCACGCAGTATACACCGCAGGCCACGCAGTATACACCGCAGGCCACGCAGTATACACCGCAGGCCACGCAGTATACAGCAGTGTGGGCCCATATCCCTGTTTAAAAAAAAAAAAGTAAATAAAAAATAGTTATATACTCACCCGCTTGTGTCCAGCGAAGCTGTCTCGATGCACGCGCGGCTGCCGCCAGCTTCCGTTCCCAGCAATGCATTGTGAAATTACCTGCTAAGTTTTCTGGGTAATTTCGCATTGCATCTCTGGGAACGGAAGCTGGCAGCAGCCGTGCGCGCATCGGCGGACAACGGAAGGTGAGAATAGCAGGTTTTTTGTTTTTTTTTTAATTATTTTTAACATTAGATCTTTTTACTATTGATGCTGCATAGGCATCATCTATAGTAAAAAGTTGGTCACACAGGGTTAATAGCAGCATTAATGGAGTGCGTTACCCGCGGCATAACATGGTCTGTTAACGCTGCCATTAACCCTGTGTCAGCGCCGACTGGAGGGGAGTATGGAGCAAGCGCCGGGCAGTGACTGGACGGAAATAGGGAAGGACTAATTCTCGGCCAGACTGTGCCCATTGCTGATTGATCGGCTGAAATTTCCTATGTCAGTTCTGTTCCTAACATCATATCTAAACTTTAGATACACTGGACTAATGATTTATGAACAGTTTTGGTTTTCTCTGTATACTTCATGCTTTAGTTTCCTTTTCCACTGAGCTCATGTTTGGAGAGGTTAGTTGATCTGATTCTCTTCATGTTGCTAACTCTACCAGTTTGTTTCTTTCTGGGGTATGATTCACCACAAACTTACTCCCTCCATCCTCCCCTCTTCATAGACTGTGAAGCATCATGATGTGAAATATTTATTTAGCTGTACTGTAAGAAACGCCAGAGACTGAAAGTTGAGAGTATACCTATCTAATAACTTATATTACAAACTGTTTGTCATCATCCGTGCTATTGATTTATGCAATGTTTGTTTTATTTCTACCCAAAATCATACATGATTGCCTATTGCAGGAATGAGAGTACCATGTTTTGCAGATTATAAGACACGGCAGATTATAAGACGCACCCCAAATTTTGAGGAGAAAAAAAAGTTTTTAATAAAATGGTAGTGCCTCTTATAATCCATGCATCTTATTGCTTACCGGGGGGTGGTCGCCGTGAAGCGGGGTCTCAGGGATACCAAGATACAGACAGTAAAAGGTACTAAAGCTCATCACACAAGCCAGTTCCTCCAGGCCTTAGTGGAAAAAGTTCTGTAAGAATATGAACTCAAAAAACATCAGGACTTTGCTTTTGTAACTGACAATGATTCAAACATAAGTTCAGTTAAACTGTTGAATGTGAATACTGAAGGTGACTAGCAGCTAGGAGAAAACTTCAGATTCAGTATGTTTGAGATAGAAGGCCTCAGTCCTGTAACTGAGGAACAGACAGATATTACTACAGAAGAACAGCAAAATGATACTTTACAATTAGATCATCTTTTTTGAAGCTGCTTCAATTCTTTCTCAGGCTGTCGTTACACGTTCAGTATTTGGTCAGTATTTTACATCAGTATTTGTAAGCCAAAACCAGGAGTGGGTGATAAATGCAGAAGTGGTGCATATGTTTCTATTATACTTTTCCTCTAATTGTTCCATTCCTGGTTTTGGCTTACAAATAGTGATGTAAAATACTGACCCAATACTGCTAGTGTGACGGCAGCCTCATAGTCATCACATGCCCTGTGTTGTGCACATACTGCAGCTGGCAATAAGAGATGGTCTGCAAGAGGGATGTCTGCAAATGCTGGACTGAAAGTGTGAGGAAAATGGTTATTTCTGCCAGAACCCCTAAAATTGATTTGAAAACTGTTTGTTTTACTGCAGAGTGTATAGCATATTTACAATTTATGAAAGTTTTTTTTGTATTCTAAAGTTGTATTCCAATAAATATATTTTATGTTCTATCTAAATAGCTTGATTATTGTATCATAATGGTGAATAAAAGCCCGATACAATTTTACTACAGTTATTAATGTATCACGTAAATATGAGCCATGTATAAAGGAGTCTGACTTAGAGGAATTAAGGTGTTGGAGGTTTGGCTTAGTCGACATCCTGCCTGAAACCAAGCAAAAAACGGGGAGAAGTTGACTCAATCTTTGCATTGTGTCCCAATACATTTGTCCTTAATGTATCGGTTTAGGAGAATCTTTGAGATAGTGCCACCATGTGGTAAAATGTTTGTTTTTGCTGGTTTGCTAAGATGCGTGACAAATCTGTGGGATACTGAAAATCCTCAATGTAAGATTTGGGTGCAGCATCACACTCCACGAACAGTTACCCAAAACGAATAGTGCGGCATATGCACAGCGATTTGTAATCTAGGTGAGCAGCTGCGGGAGCATGGTGTGGGTTTACACCTCCAATCATGGATGTTTAATTAATGTGATCCTTCTGAATTTCATCTGTTTCTAAATCAAGATGGCTGCGTGTAAATATTCATTAGTGGTCCTTCCTCTCCAGCCGCCTTGGAATGCATAATGTTGCCGCTTCCTCTACGTGCTGACAGCAGTTTGTTTGGTCACATGACCTTACATTCGCTGCTGAGCAAAATTAATGCGAATGTTCAGAGTCTTTCGTGAACAAACCAAATGCTGCTTACAGTCCCCACATAACCTTACTAGAACTACTTAAAATTGTTAGATCCCCAAACTATTAAGAAATGTCTTCTCTAAAGCCAAAGAAAGATATTGTAGTGTCCACCCAAATTGTATAACAAATAGTGTGTAAACTGCTACATTCGTTTCTCCTATATTTCTTGTATATGACGCTAGAACTAGCAGTTGATGGCTAGTTTGACAATGTACCAGTAGATGGCGCTATTGTCTCACTTTTCTTTATTCTGCATCCCCTCTTAGGTGGCCGTATAAACCCTTTATGATTGTAGTTCCCGATACTATCTGATTTATAAGGCGTAAAATTGGGAGTATGGTTTCCAACCACCTGCAAAGAAGTACAGACCATTTTGTTTTCATCTTTCTCATGCTTCCAATATGCTAAATTTGATCATGCAAGCGTACCTTTCTGGAAGACGATAAGAATTGCCGACATTACTGTCCTTTCCCACTGAATTATTGATCTCAGTAGAGATCAGCATGCACTGGGCTGCTCAGTTTAGTTGTAGAATTTTTTAATCATAAACTGAAATACCTGTTCATCCTATAGATAAAATTCATTTTCTGTGGATTTTCTATCCACTTCTACGCCTCTGTTACAAAGTTACAAAGTGTATATATTCTGCTTTTCCCTGACCGTAGAGTATTGAAGTGTAATGGTATACTGGTCAGCCGCCAAAGAAATTTTTTTTTTCTTTAAGGACAATAACAATATATGGATTCAAATGTGTATTGCAGCTTGTAGCAGGACTTTAAAGGGGATTTTGTTTTGGGACAACTCCGTCCTTATGTACTATGATGGATGGGAGCCTTCTACATGTAAATGTTAATAGCACATCATAACCTTTTTTCTGTGTATTAAAATAAATGTTAAAAAAAAACAGCCCAGCATTATATTGAAGATATGAAATTTGTAGTGGATTGGATTACAATGTCAATCCCATCACTATTTTGCCAAACGCTCCTGACGTCTATATTCTGCTAAGACGTTGGGCAGGTTTTCCTCCTTCCGAGATGACTGATGCACATGAGGGTTAGCTGTCACATGGGCCTCTGGTGGCTAATAGAAATACATTTCTGCTTCCAGGGCGTCTTGCATTTAGGTGTCTGGGATAGGAGGAGAGAGACCTCATGCTGAGGAGGGCATGTGCGCTGCTAGGCAGGCTAACACAGGGTTAACTGGTTGCTCCGCTCTGATACTCGCTATAAAGAGACTCTGGCACCCTGTTAACCAAGCTGTCGGTTTTAGAGCTCTGACCTTCCACTTGCTATGGCATCCCTTTTGGTTAATACCTGTAACATGGGGAACCTTTTTAGCCTTGTCCGACGTCGTTTTAAAAGAAGACGGAAGAAGCGATCTGAGAGAAAAGGTAAGAGCTCTGCTCGGTGCTGTCACTCCTGCTGCCCCAGGTTTGTGGCTCTGCAGAACTACTGTAGACGATGGGGCTGATGGCAGATGTACATGTGGATGCCCCCGCACTGCTCTCATGTGTTTGCCCCTTTTTCTATCACTGCTGGGAACTTCATTCAGTGTACAGACTCCGGCGTGTGTAAGCGTACACAGAGATGTCTGCAGTCTGTCCCCCTTCATGATCTTCTCCTTACTGCAGGTTCACTATTATAGTCACAATTGGTGTAGCCAGCCGTCCTGTGGCAGCTTCTCATCTGTGGTGCGCGGGGCTTTAATCCCGTCCTCTAAGCTGCAGGGTATGTTATCCCTGCGATGCCTACAGCTCAGATTCACATCACTTCTCCCAATATCAAGAGCCATCTACTCAAAATATTTCTACACGTTAGATGTAATTTTTATTCTTGATCCTTAGCGTCGTCTTTCGTCTAGTGTGTGTGTATTTTTTGTTTTATAATCAATATAAATCATAAAGACATGTCTTATAAGTCTTGGTTAATGGTCAGTAGCCTAAAACCTGCTGTTTCACTTGTTTGTTTTACGTTGTGCATATTTATTCTGTTGGGCTCATTTATATTTGCGGCTGTTTGATTAATTATGACAGCTACATAAAGTAAAGTTTTCCTGCTCTGTGTGATACTTGTCAGCATTGTGAGAAACTATACAAAGTATACATGTTGAATAGTAAGCGAGTCTTCTTAGTGGATGAGGAGCTTTATTTCTGTAGCCCCCTCTATAGTCATTGTCCTAAATCCGTTCTGCCCAGAGGGCTTTGGATCGAGGCTTCACGCCTTAAGTCTTATAAATAAAGGCCACATTTTCTAATACATTTCAGTCACAGTAATGCAGTGAAGGTTAATAAAGAGGAATAATCACAGCTCTCTGTGGACAAGTTAATCTGAAAATTCAAGGCTCCATTAGCATGATGGATTCAGTGTGATGGACCCGCGGTTCATTGCTACTTGCAGGATTATGAGCGATCAGTCTGGCAAATGGCCTTGTCTGAGATCCGGAGTCACTGGTGACTGTAAGAAGCAATGTGCTCTCCCACAGAACGGTCCTATTAGTGCTGTAAGATTTATGCACTTGTTCTACTCATTACAGCCTTGAAATATCTGTTATGAGAACGTTGATTCTGTATTGAGAGACTCCAAATCTGTTATTACTGCAAATAAATTGCTGTGTGGCACAAAGATAGACGGTACCTCTTCAGTGTGGGGACAGGTGCACATGGCCATGTTACTGCTAGTTTTTCTCCCCCAAAACATATTGGGTCTTCTATAAAGATATGTGCTCTGTATTGCATTTATCCTTGATTTTATATGGAAGTCTAAAGAGTCTGTTACATATGATTTTGACAGGAAAAGCTGCCTGCTCCTTCTGGTTCTTCGTGTGGAGAGTGTTCCTTAGAGCCATTGCCAGAATGGCTATCCGGGAGCCTCACTCTGCGCTCTATCTGGTGCATTAGCTCATAGGCCAGTTAAGGCTATGTGCACACGTTGCGGATTAGGCTTAGGAATTTCTGGTGCAGATTCGGCCTCTCCTGGCAGAAAACGCACCTGCGGATTTGTCGCGTTTTTTATGCAGTTCCGCAGCGTTTCTTGTGCGTTTTTGTGCTGCGGTTTTCTTGCGGATTTGCTGCGTTTTTTACCCCTGCGGTTTTCTATAATGGAATGGGTACAAAAACGCTGCAGATTCACAAAAAAGTGACATGCTGCTTCTTTTAAACCGCAGCGTTTCAGCAGCGGTTTTTCCGCTAAGTGTGCACAGCATTTTTTTTTTCTCATTGATTTACATTGTACTGTAAATCAATTGCGGATCTGCAGCGTTTCTGCACTGCAAAAAACGCTGCGGACCCGCAGAGAATCCGCAACGTGTGCACATACCCTAAAGGATCCAGTGTAATGACGGATCCGTCGTACAGAAATTCTGGGCACTAAATGTCCGGGGACAAGAGAGAGAGAAAATATTTTCCCGGACTTGAAAATCCTTCCGGGCATGCTCAGAAGGGAAAAACTGGATCCGTCGCTGGATTCGAGTGTGTGACGGTCTTCGACGGATCCTGCGTCCATAGGCTTCCATTGTAGCTGACGAAGGGCAGCGCAGGATGCGTTGCTGACAGATTTTCCGACGTGCACAAAAAAGTTACAATGAACGTTTTCTCTGCACGACGGACCGCTATTTTACGACAGATCTAGTACACGACGGATGAAACGGATGACTATCCATCACAATCCGTCGCTAATATAAGTCTATGGGAAAATGCAGGATCCTGCATTCTCAAAAATCGATGGATTGTGATGGTTCTGAAAAGACAGAAGTGTGAAAGTAGCCTTAACATGTCTGACATTCATGGCCTATGTATGGACTGCAACATCCGGACCGGCTGCGGACATTCTGACCCGAACTCTGCAGCCTTGTTGGTATATATAAGGTTGTTGAGCTTGGGTTGGTAGACCTGGACTTTGTACTCGGACAGTGAATGTTGATCACATGAAAACTGCCTAGCGCTGAGATTGCTACGTCTGTGGGGCTCCCCTTTGATTGTAATGGAAGAGCTGAGGTATGAAGACTCCCGTGACCGATTACTTGAGATCTGAGGGAACATGTCACATTTTATTGGACTTGTGTTGAAATGATGTAATTCAGTTGTTGCACTCCTTACCATGATGCTGTATCGGGGTACAGTCAGGCATTTCTGGATCAGTCGTAGATGAAGTCCAGCTGTACTTAGACGCTTGTTTCTTGCCCTATGTGCTGAGCCAATGAAAGTATAGCTGTAATGTATATTAATATAGCAAATTGGTGCAGCAGTTATATATTTTTCCTACCATCGTATGAATGAATGACTTAGATCCATCTTCCTCAATAACTTTTTAACCCCCTTAAGTTTTGTCAAGAAATAATTTCAAGCTTTCTTAACTTTTGGCTCACACATACAGAAACCTCTATAAACATACCGACCATGTAAGCTCCAACCTATGCGAGTATATGATGATGTTTATGCCATCGTATACTAGCCCAAAGGGTACCATAAGGATACTTGGCACATGTCAGAGCCAAAGTGGTTGATCAATCTGTTTGACCTATAAGACCTAGAGTGATTACTGCTTTCCTTTATGGCATATGGTTGTTGTGGGCAAAGGCTATACAATTCTTCTACACTAGTCTTCATTATGTGCCACTGTTCTCCTAGTGAGGTGGGATTTGTGGCTGCCCTCTGGAAAAATGTACAAAATTTCCTCTAGAAGCGAGAAACCTGTCTCTCTAGTGGCAGCTGCGGTTAGCCACCCTGTACGTCGGTCGTCTCTTCTGATATGACTGTATTAGTAGATAGTCAGTAATATAGAAATAACAATCCTGGAGCACGTTTCCGTAGATTTTTAAGCACTGTGCCTTTCCTTTATCTCTGCTCATTTATTCAGAAATATTCAATCTCCTTGTCAGACACTGTCAACATTATATCAGCCCTCCAAATGGACATCCAATTGTCCATTTATTTATACATTTCAAGTAGAATAACCCGTACGTCACAACCCAGAGACTGAAGAGATTCTCCAGAATTATTTTACAGAGAATAATATTAATTGATAAATCAAATAAGTCAGGAGAGCTGACGTCTTCTCTTTAATGAGCTTTGGTACATGAATTTAGACATCAGCAAAACCAGAGGACCGTCTACAGACCGCACTGTGCCGGAGTCTTTGCTCCTCATCAGTGCAGAGTCTGTGGGTTTCCCTGTGTGAGTTGCTTATGATGCAGCGCTTGGAAGGTACTAAAAGTACAGGTGTGTATCCCTGAGTTACTGATATCGCCAGTTATGACTTTTATGGTAGATGGCACTCCAGATACAAGTTTCCTTCTTCCTTTAGGATAGGTATTTTACATACATTTTTTTTAGCTGTATATCGGCCTTTCCACACAGCCTTTAGGAGCGGTAATGGACTTGTTTATTGTTGCCAAATGCTGCAAGTTTTGTATTCTGTAAGAAAAGTCCTGAAAGTAAAGGAAAAAAGGTTGTGAGGTAGTTGTGCTGAGCTGTGTGTTCAGTGTTGGGATTGATTGTCCAATTTCCGCTTCAGTCTAAAATAATATAAATATATATACTGTATATACATATATAATTAGACGAGGCATGAGCCGAGCCTCTTCCTCACATCATGGTTAATTCTTTTTCTGAAAACTCAAATACTTTTTGGGAATCAACCTTTTATTTAAGTTTAGATAACTCCTAAAGGGTAAAGATAGGAAAGTAACAACTTTCTAAATGTACGGTACTTTTACCTTTGCAATTATGCACCATGTTGGTGTTTGTAAAATCTTCATTACTACAGGGGAGACCCTTATACTTATATACGGTATATGACCAGAACATGTATCTCAATGTTTTACTGTTTCTCAAGGTATCATTTGTCTCCTTTTGAACATGGAAATGTGTGTGTCGGTCTGTCTTTTTTGGGTTCATGGTTGACTACATCTCTACTTTTGCTCGTTTTACAAATGCTGTATCCCAGGCTCTAAAGCACAGGTGCACAACTTTCAACCCGCAATGCTATTTTTGTGGTCTTCGCACCTGGTTACAGGTATGTCTGTCTGGTTGCTGTTCACAAGTATTTATCATGTGTGAGAGATGAGACAGCTAAATTCTAATCATGCACTGTATGGCCGTCACTGGGTTCCTCTATATATGTGCTGGATTAGGGCTCTCCTGACCTCTTAATGGCACTGCAGTAAGTTATAGCTAAAGAGGAGATTTGGCAATATGTGTGCGGGGCTATCTGCATTGTAGTCTTTAAGTGCTTGTAGTAAAGAACTAGTTATGTTTTCACAATTCCTATAAACTGGAGTGGAGACAGACCTGTGAATGGTCTTTCTTTCTGGAATGCAAACTAGGGAGAAGGGCTTGTTGATCATCCCAAGTTATTAGCCCAATGGGTAGGTTTTAATTCTACTTCCAAGACTCCAATCATTTATGGTATCGACTTTCACGATGCCATAAATATCACAGATGGCTGTACCGCTGACACCAGGTTTTGCTACCCCATCTGGGAGCAGCTTGATGTAGTTGTAGAGCATCTGAAGCCAGAGTTGTCAATTACTGGACTGCATGTTGTTTTTTGTGTCTGTTATAGCTACAGATCTACCAGTTCTCTGAATGCTGAGCTCCGTATAACTCTCTAAACAGGCAATTGACAGTTTTCTTTGGCTGCTTTCTGCCTATGCACAGTGTACAATCAGTTGTGGGAGTGAGGTTATACAAAGTCCATGAATATGGAGGACTACATGGCAGCAGGTTTACTATTCCCCTGGTGGTGATCTGCTGATAAAGGTGATTTTTATTGAAAGTACAGCAAGCAGCCCGGTAAGTGACACATCACTAGAATCAGGGTCTTTATATTGGTAAAACCTTGTGACAGATTACCTTTTAAAGGGAATCTGTCAGCAGGTTTTTACTACCTCATCTGGGAGCAGCCTAATGTAGTCAGACCCCTTGAATCCAACAAGTATCAGTTAGATTACTGGGTGCAGCAGTTGTGACAGTCAGTTTTTAGATTTAGCAATGCAGCAAAGCTGAGGAAGCTAACACCGCCCATACCACACGTTGCAAAAAAAATGTCTCTAGACCTTGAGCTGTCTATCACAGCAGGGGGGTAAGTGGGACCAGGAGGTATGGCTGCTGTGTCCAAGCAATGATAAGCTCCTGGTGCTAAAGCAATCATTGCAAGCAAACAAAACCAGGAGCTTGATCAGATGGGTATAGCTGAAATCTGAGTTTCAACCACTACAAAAAAAAACAAAAAGCAACCAATATAAATATTTTGATTGCTAGAAAACCACAAAGAGAGAAAACCCTAATAAAAAATACTTCTATTGAATAAATTCTAAAATCCTAATAGTAACTTCATTAAAAAGTAATTACCAACACCAGGGCTAGCTGAAGCTGTAGAGCCCGGGTCAAATCAAACTAATGAGGCTATCAATTGCTATGGTCACCCTAGTGGGCTCCTAGTGGACTCAACCTTCCGAGCAGTGGAGGTTGGCACCCTAAGGTCGATGTGGCGCCCCCACTCCGCGCCGACTGTCCCTCCTGACCCTAGTGAGTCCCTAACAGCTACCCGCGCCCAGACCCAACACCGTTCACACAAACACTCTATCTAACTGAAAAAGTGCAAAAATGTGATAAAAGTCATAAATATCAAGCTCCAGCCACAAAGAAATATATAAATAGGCTGTTTTAATGAGCAGAATAACTCTCAACGATCAAAGCCAACATGTGTGGCAAATTAGATAGAGGATTCCTGCATTACATTAATATCTCATAACCATGACAATACCCAGTGTCATTAAGGTGCCATTATATATTGTGGCTGGGTGGATCATAATAGATCAGGATATCACAAAATCATTTGTTTCATAGTCTCATTACAGTGCCATTATATTATTGTCATTATTGACACAGTTGGTTAACATGCTACAAGAATCATCATATATCACAAGGTCTTATTGTCTTGGTATCCAAATATCATAAATAAGGAGAGACTTGTATAGTAAATTAGCATACTAAGTAAACCCTGATAGGTAAAAAAATCGCAAAGCCATTAAGTTCAGTGTCCTCATACCATAGGCAACGCGACCTAGTGTTACAGTATTTTAGTCATGGTTCACAATGCAGTAAATCATCATGCAAAAGAACACCATGATAGGTCACTTATCTGGATCATGTATATTCACTTGTCCCAGTATTTTTGTCCCGTCCCTACGCGTTTCGCCCTCTCCCATAAGGGCTCATCAGGGGACTGTAGATAGGAGCATGCCGTCATAGCATTAACGATGAATAATAGTTAATAATCGTATTAACCACTACAGCATTCTGTCTTCAGATTACATAGCAAGCACTTGCTGACAGATTCTCTTTAAGTTTTATTGCTGTTCTTGGGATTGGTTCAGTCTGACCATGTGGCTGTCAGATGACAAACAGTTATACATCCCTGCTTTAGAGATAGGTGTCAGACACCAGACTTGTGATGTGGGCTGTGCTGGATGCTTTTTGAGCATCCTCTACTGAAAAGGATCCTGTCAGCAGTATTGTGCTCAGTAACCTACAGATAGTGTCAGGTCGGCGCCATTATACTGATTAAGATGTTAGCTTGGTTGATGAAATCCATCCTGTAGTTGTTGTGTAATCTTTATTTTCAGTTTTGAGTTAATGATATGTCCGTGCATCGGGGCGGCCTGTGAGGGTCTTCATGTGGTGCTCTGCTTAGGTATTTCTTTGACTTCTGACAGGTAACTGATCCCTCAGTGACCTGCCCCCTAGTTTACATAATTATTATTTATACATACTAAAAAAAAAAATCTCAAGGCAGGCACCAGCTGTGGCTCCTGCGCTGCAGCATATAATCGCATGTGTAATGTGCATATAATTATTATGCTTGAGGTTATCTGATATTTAAAAAAAAAAAAGAAAAAAAGTGCCTGCCACACCAGCGCAGTAGCTGCTGTCGGTGTACATAGAGGTGATCCGATAGCTGCTACTGCGGTGCCATCTTGCTAGAGAAGAAAATAAAATTCCTCCTCCAAGATGGCACCGTCCAGCCTGTGCAGTAGCGGCTATATCTGATCACCTCTATATACACCGATAGCGACTACTGCGCGGGCTCCATTTTTGAGGTGGATTTAAAAAAAAAAAAAAAAAAAAAATTAGCAAGATAACCTCAGCCATAATAATTCTATGCACTTTACACATGTGATTATGCTGCTGGCACCTGCCTGAAGAAAGTTTTTTTTTTTTTTTTTTGTTTAGTATGTACTAGTGTATAAGCCGAGGCACCTAGTTTTAGCACAAAAACTGGGAAAACTTATTGACTCGAATATAAGCTATGTATGCTTCGTCCCCTCATCCCCATCCTGGTATACATGACTCCTCTTCCCATCCTGGTATGCATGGCTCCTCATCCCCCATCCTGGTATGCATGGCTCCTCATCCCCCATCCTGGTATGCATGGCTCCTCATCCCCATCCTGGTATGCATGGCTCCTCATCCCCATCCTGGTATGCATGGCTCCTCATCCCCATCCTGGTATGCATGGCTCCTCATCCCCATCCTGGTATGCATGGCTTGCCATCCTTATCTTGGTATGCATGGCTCCTCATCCGTATCCTTGTATGCATGGCTCCTTATCCATATCCTTGTTTGCATGTCCCCATCAATAAAACATTAAAAAAAGAAAAAAAAACCATCCTACCTACCTTCCTGCGCTCCCTCGCAGCGTCTTGTTCCGGTGCCAGCAGCTTACAAGAAGAGCACAGCTGCCGGAATACTCACTGCTCTCCACGCCGGGACTATGTAAGTGGAGGGCAGTGAGTATGCATTGCTATTAAGTAGCGCGCAGTGTCACCCGCAGCCATTGGGTGGTCACATGTTCCCGTTACTTAAGAGAAATTAATATTCACTTCTCTCCACTCCCATGGGAGTGGAGAGAAGTGAATATTTATTTCTCTTAAATAGTGGGCACATGTGATCGCCTGGCAGCTACAGGAAGTCAGCGACTGCGACTACTGTGCCCGCTATTACAGAGAAATAAATATTCACGGCCAGTGCAGTGAATATTCATTTTTCTTTAGCAGCGGGCACAGGCTTTAGCGGCAGCAGCTGGCTCCTGCTCCCTGTGACCCACTGCTCTGCCGCTGCCCTTCCCCTCCATCCTTTGGGACCCTCACTCAAGTATAAGCCGAAGGGGCTTTTTTTCAGCACAAAAAAAGTGCTGGAAAGCTCAGCTAACACTCGGGTATATCTATATAATATTCATTATGTTAACTAGGGGGCAGACAAGTGAGGGATCAGTGACCTATTAGCAGTCTGCATTATGAATGTCTAATCAGAGCACCACATGAAGACCCCCACAGACCGAGCACGAGCATATCATTAACTCCAAAATTGAAAATAAAGAATACACAACAACCACAAGACGGATTTAATCAACCAAGGTATCATTGTAATCAGTGTAACGGCGCTGACCTGACACTGTGTAGGTTACTGTGCACAATCCTGCTGACAGGTTCCCTTTAATTCTTTGTATTGTAAAATCCCGAAGTGGAGCAGTGTACAGCCTGTGTGATGTAGTCGCTTTAGATACTGTGAATTCTGTGCTTCATCTGATGGAATAAAGTTTCTCAACAGTTCATTTAAAACTGAGCGGTGAATTAACTTTAACCATGGACTTTCATAGTCGGCATTTCCAGATTGTAATTCTTTTTTTTCTTTTTCATTTCCATGACCCTATGAGCCCATAAAACTTCCAGCCTGTCCCTGAAACACAACTGTGGTCATAGATCTCATAAGATTCGTACAATGAATCATTCACATTTTGCAGGGTAAGGTAGCCTTGACGATGTTGCCATTTTATTCCACATTGGAAAAGAGTCTTGAAAAATGTATTCATTACAGAGAAGTTTAGCCAGGCGTGATATCGAGCACTGCTATTATTCTCATCTGCATTTTAACATGATGGCAACTGGCTGCTAATCAAGCCTGTCACTTTATAGAATACGCTTCTACTTTGAATATTGCTTGCGGTCGTTCCTAAGTGATATTCTCTTTTCCATTGTATTCATGTTATTCTCTTCGGCCTATATATTTTAATTCTGTTACTGATATTAGAAGACTTGGAAGCTCTAAAAAAAATTCTACAACCATGGCTGTGGAGTCGGTGTCCATTTTGGTGGTGTCAGTATTAAATGGGCCGACTCTGACTCCTAAAATGTGTAATAAATTTGGTACAGAAGTTCAAAGCTGTATGTGCTTTACATTTTTTCATAAGAATTTGGGAAAGTTATGAAATGTACTATAAGGCTGTGTGCACACATTGCAGATTTGGTGCGTTTTTCCTTGCAGATTTACACTAGGAGTTTTTACTGCATTTTTTAATGCTAATTTTCAACTGCATTTTCCAGTACCAGCAAAGCCTATGAGATTTCGTGAATCTCATACACAGACATTGATATTGATTTTTTTTTTTTTGTCATTGGTATTTTGTGCTCTGCATGTTTTTTGGGCGTTTTTTCAGCTTTGGTGAAAAAAAAATGCACCAAAAACACAGGTATGTTTTGCTGCTTTTTTGTGTGCCAAAACCTTATTCTATGGAAGGGGACTTTTTGCAATACTAAGCTTTATAGTCATGCACAAGAGACAAATCTAGAATGGCAAAACCACCGCAAAAAAAGCAAGAAAAAACAAGGAAGAAATGCTTTTTTTCTGCAGCTTCTTTCCTGCCAAGAGATCCGGTTTTGCTGCAGAAAACAAAACTCTGAAAAAAACGCCTAGTGTGAACTTACCCTGAAGAAATTCTAATGTCAGCAAAGTGAATGAGAAACCTGAGGGTATGGGCACACGTTGCGTATCTTGCTGCGGATCCGCTTCGGTTTTGACGCTGCGGATTTGCAGCTGGTTTCCATGAGTTTACAGTACAATGTAAACCTATGGAAAAAAAAAATCCGCAGGGCACATGCTGCGGAAAAAACAGCGCGGAAATGCTGCATTGTTTATTTCACAGCATGTCAATTCTTTGTGCGGATCCGCAGCGGTTTACACCTGCTCCATAATATTAATCCGCAAGTATAAAACCGCAGGTGGAATCCGCACAAAAACAGCAGTAAATCTGCGGTAATTCCGCAGGTAATCCGCAGTGCGGTTGACCTGCGGATTTACCAAAATCAGTCCGGAAAAATCAGCAGGACTTTCCGCAACGTGTGCCTGAAGTGTCATACACACATTGCTTATTTTAGACGTGCAGATTTGGTGCAGAAAATAATCTACCGCATGTCCATTCTCTGTGCATTTTTGTTCTTGGGTTTTCACCATTGACTTCAGCCAAAAACGCACGGAAAAAATGTTTGTTTTTTTTCTGCTACATTTTTCCTGCCAAGAGCTGCAGAAATGGTGCTGATTTCCTGGACGTGTGCACTTAGCCTAAATGTCTGTTCTGTTCCTGACCTAAGGATCTGGGCTTTTAGTTGAGATTAATCTGTGCTGCATGTTATGTACAGACTCAGTAGTGACCAGTGCTGTGGAGTTGTTTCAGGGAGATTGAGGAGTCTGAGTCAGAGGTTTGGCTTACCGACTCCATAGCCCTGTATACAGTTCTGTGGAAAATTGCGCAAAAGTCATATTACTTTAAAAAAAATAGAAGTTTTAATCGTTTGTTCTTATCAATTAATGAAACTGAGCGTATAATAAACATATATTGGATCAATATTAAATGTGCCTTCGCTTTACTTTCAAAACAACATCAATGATATTATTCATAGTTTTTAAACAAATTCTGCAGGGAGATTGTTCCAAATATCTTGGAGAACCAACCACAGATCTGTGGATATAGACTTGTGCAAAATCCTTCTGTCTCTAAATGTAATGCTACAGAGATTGTGTTGAGAACAGGGATCTATGGGGGCCGTATTATCACTTCCAGGAATGTGTTGGGCACATCGTCCAAAGCTCTGCATATCACTATGACACAATTAAGCTTCAGTATTGTGTGGCAGTGGGCCCACCCATAGGTGGGCAAAGTATCAGATCAGATTTGTGTCCGCCGCCGTACTGTCTGGCACCTACTCATAAGGGATCCCAAAATCTACCTCCGGATGCTTCCAATTGCTGTCATGCCCAATGTCTGTAAGATTTCTAATCCAAATAATACAACCATTGGACATCAGAGTGAGCAGATCTTCGGGTACATGCAGACAGATGCATGGCGTGGTCTTACTCTTAAATTATAAGTACAATTATTCATATAATTACACAAATGACTGACAGCCCTATTAATAGAAGTGATAGACGATTGTCAAAAATTGTAGCGGTCTTCTCATACAGCAAACATTAATTCTAAGTGGAATCTCCCAATTGTCATAATTGTTTTCCCTTTTGTTTTTCTAGGTATCATCACAAAAGCAATGACTGAAGGTATGAACATATGAGTACGGTATTTTGGGGAGAACAAGAGAAGCTCATTAGGCCTGATTCATCACTGGCCATTTTGTTTGTTTGTTTGTTTTTAAGACACTTGTTTCTTTTCTGTGTTGTGATATTGTTTTTTTTTTTTTTTATATTTCTTTTTTGCAACAAATTCTTCAAAATGGCCCAATAGGTCCATACATTTTTAGCAAAGTAAAAAAAATGCTCTTTATTTTTTCGTTCTGTTTTGAGACATTTTTTGCTAAAGTTTTAAGCAAAACTTGCTTAAAAAAATCTGTTGCACACTAAATCAGTTGTGGATGGTGATAAAGTATTTTTGCTTGAAAAATTGAAACTTTTTAAAAGGTTGCAGTAGTTTACTCTGCGGGAAAAATAACACCAGAAAACACAAACACTTTTGCAATGCTGAGCATACAAAAAGACAAATAGACGAACATATGTAAAATAGAGTTTAAGAAAGTATAATAATGCGTAAATGAAAAACACAAACTAGACAAAAAAGGCTCATGCTTTTATCACTTTTTACTTCTATTGAAGGAGATGAATCCAGGTACCGTACTCTTCCATTTTTTTCTTTCTTACCTCTTGTTTCTTCACATAAGCTTTGAGGGATCCTGCCATATTTTGAGTGCAGTGTGAACTTATTTCAGCAGATGTGTGTGAGTATATATAATGTATAAACCTCTCACTGGAGTTTTCTGTCGCTGGAGCACAAGTTACATTCCCACAATAGTATATATCTCTGCTCAGCTCCTTCTGCGCTGTAGGTAGCGGCTGGCAGAACAGCATGTTCAGCGTGACAGGCTCTATTTAACCTACTTCTTGCCAAAAAATGTTTTGCGAGGAACTTATAACTTTTTCATGGCACACACAAAATGTCACATGGAGTCCTTTTAGCTGGCAGGACATGCACATTGGATTAGATATAGTTGGACCCCCTGACTGATTTGGCCTCTGCCAATGCTATCCTCCATTTAATGGAGTTTTCCCATCTCCAAGATCCTATCCCAATATGTAGTAGGTGTAATTATAGCAAATACCCCTAATTAGAAATGTAGTGTAGTTTTTCTGATTCGCTATGTCTCTCTTCTCATGTGCAGGCATTGAAGGGCCTTAGGTATCCATACTTACGACCACTAGCAAATGGCTAACCAACTGTCACTATATATCTGCACATGAGAAAAGAGACATAGCGAATCAGAAAAACTATGCTACATTTCTTATTGGAGGTATTTGCTAATATTACATATTGAGATATTATCTTAGAGATGGGAATAACCCTTTAAATAGACCTCTAGCAAGTATATATGAAATGGCTGTCAAAATGTGTATGCCAGCTATCCCTTTGGATTGTGTGATAGCTACTTCTATATGTTTGTGAGAGTCATATAATGTTGTATATTAACCCCTTCCCGACCTGTGACACAGCGTATGCGTCATGAAAGTTGGTGCCAATCCGACCTGTGACGCATATGCTGTGTCACAGAATGATCGCGTCCCTGCAGATCGGGTGAAAGGATTAACTCCAATTTCACCCGATCTGCAGGGACAGGGGGAGTGGTAGTTTAGCCCAGGGGGGGTGGCTTCACCCCACCGTGGCTACGATCGCTCTGATTGGCTGTTGAAAGTGAAACTGCCAATCAGAGCGATTTGTAATATTTCACCTAAAAAACTGGTGAAATATTACAATCCAGCCATGGCCGATGCTGCAATATCATCGGCCATGGCTGGAAACACTTATGTGCACCCACCCCACCGATCGCCCCCCCCCCCCAGCCCTCCGATCTGTGCTCCACTCCCCCCCGTCCCGTGCTCCGCTCTCCTGTCCGCTCCCCCGTGCTCCTGTCCGCTCCCCCGTGCTCCAATCACACCCCCGTGCTCTAATCAAACCCCCCCGCACTCCGATCCCCCCCGCACAGCGATCCCCCACCCCGTGCTCCAATCCACCCCCCCGTGTTTCGATCCACCCCCCCATGCTCCGATCCACCCCCCGTGCTCCGACGCCCCCCGTGCCCTGATCCCCCCCCCCCCTTTATACTTACCGAGCCTCCCGGGGTCCGTCCGTCTTTCCTGGGTGCCACCATCTTCCAAAATGGTGGGCGCATGTGCAGTGCGCCCGCCGAATCGGCCGGCAGATTTGTTCCAGAGTGAATTTTGATCACTGAGAGAGGTTATATCTCAGTGATCAAAATAAAAAAAATAGTTAATGACCCCCCCCCCCCCTTTGTCACCCCCATAGGTAGGGACAATAAAAAAAAAAAAAATTCCCACTAAGGTTGGGGTAAGAACTAGGGTTAGGGGTAGGGTTAGGGTTCGGGATGTGCACACGTATTCTGGTCCTCTGCGGATTTTTCCGCAGAGGATTTGATAAATCCGCAGTGCTAAACCGCTGTGGATTTACCGCGGTTTTTCTGCGCATTTCACTGCGGTTTTACAACTGTGATTTTCTCTTGGAGCAGTTGTAAAACCGCTGCGGAATCCGCAGAAAGAAGCGACATGCTGCGGAATGTAAACCGCTGCGTTTCCGTGCAGTTTTTCCGCAGCATGTGTACAGCGATTTTTGTTTCCCATAGGTTTACATTGAACTGTAAACTCATGGGAAACTGCTGCGGATCCGCAGCGTTTTCCGCAGCGTGTGCACATACCTTTAGAATTAGGCTATGTGTACAAGGTGCGGATTTGGCTGCGGATCCGCAGCAGTGTTCCATCTGGTTTACTGTACCATGTAAACATATGGAAAACCAAATCCGCTGTGCCCATGGTGCGGAAAATACCATGCGGAAACGCTGCGTTGTATTTTCTGCAGCGTGTCAATTCTTTGTGCGGATTCCGCAGCGTTTTACACCTGTTCCTCAATAGGAATCCACAGGTGAAATCCGCACAAAAAACGCTGGCAATCCGCGGTAAATCCGCAGGTAAAACGCAGTGCCTTTTACCCGCGGATTTTTCAAAAATGGTGCGGAAATATCTCACACGAATCCGCAACGTTGGCACATAGCCTTAGGGTTGGGTTGGAATTAGGGTTGTGGTTAGGGTTAGGGGTGTGTTGGGGTTAGGGTTGTGGTTAGGGGTGTGTTGGGGTTAGGGTTGTGGTTAGGGGTGTGTTGGGTTAGGGTTGTGGTTAGGGTTACGGCTACAGTTGGGATAAGGGTTAGGGGTGTGTTGGCGTCAGAATTGAGGGGTTTCCACTGTTTAGGCACATCAGGGGTCTCCAAACGCAACATGGCGCCACCATTGATTCCAGCCAATCTTGTATTCAAAAAGTCAAATGGTGCTCCCTCACTTCCGAGCCCCGACGTGTGCCCAAACAGTGGTTTACCCCCACATATGGGGTACCAGCATACTCAGGACAAACTGCGCAACAATTACTGGGGTCCAATTTCTCCTGTTACCCTTGAGAAAATAAAAAATTGCTTGCTAAAACATCATTTTTGAGGAAAGAAAAATGATTTTTTATTTTCACGTCTCTGCGTTGTAAACGTCTGTGAAGCACTTGGGGGTTCAAAGTGCTCACCACATATCTAGATAAGTTTCTTGGGGGGTCTAGTTTCCAAAATGGGGTCACTTGTGGGGGGTTTCTACTGTTTAGGCACACCAGGGGCTCTGCAAACGCAACGTGACGTCCGCAGACCATTCCATCAAAGTCTGCATTTCAAAAGTCACTACTTCCCTTCTGAGCCCCGACGTGTGCCCAAACAGTGGTTTACCCCACATATGAGGTATCGGCGTACTCGGGAGAAATTGCTCAACAAATTTTAGGATCCATTTTATCCTATTGCCCATGTGAAAATGAAAAAATTGAGGCGAAAAGAAATTTTTTTGTGAAAAAAAAGTACTTTTTCATTTTTACGGATCAATTTGTGAAACACCTGAGGGTTTAAAGTGCTCACTAGGCATCTAGATAAGTTCCTTGGGGGGTCCAGTTTCCAAAATGGGGTCACTTCTGGGGGAGCTCCAATGTTTAGGCACACAGGGTCTCTCCAAACGCGACATGGTGTCCGCTAACGATGGAGATAATTTTTCATTCAAAAAGTCAAATGGCGCTCCTTCCCTTCCGAGCCTTACCATGTGCCCAAACAGTGGTTTACCCCCACATATGAGGTATCGGCGTACTCAGGAGAAATTGCCCAACAAATTTTAGGATCCATTTTATCCTGTTGTCCATGTGAAAATGAAAAAAATTGAGGCTAAAATAATTTTTTTGTGAAAAAAAAGCACTTTTTCATTTTTACGGATCAATTTGTGAAGCTCCTGGGGGTTTAAAGGGCTCAGTATGCATCTAGATAAGTTCCTTGGGGCGTCTAGTTTCCAAAATGGGGTCACTTGTGGGGGAGCTCCAATTTTTAGGCACACGCGGGCTCTCCAAACGTGACATGGTGTCCGCTAAAGAGTGGAGCCAATTTTTCATTCAAAAAGTCAAATGGCGCTCCTTCCCTTCCAAGCCCTGCCGTGCGCCCAAACAGTGGTTTACCCCCACATATGCGGTATCAGCGTACTCAGGACAAATTGGACAACAACTTTCGTTGTTCAGTTTCTCCTTTTACCATTGGGAAAATAAAAAAATTGTTGCTGAAAAATCATTTTTGTGACTAAAAAGTTAAATGTTCATTTTTTCCTTCCATGTTGCTTCTGCTGTGAAGCACCTGAAGGGTTAATAAACTTCTTGAATGTGGTTTTGAGCACCTTGAGGGGTGCAGTTTTTAGAATGGTGTCACTTTTGGGTGTTTTCAGCCATATAGACCCCTCAAACTGACTTCAAATGTGAGGTGGTCCCTAAATAATATGGTTTTGTAAATTTCGTTGTAAAAATGAGAAATCGCTGGTCAAATTTTAACCCTTATAACTTCCTAGCAAAAAAAAAAGTTTGTTTCCAAAATTGCGCTGATGTAAAGTAGACGTGTGGGAAATGTTATTTATTAACTATTTTGTGTCACATAACTCTCTGGTTTAACAGAATAAAAATTCAAAATGTGAAAATTGCGAAATTTTCAAAATTTTCGCCAAATTTCCGTTTTTATCACAAATAAACACAAATAAACACAGAATTTATTGACTTAAATTTACCACTAATGTGAAGCCCAATATGTCACGAAAAAACACTCTCAGAACCGCTAGGATCCATTGAAGTGTTCCTGAGTTATTACCTCATAAAGGGACACTGGTCAGAATTGCAAAAAACGGCGAGGTCTTTAAGGTCAAAATAGGCTGGGTCATGAAGGGGTTAATGAACAACTACTGGATTGTAATGGCTAAGGAACGTAGGTACACTCGGACACGTCTCATTATTTGGTAGAAATTTATTTTTACTTTTGAATTCAAAATCTGCATAAGCCGTGATTGTTAGAATTTCTTAAGATGTGAAAGCGACTGGCTTAATAAACACCACAAAATGTAGTATAATATGAATATACAGTTTTATTATCTGTACGGATCAAAGACACAAATTTGATAACTTGTAACAAACACGTGTCATAATCATGATGCCAGGACATTCTTCTCAGCACGTCTCAAGTATCTCCTATGACAGAAGCAATGCTATAGAAATCCAAACCTGCATTATACCACTGGCATAGTCTTGAGATGTGGACAAAAACAGCACATGGTTGTATGGTGTATTACACTGCAACCATAGACAGCCGAAAACCAATGTCTTCTGATGTGATCGCGCTCATTCCCAACCTGCATTTCTGCAGAGCGAAGACCTTTTATATTGAACTACATTTTGCATTAATTAACCCACTTAAGAAACGGGACCAGCTGCTTCGAAAGCATCACCAAACCAGGGATTCAAGCTTCAGGAGGCTAATTTGCATATTCCAGGTGCCTTCTGGGAGAAGCGAAGTCTCCCTAAGCTAGAAGATCGTTGGGTACAGCCGGGACCAGCTGCTTCGAAAGCATCACCAAACCAGGGATTCAAGCTTCAGGAGGCTAATTTGCATATTCCAGGTGCCTTCTGGGAGAAGCGAAGTCTCCCTAAGCTAGAAGATCGTTGGGTACAGCCGGGACCAGCTGCTTCGAAAGCATCACCAAACCAGGGATTCAAGCTTCAGGAGGCTAATTTGCATATTCCAGGTGCCTTCTGGGAGAAGCGAAGTCTCCCTAAGCTAGAAGATCGTTGGGTACAGCCGGGACCAGCTGCTTCGAAAGCATCACCAAACCAGGGATTCAAGCTTCAGGAGGCTAATTTGCATATTCCAGGTGCCTTCTGGGAGAAGCGAAGTCTCCCTAAGCTAGAAGATCGTTGGGTACAGCCGGGACCAGCTGCTTCGAAAGCATCACCAAACCAGGGATTCAAGCTTCAGGAGGCTAATTTGCATATTCCAGGTGCCTTCTGGGAGAAGCGAAGTCTCCCTAAGCTAGAAGATCGTTGGGTACAGCCGGGACTAGCTGCTTCGAAAGCATGCCTGTAGGACATTATTGCAAGAGAGCTTGGCTGAGTAGATTACACAAGAAGGAAAACACACAGCAAGTCAGCAGGATCTAGGAGCAACATGGCAGATGTGACAACCTACATGGTGAGCTGCAGCATGTGCTACATGTTCACAGATCGACCAGAAGAAGAATCCAATTTCACCTGTCAGAAGTGTAGACTAGTGGCCCTTTTAGAAGAAAAGGTGCGGGGTCTGGAAGAAAGAATAGCAACTTTGAAACTCATCAAAGAGAATGAAGACTTTCTAGACAGAACAGAAGCATCTCTACTGGTCACAGAAGGTGAAAAAAGTGTCAGAGAACCTCCAAAAGCAGATGAGTGGAAGCATGTGACCAAAAGAAGCAAGAAGACCATGGAGAAATCACCAACCACACAACTGAAGAACCGATATCAAATCTTTGTAGAGGATGAAGATGGCACACCTAAGAATGAAGCAATACCAGCAAGCAAAAAAGAAAAGGGCACACAGCAACAAGTGACAGCAAAAAGTACAGCCAAGAAGCAACGAAGAGTGGTGGTGGTGGGAGACTCACTACTGAGAGGCACAGAAGCAGCCATCTGCAGACCGGACATAACTGCAAGAGAAGTATGCTGCCTTCCAGGTGCGATGATCAAGGATGTGACCGATAGGATACCAAAGCTCTTCAGCTCCAAGGACGTCCACCCATTTCTTCTGATACATGTTGGCACCAATGACACGGCAAGGAAGGACCTACCGACAATCTGCAAGGACTTTGAAGAGTTGGGGAAGAAAGTAAAGGAACTGGATGCACAGGTAGTTTTTTCTTCTATCCTTCCAGTAGACGGGCATGGCACCAGGAGATGGAACAGGATCCTTGATGCAAACAACTGGCTAAGACGATGGTGCAGACAACAAGGATTTGGATTCCTGGACCACGGTGTGAATTACTGGTATGATGGACTCCTCGCCAGAGACGGACTACACCTCAACAAACCTGGGAAACACACATTCGCCAGAAGACTCGCTACACTCATCAGGAGGGCGTTAAACTAGAAGAAGAGGGGACGGGAAGAAAAACATTAGACTCGAACAAAGACGACCCAGGAAAACATACTCTGAAGGGAGGTAAGAACATTTCTAAAACAATCCACAGTGAGGAGATTGGAACAAAACAAAATCCTCTAAACTGCATGCTCGCAAACGCCAGAAGCCTGACAAACAAGATGGAAGAACTAGAAGCAGAAATATCTACAGGTAACTTTGACATAGTGGGAATAACCGAGACATGGTTAGATGAAAGCTATGACTGGGCAGTTAACTTACAGGGTTATAGTCTGTTTAGAAAGGATCGTAAAAATCGGAGAGGAGGAGGGGTTTGTCTCTATGTAAAGTCTTGTCTAAAGTCCACTTTAAGGGAAGATATTCGCGAAGGGAATGAGGATGTCGAGTCCATATGGGTTGAAATTCATGGAGGGAAAAATGGTAACAAAATTCTCATTGGGGTCTGTTACAAACCCCCAAATATAACAGAAAGCATGGAAAGTCTACTTCTAAAGCAGATAGATGAAGCTGCAACCCATAATGAGGTCCTGGTTATGGGGGACTTTAACTACCCGGATATTAACTGGGAAACAGAAACCTGTGAAACCCATAAAGGCAACAGGTTTCTGCTAATAACCAAGAAAAATTATCTTTCACAATTGGTGCAGAATCCAACCAGAGGAGCAGCACTTTTAGACCTAATACTATCTAATAGACCTGACAGAATAACAAATCTGCAGGTGGTCGGGCATTTAGGAAATAGCGACCACAATATTGTGCAGTTTCACCTGTCTTTCACTAGGGGGACTTGTCAGGGAGTCACAAAAACATTGAACTTTAGGAAGGCAAAGTTTGAACAGCTTAGAGATGCCCTTAATCTGGTAGACTGGGACAATATCCTCAGAAATAAGAATACAGATAATAAATGGGAAATGTTTAAGAACATCCTAAATAGGCAGTGTAAGCGGTTTATACCTTGTGGGAATAAAAGGACTAGAAATAGGAAAAACCCAATGTGGCTAAACAAAGAAGTAAGACAGGCAATTAACAGTAAAAAGAAAGCATTTGCACTACTAAAGCAGGATGGCACCATTGAAGCTCTAAAAAACTATAGGGAGAAAAATACTTTATCTAAAAAACTAATTAAAGCTGCCAAAAAGGAAACAGAGAAGCACATTGCTAAGGAGAGTAAAACTAATCCCAAACTGTTCTTCAACTATATCAATAGTAAAAGAATAAAAACTGAAAATGTAGGCCCCTTAAAAAATAGTGAGGAAAGAATGGTTGTAGATGACGAGGAAAAAGCTAACATATTAAACACCTTCTTCTCCACGGTATTCACGGTGGAAAATGAAATGCTAGGTGAAATCCCAAGAAACAATGAAAACCCTATATTAAGGGTCACCAATCTAACCCAAGAAGAGGTGCGAAACCGGCTAAATAAGATTAAAATAGATAAATCTCCGGGTCCGGATGGCATACACCCACGAGTACTAAGAGAACTAAGTAATGTAATAGATAAACCATTATTTCTTATTTTTAGTGACTCTATAGCGACAGGGTCTGTTCCGCAGGACTGGCGCATAGCAAATGTGGTGCCAATATTCAAAAAGGGCTCTAAAAGTGAACCTGGAAATTATAGGCCAGTAAGTCTAACCTCTATTGTTGGTAAAATATTTGAAGGGTTTCTGAGGGATGTTATTCTGGATTATCTCAATGAGAATAACTGTTTAACTCCATATCAGCATGGGTTTATGAGAAATCGCTCCTGTCAAACCAATCTAATCAGTTTTTATGAAGAGGTAAGCTATAGGCTGGACCACGGTGAGTCATTGGACGTGGTATATCTCGATTTTTCCAAAGCGTTTGATACCGTGCCGCACAAGAGGTTGGTACACAAAATGAGAATGCTTGGTCTGGGGGAAAATGTGTGTAAATGGGTTAGTAACTGGCTTAGTGATAGAAAGCAGAGGGTGGTTATAAATGGTATAGTCTCTAACTGGGTCGCTGTGACCAGTGGGGTACCGCAGGGGTCAGTATTGGGACCTGTTCTCTTCAACATATTCATTAATGATCTGGTAGAAGGTTTACACAGTAAAATATCGATATTTGCAGATGATACAAAACTATGTAAAGCAGTTAATACAAGAGAAGATAGTATTCTGCTACAGATGGATCTGGATAAGTTGGAAACTTGGGCTGAAAGGTGGCAGATGAGGTTTAACAATGATAAATGTAAGGTTATACACATGGGAAGAGGGAATCAATATCACCATTACACACTGAACGGGAAACCACTGGGTAAATCTGACAGGGAGAAGGACTTGGGGATCCTAGTTAATGATAAACTTACCTGGAGCAGCCAGTGCCAGGCAGCAGCTGCCAAGGCAAACAGGATCATGGGGTGCATTAAAAGAGGTCTGGATACACATGATGAGAGCATTATACTGCCTCTGTACAAATCCCTAGTTAGACCGCACATGGAGTACTGTGTCCAGTTTTGGGCACCGGTGCTCAGGAAGGATATAATGGAACTAGAGAGAGTACAAAGGAGGGCAACAAAATTAATAAAGGGGATGGGAGAACTACAATACCCAGATAGATTAGCGAAATTAGGATTATTTAGTCTAGAAAAAAGACGACTGAGGGGCGATCTAATAACCATGTATAAGTATATAAGGGGACAATACAAATATCTCGCTGAGGATCTGTTTATACCAAGGAAGGTGACGGGCACAAGGGGGCATTCTTTGCGTCTGGAGGAGAGAAGGTTTTTCCACCAACATAGAAGAGGATTCTTTACTGTTAGGGCAGTGAGAATCTGGAATTGCTTGCCTGAGGAGGTGGTGATGGTGAACTCAGTCGAGGGGTTCAAGAGAGGCCTGGATGTCTTCCTGGAGCAGAACAATATTGTATCATACAATTATTAGGTTCTGTAGAAGGACGTAGATCTGGGTATTTATTATGATGGAATATAGGCTGGACTGGATGGACAAATGTCTTTTTTCGGCCTTACTAACTATGTTACTATGTTACTATATTTTCTATAGGGTGCTACAATGTAGGATTTCCCTGAATCTATCAGTACAGACTTAGCTGGTGATGAAATTGGTTTGGATGCTATAATGGATGTAGTGTTTCTGGTTAGAATACTAATGGGCTCACACAGTCAGCCGCTCCAGGAACAATGGAGCATATTTGTGGCAAAACACTGTGACCAGATGGTCAGTGGCATTTATTCAAATTGCCTGAGTTTCTTATAATTTGCTAACCTGTTCTACTACTGCGGTTTCACCCTTCGGCGTATCATTGTCCTGTCCCTGTTTGTAAAAATATTTGTTTACAATTTGTGCAATAATAAAGTTTATATATCTTTTTAGTATATTCTGGTTCATTTGGTGCTTCTTTTCTTGGTACGATTGCCAATGTAAAATTGTAGTGCTTAGCTGCTTAAAATCTGCATTTATCAACCTGTTGAAAAATCGCTGAGATAATGAAAAAAGAAACTCATGCCTCAGCAGTTAAAAAGAAGCATGGCATTATTTTCTCAGCCTCACTAGTCAGAATGGAAGATGAGAAGGCTCAACAAGCCATTTAGAACTGAGCCTGAAGGAATGATGTACCGAGGGCCCCTTGTGGGACTGCAAACCACTTCTGAATCCAGTAGAAGTGTAAATTGGCTAGATTATCTAGGAATATGGTTGTGGGATAACATTTGCTGATTTATATGTAGGAAGAATGCAATTGCCCACCTTGTCCCTCAGATACTTATAGCTATTGTAGCCAAGAAGAATTAGTGCAAAGTCATTTATAGGCAATAGCAGGTGAATGAATCCAGATGTAGGCTGTAGGAATAAACTGATGGAAGGTTTATTAGGCCCAGTTCACACGTCCAGTTGTCATCTGTTATCAGTGGAGCAAAAACAGGTAAACATTTGTCTGCTACATTTTTAGATTGAATGTAAAAAATAAATAAATAAAAAATAGAATTTTCCTGGTGACTTTCAACTTGTGCAAGACATGTGGAGCAGGAATTGGTGCTAAGGGTCATATTTGGTGGTCCTGACTAGTGATGAGCGAGTGTACTCGTTGCTCAGGTGGTTGCCGAGTATTTGTAACTGATTGGAGATTAAGTTTTCATCGCCTCAGCAGCATAATTTGCGGCTACTAGACAGCTTGAACACATGTGGGGATTCCTTGGCAACCCCCCACATGTATTCAGGCTGGGTAGTAGCTGTAAATCCTTCAGCTACGGTGATGAAAACTAAATCTCCGAGCGCTAACAAATACTCGGAGACCACCCGAGCGTGCTCTGGAAAACCCGAGCAACGAGTACACTCGCTCATCACTAGTCCTGACCCTTTTTGCTGTCATTTTTGCATGCAATTTTCGTAATTTGCTAGCATGTGATGGCCATTTGTTTGGTCCCATCGATATTTACTGCCATGTGATGGGCATTCGATTAATCCCATCGATATTTTCTGCCATGTCATGGGCATTCGTTTGGTCCCATCGATATTTTCTGCCATGTGATGGGCATTGATATGGTCCCATCAATATTTACTGCCAAGTGATGGGCACTCGTATGGTCCCATCGATATTTATTGCCAAGTGATGGCATTCCTTTGGTCCCATCAATATTTTCTGCCATGTGATGGGCACTCGTATGGTCCCATCGATATTTACTGCCAAGTGATGGGCATTCGTATGGTCCCATCAATATTTACTGCCAAGTGATGGGCATTTGTATGGTCCCATCGATATTTACTGCCAAGTGATGGGCATTCGTATGGTCCCATCGATATTTTCTGCCATGTGATGGGCATTCCTTTGGTCCCATCAATATTTTCTGCCATGTGATGGGCACTCTTATGGTCCCATCGATATTTACTGCCAAGTGATGGGCATTCGTATGGTCCCATCGATATTTACTGCCAAGTGATGGCATTCTTTTGGTCCCATCTACCCAGATTGTATTCCTTTCACTACTATAAAAAGGATTCCTAAGATTTTTTTTCTCACTGCTGCTTGAACTGTATTTGACACTGGGACTCCTCCATAGCGCCCTCTACTGGGAATGATCACTGGATTTATTGTATAGAAGGCACGAAGTCTCATATGAACGAGGGTCATGGCGGCTGGGACCATTATTCTGGATTCTGGTTCTCTTAGTCATCCCTTAAGGAAGTCCCTTTGTTCTCATCTTGGCTTTCTAAGTCTAGGTTCACTTTTGCGGTTGAGTCCGCAGAGTTTCGTACACAACCGCATGGCAAAAAGCATGATAACGCTGCGGTTTTTATTCGCATCAACTTACGCATGACGGATAAAAAACGCAATGTTTTTTGCATGCATTTTTGAATGCGTTCGTGTTTATGTGCATGCGTTGGATAGGAAAAAAGATTTTCCAGGAGAATTTCCTTGACACAAGCCATGCCCAATGGGCGTGGCTCATGTGATTTCTGTATTTAGACCCTTGTGCAAACGCAAGCGACCGCACGTACTAGCGTTCCTATGCGTTCCCATAGACTGTAATGCTTTGCTTTGACGCACTCCTTCTGCAAGTGTCCGCATGCGTATGGGGGCTGGAATTTGACGCCACAAAAATTCTAACGTGGTGCGTCAGCCGCGCCCAGCCGCACACCGCGGAAATACGCATGCGTAAGCGAACACGGGCGAACACATGCACCTGCGTCTACAATGTTAAAGATATGAAATGAAGACACATGCGGATGTATGCGTCAGAAACGCTGCAGACACAGACACAAACGTGAAACCTGCCTTAGTCACAATTCATATCACTACATGAGTGGATGTGGATATGACATGAGCATCTATTTTCCATAACCCCTTTCATCTGTTTCTTAGCCTTCCTGCCCCCCTAAAATTTTCATAAACACCTCAACACGATTTGTGTACCTCTTATATTTATTTCACTTTCACTGCTTAGGATCCAAACTGTACTTCAATCGTTTTATTTTTGTTTTCTTCTTGTCAAAATGGATCCAAAAAACTAATAACTACAGGACATGTGAACATGGCCTAAAATTAAAAACTGAAATCACATTCTAGATCTTTCTGCTTACGAACCTGCAGTTGTCCTCCAAAAAGGTTCCTATATAGCCACAGACGAATTGCCAGGATGCCTTAAGAAGAAATTGTAAAACATTGTGTAGCTTTTATGTAGCACGTCTAAATTCACTACATTTACATTCCTCCAAAGCAACGGGATTTAAATTCCTGCGCATAATCCTCCCGTCATGAAGAGCAGTGTCAGAGGAAGTAAAGTTTTACGCAATCCTCACTCGTCAGTGAAAAAAACAAGAAAAAGAAGACTTACAAGGAAAATATGTGAAGACACAAGCTGTTAGGAATGTATATGGTGGGTTGATCCCACCAACTCTGGATTTCTTTAGAATCTGGTCAGGGGTTCCCTAGGTCTAAGAGGTAGAACATAGCAGAGTTCAGCCTTTTAAATGTTTGTCATGAGGGAAGGATAAGCAGTCAACCGATTTCATGAACATTTTTTGAGGTACAAATAAAACCAAGAGCTCTCCCAAAAGTGGTACCATTTTTCCAGTGCCTCCATTGAACCAAGATTAGGAATTATTGATGTAAGGATCATCGTTTCTCCTTATGGAGAGTGACATACCATCTATGGCTTGTCAAGGTAAGGAGGCTTATTCGCCGTGCAATGCTCCTCTGGGAAATATAATATGCAAATTGCCTCTTCTGAGAAAAAGAGGACTTAAACTCTATAGCGCCACCTGTTGGAAGTAGCGATCCTACAAGTCACAATAAACCCTTTAACGAGTCGTGCAATATGACTTAGGATAAAAGCCAAATCAGTATCTCAATTCGCAGACACGAATCTGTCTTTTATCCTAAGTCATATTGCACGACTCGTTAAAGGGTTTATTGTGACTTGTAGGATCGCTACTTCCAACAGGTGGCGCTATAGAGTTTAAGTCCTCTTTTTCTCAGAAGAGGCAATTTGCATATTACCGTATACACTCGAGTATAAGCCGAGACTTTCAGCCCATTTTTTTGGGCTGAAAGTCCCCCTCTCGGCTTATACTCGAGTCATACCCAGGGGTCGGCAGGGGAGGGGGGCGCGGGGGCTGTGTAATTATACTCACCTACTCCTGGCGCGGTCCCTGGACATCCTTGCTTCTTCCACCGCTGCATCTTCTTCCTGTACTGAGCAGTCACATAGTATCGCTCATTACAGAAATTAATATGCGGCTCCACCTCCCATAGAGGTTGAGCCGCATATTCATTACTGTATGAGCGGTAACTGTGACCGCTCAATACAAGAAGAAGCTGCAGCGGTGGAAGAAGCAGGGACCCAGCGCCAGTAGCAGGTAAGTATATGGGGAGGGGGAGCTCAGCGCTGCGCGATATTTACCTCTCCTTGTTCCAGTGCGGCTCCGTCTTCAGCGTCCTCTGGCAGTGACGCTCAGGTCAGAGGGCGCAGTGACGTAGTCAGTGCGCGCCCTCTGCTGAATGTCAGTGCTGAAGACTGAGCCGCATGAGGAGCAGGTAAAAGTGCCGGGGTCCTGAGCGAAGGGAGGTGAGTATGTGATTTTTTTATTTTTATTTTTTTTTATGGCAGCAAAAGCAAATGGGGCAAGTGGCTGTGCGGAGCATCTTATGGGGCCATAACACTTGTGCAGCATTATATGGGGCAAGTGGCTGTGCGGAGCATCTTATGGGGCCATAACACTTGTGCAGCATTATATGGGGCAAGTGGCTGTGCGGAGCATCTTATGGGGCCATAACACTTGTGCAGCACTATAAGGGGCAAGTGGCTGTGCGGAGCATCTTATGGGGCCATAACACTTGTGCAGCATTATAAGGGGCAAGTGGCTGTGCGGAGCATCTTATGGGGCCATACCACTTGTGCAGCACTATATGGGGCAAGTGGCTGTGCGGAGCATCTTATGAGGCCATAACACTTGTGCAGCATTATATGGGGCAAGTGGCTGTGCGGAGCATCTTATGGGGCCATAACACTTGTGCAGCACTATAAGGGGCAAGTGGCTGTGCGGAGCATCTTATGGGGCCATAACACTTGTGCAGCATTATAAGGGGAAAGTGGCTGTGCGGAGCATCTTATGGGGCCATACCACTTGTGCAGCACTATATGGGGCAAGTGGCTGTGCGGAGCATCTTATGAGGCCATAACACTTGTGCAGCATTATATGGGGCAAGTGGCTGTGCGGAGCATCTTATGGGGCCATAACACTTGTGCAGCACTATAAGGGGCAAGTGGCTGTGCGGAGCATCTTATGGGGCCATAACACTTGTGCAGCATTATATGGGGCAAGTGGCTGTGCTGAGCATCTTATGGGGCCATAACACTTGTGCAGCATTATATGGGGCAAGTGGCTGTGCGGAGCATCTTATGGGGCCATAACACTTGTGCAGCATTACATGGGGCAAGTGACTGTACGGAGCATTTTATGGGGCCATAACACTTGTGCAGCACTATAAGGGGCAAGTGGCTGTGCGGAGCATCTTATGGGGCCATAACACTTGTGCAGCATTATAAGGGGAAAGTGACTGTACGGAGCATCTTATGGGGCCATAACACTTGAGCAGCATTATAAGGGGAAAGTGGCTGTGCGGAGCATCTTATGGGGCCATAACACTTGTGCAGCATTATATGGGGCAAGTGGCTGTACGGAGCATCTTATGGGGCCATAACACTTGTGCAGCACTATATGGGGCAAGTGGCTGTGCGGAGCATCTTATGGGGCCATAACACTTGTGCAGCACTATATGGGGCAAGTGGCTGTGCGGAGCATCTTATGGGACCATAACACTTGTGCAGCATTATAAGGGGAAAGTGGCTGTGCGGAGCATCTTATGGGGCCATAACACTTGTGCAGCATTATATGGGGCAAGTGGCTGTGCGGAGCATCTTATGGGGCCATAACACTTGTGCAGCACTATATGGGGCAAGTGGCTGTGCGGAGCATCTTATGGGGCCATAACACTTGTGCAGCACTATAAGGGGCAAGTGGCTGTGCGGAGCATCTTATGGGGCCATAACACTTGTGCAGCATTATAAGGGGAAAGTGACTGTACGGAGCATCTTATGGGGCCATAACACTTGAGCAGCATTATAAGGGGAAAGTGGCTGTGCGGAGCATCTTATGGGGCCATAACACTTGTGCAGCACTATAAGGGGAAAGTGGCTGTGCGGAGCATCTTATGGGACCATAACACTTGTGCAGCATTATAAGGGGAAAGTGGCTGTGCGGAGCATCTTATGGGGCCATAACACTTGTGCAGCATTATAAGGGGAAAGTGGCTGTGCGGAGCATCTTATGGGGCTATAACACTTGTGCAGCACTATAAGGGGCAAGTGGCTGTGCGGAGCATCTTATGGGGCCATAACACTTGTGCAGCACTATATGGGGCAAGTGGCTGTGCGGAGCATCTTATGGGGCCATAACACTTGTGCAGCACTATAAGGGGCAAGTGGCTGTACGGAGCATCTTATGGGGCCAGAACGCTTGTGCAGCACTATATAGGGCAAATATCTCTATGGAGCATCTTATGGGGCCCTTATTACCATTTATGCAGGATTATATGGGGCATATTTTAATATGGAGCATCTAATGGGGCCCATCAAACTTTATGGAGCATTATATGGGGCTCCTGATTCAATATGGATATTCCAAAACACTTAACCTACTGATGTCTCAATTAATTTTATTTTTATTGGTATCTATTTTTACTTTTGACATTTACCGGTAGCTGCTGCATTTTCCACCCTAGGCTTATACTCGAGTCATTAAGTTTTCCCAGTTGTTTTGTGGCAAAATTAGGGGGGTCGGCTTATACTCGAGTATATACTGTATATTTCCCAGAGGAGCATTGCATGGCGAATAAGCCTCCTTACCTTGACAAGCCAGAGATGGTATCTCACTCTCCATAAGGAGAAATGATACCCCTTAGACCCCAGTCCAGAGCCTCTCATCTAGCCAAATTAGTTCTCATGCTTCGCACTGACGAGGGCCAACAGCCCGAAACACCGTGTCTGCGAATTGAGATGCTAATTTGGCTTTTATCCTAAGTCATATTGCACGACTCGTTAAAGAGTTGATTGTGACTTGTAGGATCGCTACTTCCAACAGGTGGCGCTATAGAGTTTAAGTCCTCTTATAATAATCTTTATTTTTTTTTATATTTTTCTCAGAAGTGGCAATTTGCATGATGTAAGGATCTAAATTATTTGTTCTGGATTTTACAAAATAAGTCTCACAAGTATCCTTGTAGGTGGTTGGTTTGCAGTCAACAAATTATTGTCCAATTATATTTAATCTGAAGGCAGTAGTTTCTAACTTCACTTCGCCTCCAAAAGACTGATGGTAAAAACAGACACATGGATAAAAAAAAATGCATGAATATTGTCCCTCACACACTGACGAAAAGTGATTTTTTTTTTTCATATTTACATCAAAATACATCTGAATGAAGCCTTATAGAATCTTTTTTTCCACAAACCTATACTTCTTAATAACCAAAACAGTAATCAAAAGGCATGATATATGCATTGGGGCTGAGAGCATATTAAAGTCAAGCTCCCAAAGTGTAACCAGAATAGAGGTGCAACAGTGGAGTACTCCGAATATACTATCAAAACTAGAAACTGAACAGCGTAGCAACAAACCACCAAAACATATACATATAATATTTATTATGAAAATTCACATTAAAATCAGACTAAACATGATACATATAAACACAGACACAAATGGAGGAGACATGACGGTAGGCTATAGAACCTGGGGAAGCTGGTTGAATAAATATTACAACACAGTAATAGATACTAGTGGGGTGTACCTGTATGTCAATAACGTGAAAAGCCACAGCACATGAACAGCTGCTTACCCATGGTAGGTCCTGACCACTACAGCCCCCCTTGCGGCCCCTAAACCTATACTTCTGTGCAAAAGTTTTAGGCAGGCACAGTGTTAACAGTTTATCTAAATGCAAAGTGAATGAACAATAGAGAAATCCAAATCAACGCTTGGTGTGGCCATCTTTGCCTTTAAAGCAGCATCAATTCTAAGTACATGGGTACACTCGCACTAAATCAAGGATTTTTTGTACTATTATAATATGTACAGTGGGGCAAAAAAGTATTTAGTCAGTCAGCAATAGTGCAAGTTCCACCACTTAAAAAGATGAGAGGCGTCTGTAATTTACATCATAGGTAGACCTCAACTATGGGAGACAAACTGAGAAAAAAAAATCCAGAAAATCACATTGTCTGTTTTTTTAACATTTTATTTGCATATTATAGTGGAAAATAAGTATTTGGTCAGAAACAAAATTTCATCTCAATACTTTGTAATATATCCTTTGTTGGCAATGACAGAGGTCAAACGTTTTCTGTAAGTCTTCACAAGGTTGCCACACACTGTTGTTGGTATGTTGGCCCATTCCTCCATGCAGATCTCCTCTAGAGCAGTGATGTTTTTGGCTTTTCGCTTGGCAACACGGACTTTCAACTCCCTCCAAAGGTTTTCTATAGGGTTGAGATCTTGAGACTGGCTAGGCCACTCCAGGACCTTGAAATGCTTCTTACGAAGCCACTCCTTCGTTGCCCTGGCGGTGTGCTTTGGATCATTGTCATGTTGAAAGACCCAGCCACGTTTCATCTTCAATGCCCTTGCTGATGGAAGGAGGTTTGCACTCAAAATCTCACGATACATAGCCCCATTCATTCTTTCATGTACCCGGATCAGTCGTCCTGGCCCCTTTGCAGAGAAACAGCCCCAAAGCATGATGTTTCCACCACCATGCTTTACAGTAGGTATGGTGTTTGATGGATGCAACTCAGTATTCTTTTTCCTCCAAACACGACAAGTTGTGTTTCTACCAAACCGTTCCAGTTTGGTTTCATCAGACCATAGGACATTCTTCCAAAACTCCTCTGGATCATCCAAATGCTCTCTAGCAAGCTTCAGACGGGCCCGGACATGTACTGGCTTAAGCAGTGGGACACGTCTGGCACTGCAGGATCTGAGTCCATGGTGGCGTAGTGTGTTACTTATGGTAGGCCTTGTTACATTGGTCCCAGCTCTCTGCAGTTCATTCACTAGGTCCCCCCGCGTGGTTTTGGGATTTTTGCTCACCGTTCTTGTGATCATTCTGACCCCACGGGGTGGGATTTTGCGTGGAGCCCCAGATCGAGGGAGATTATCAGTGGTCTTGTATGTCTTCCATTTTCTAATTATTGCTCCCACTGTTGATTTCTTCACTCCAAGCTGGTTGGCTATTGCAGATTCAGTCTTCCCAGCCTGGTGCAGGGCTACAATTTTGTTTCTGGTGTCCTTTGACAGCTCTTTGGTCTTCACCATAGTGGAGTTTGGAGTCAGACTGTTTGAGGGTGTGCACAGGCGTCTTTTTATACTGATAACAAGTTTAAACAGGTGCCATTACTACAGGTAATGAGTGGAGGAAAGAGGAGACTCTTAAAGAAGAAGTTACAGGTCTGTGAGAGCCAGAAATCTTGATTGTTTGTTTCTGACCAAATACTTATTTTCCACCATAATATGCAAATAAAATGTTAAAAAAACAGACAATGTGATTTTCTGGATTTTTTTTTCTCAGTTTGTCTCCCATAGTTGAGGTCTACCTATGATGTAAATTACAGACGCCTCTCATCTTTTTAAGTGGTGGAACTTGCACTATTGCTGACTGACTAAATACTTTTTTGCCCCACTGTATGCATTTCATGCCACAGCTGGATTCTTTAAATGCTTATGTTATAATCCGGATTATACAACCATTCTGACATGGATTTTCATGGTAAGCCCACCAATTGCGTCAGGTGTAACACATCTGTTCAAAAATTATATTGTGTGTTATGAAATCTGCTTTAGGTAGGTGCTGCTGGAGAAAATAGCGCAAATAGGGTCTTATCCAAGATACAATCGGTTTAATACAATCAAATTGTACTCACCAGATGACGTTATAAATTGAGCTTATAGGAAATATTCGCTAGTCGCTGCAGCAGATCCTCAGGTCCAGTAACGACCAGATAAATAGAAATTGGGAAAAAAACGTGGACTTATTCTGCGCTGCTGAATAAATGAAGATCCGGGTATATTAAATAAAATGTGGTTTTATTCAACGCATTTCAAAGTACTGAGACTTAAGGAAATACCACAATTTTCTATTTTGGATCTTCAGTTATTCAGCAGCGCAGGATATGTCTACATTTTTTCCCAATTTGTTTATATGAAATCTGCTTTAGCAGCAATCCGGTGAGAAAGAAATTAAACCTTGTCATCTCGACACAATTCTGTTACTCTGTGCCATTTTATTGTAACATCTAACTATGTAAAGATGCAGTATTTATTATGGCGTTTCTGTACCTGTCGCTACATAATATATAAAATGTTTGATGATCAAAAAATTAAATAAGAGATAAATGCCAGTACATATATGACTGCATTGAGTCAAGATCATGATTGCTATGGGAGATTTTCTGTTCTGTATTAAGCCTGTGACCCGTGTCCAAATAATCCATTATTTTTAAGTTCCATATTGGACGGCTGACAATTCAGCTGACAGGTCAGTGATTAACTAAAGTGGAAAATACTGATCTGCTCATACTTTTCATGTCATGAGCAGATGGAAGCAGAATTCCAGTGGCAATAGATGTGTGTAGTCAAGGACAAGAATGTAGAGCGGGCTGGAAAGATTCCTCCTGGGATATGCTAAGCCACATAGCAATGAGGCACCCTACCTTTATCAGTGTTCTGTTTTAACCTCTGCAAATGATCTTGTATGTGGTGGCTGTTGTGATCTGTATCCTCATAGGAATGTAACCCCGGTCTTCGCCATTTTTTTCTTGTAAAATATACATGCAAGATAAAAAGTGGGTGATTGCATTACAGATAAAAAGGAAGTATAGCCAAGCACCTTACATCCCCAAAAAATAGGAAAATAGTAGTCATTATTTTTTCACAATCACTTTACAATGATTAAGGAAAGTACTGTAATTGGAGTACTATTACAAAATGAATAGAATATATAATTCTAGCAAAAATAGAGCTAGAGGCAGGGAAAGATGGCTTTACCAAATATGTAAGCTGTACAAAGTGCTAGTCAATAGGGATCAGTATTGGAAAACCTCTAAGATGTGATAATTGTGGCCTCTGAGTGATACAGTCCCTGGTAACATATTTATACATTTGTAAAATACAATTATATGGTGCAAATATGTATTGCCTTGTGCTTCGCAGTTATTTCTTTCAGGAAGAGCATAGAAACAGAGGCATAGCAGGGGTTTATATAGGGCTTGCTGCAGGTATAATAGGAGGTAATCAGGCAGCGAGTCACCGCAGCCTCAGTGGTTAAGGTAGCATATGGACAGGTGCATCGACGTGTTAATGCAATAAGAGGTAGATGACCATGCAGAATAGCCATTTGATTGGACATCCCGGGGAATACCCCAGGGAGTATGAGTGAAAAACGCCATCCCCATGTGCTCAGGGATGTTTATATTACTAAAATATTGATGATGGAACATGACTGTATGACCAGAAATGAGGATGGTGGATTTCTGTGGTTTGTCCTGATGAAGTTTGGAACTTTGAAACGCATTGACCAATAAACTGCAATCTTGGATTCCTGTTTCTTTATTGTTCCGATGGCAGTGCAGGTTTAACCTATTTGTTTCTAGTTTATGTTTCCTTATACCATAGGTCTGCAGCAGCCTAAGCCTTTTTAGTGGTTGTGAGTACATATGAGCAAATATGTTCGGCTACCTCCTTGTTCAGCAAGCTATAGCGCTTGCGGAATAAGCTGCAGAGGGAACAGGATACCTGGATCGCTCCTGCTGATCAGCTGTCCTGCGTCGCAGTTGCATGTTTCGTGGTGGTTTCACTGTCACAGCACATGCATGGAGAGCTAAACGAACAGGAGAGCACGATTGCCCACATTGTTCTCTTATCCGGATAAGACCCCGTTGCGCTTTTTGTCTTTCCAGCTCATTTACTTTACTATGATAGTACGCACAACTCCCGGTCGCTGTACTAACTTCTACACTGCTCAAAAAAATAAAGTGAACACTAAAATCCCACATCCTAGATATCACTGAATGAAATATTCCAGTTGTAAATCTTTATTCATTACGTAGTGGAGTGTGTTGAGAACAATAAAACGTAAAAATTATCAACCTAAATCACAACTAATATCCCACGGAGGTCTGGAGTTGGAATGATGCTCAAAATCAAAGTGGAAAGTGAAGTTACAGGCTGATCCGACTTCAGTGGAAATGCCTCAGGACAAGGAAATCATGCTCAGTAGTGTGTGTGGCCTCCACATTCCTATATGACCTCCCTACAATGCCTGGGCATGCTCCAGATGAGGCGGCGGATGGTCTCCTGAGGGATCTCCTCCCAGACCTGAACTAAAGCATCCACCAACTCCTGGACAGTGTGGTGCAACGTGATGTTGGTGGATGGTACGAGACATGATGTCCCAGATGTGTTCAATCGGATTCAGGTCTGGGGAATGGGCGGGCCTGTCCATAGCTTCAATGCCTTCATCTTGCAGGAACTGCTGACACACTCCAGCCACATGAGGTCTGGCATTGTCCTGCATTAGGAGGAACCCAGGGCCACCCGCACCAGCATATGGTCTCACAAGGGGTCTGAGGATCTCATCTCAGTACCTAATGGCAGTCGGGCTACCTCTGGCGAGCACATGGAGGGCTGTGCGACCCTCCAATGAAATGCCACCCCACACCATTACTGACCCACTGCCAAACTGGTCATGCTGAAGGATGTTGCAGGCAGCCAATCGCTCTCCACGGCGTCTCCAGACTCTCTCACGTCTGTCACATGTGCTCAGTGTGAACCTGCTTTCATCTGTGAAGAGCACAGGGCACCAGTGGCAAATTTGCCAATCCTGGTGTTCTGTGTCAAATGCCAAGCGTCCTGCACAGTGTTGGGCTGTGAGCACAACCCCCATCTGTGGATGTCGGTCACTCAGACCCTCCTCATGGAGTCAGTTTCTAACCGTTTGTGCAGACACATGGACATTTGTGGCCTGATGGAGGTCATTTTGCAGGGCTCTGATAATGCTCCTCCTGTTCCTCCTTGCACAAAGGCTGAGGTAGCGGTCCTGCTGCTGGGTTGTTGCCCTCCTACGACCCCCTTCACGTCTCCTGGTGTACTGGCCTGTCTCCTGGTAGCGACTCTGGACACTACACTAACAGACACAGCAAACCTTCTTGCCACAGCTCGCATTGATGTGCCACCCTGGATGAGCTGCACTACCTGAGCCATTTGTGTGGGTTGTAGAGTCCGTCTCATGCTACCATCAGCCAGAAAGCATTGGTACTGAGATGTGGTCTGTGGTCCCCACCTGCAGAACCACTCCTTTATTGAGTGTGTCTTGATAATTGCCAATAATTTCCATCTGTTGTCTATTCCATTTGCACAACAGCATGTGAAATTGATTGTCAGTGTTGCTTCCTAAGTGGACAGTTTGATTTCACAGAAGTTTGATTTACTTGGAGTTATATTCTGTTGTTTGTGTTCCCTTTATTTTTTTGAGCAGTGTAGTTTGGTGGAACCCATTATGCGTTTCACCATCGTCATTTCTAGTCACATGGCCATGTGTTAGCTTGGTGGAACACGCATTGCGTTCCACCCTAAATATTTCAATAATATGACCATCACTGAGCACATCGGGATGGTGTTTCTCACTCCTAGCATCTGGATTATATTCAGGAATAACCAATGAAATGGCTATTCCGCATGGTCATCTACCTCCTGTTGCATTGATGAGTGGATGTAGCTGTCCATATGCTACCTTAACCAATGAGGCTGCTGTGACTCCCTTTCTGATTACCTCCTGTTACGTGTTACGGAACCACTCAGCAACCAGAATATGTTGTGCAGTTATATGTATGTATAATAGGTTCCATGTGAGATGCATGTCCCTAATGCATCAGCCCACAGGCTGCGCCCCTGGGCAGAGGGGACACGATATTCCCCTTTTGTCCGCCCCCACCTTTGTAATTCCCACAGTAAATATCGGCAGGCTCCGGCCACCTGCGGCTATTGTAATGTATGTCTGGCCTGCCTCTTTTCTATTGGCCTGCCCTCTGTATCTGTGTTATATATTCTGTGTCCTGTGAGTAAAGTGTTGTCAGACTAGAAATACGTGGAGAAGCAGTGACCTTTTATATGCGCCCATGTAACTAAGGAATTCCAGCCAGCGTCCTTCATTCAGACTCTAGCCAAAGCAGAATGGACCTCCGGAAACACGGGGTGGTACTGAAAGAGGTACCCCAGATTGGTAGACCCTGTTACACTGGTGGCAGACAGCGGGATATGATACCCCTTCTACAGGAGGAAAGGAATGAATGGAAAACAACTACCAGAAGTTAAAGAGGACTACTTTAAAAGATCTGGTGGAAGCCCGAGGGTTGATCGCCAGCAAAAAAACAAAAGCGGATTTGATAGCAGCCATCATGGAACACGACAGTGCAGCGCCCCCCCAATGGGAACGTGGAGGAGACTGAATTCCAGAGGGAGGTAAAGAACAGCCTTGCATTCTATGGCCCAAACCCTGCAGTAGAGATCATACGAGAGGTGACCAACCAACTGTGGAAGCTGTGCGGTGTAAAGTCCATTGGCAGCGCCCCGTACCACCCGCAAACCAATGGGTTGTGTGAATGCTTTAACGGAACTGGGAGAAATTCTTGCCACACCTCCTGTTTGCCTATCGGGAGGTGCCCCAAGAATCCACGGGGTTCTCCCCGTTCGAGCTAGTATATGGGAGATGGGTAAGGGGACCCCTAGACTTAGTGCTAGAACACTGGGAAGGGGAGGGCCTCATAGAAGGGGTACCTATTGTACACCATGTGCTGGAATTCCGGGACTGCCTACAGGAATTGACCCAGGCTGTACGAGAGAACATGCAGGCGACCCAGCGGCGCCAGCGCGTATGGTGCGATCGGAGGGCCAGAGAGCGCACCTTGGAAATAGGACAGAAGGTCCTGGTGTTAGAGCCCACTAAGCAGAACAAGTTCCATGCGGCATGGCAGGGGCCCTACCAGGTAGTGGGGAAAATAGCCGACACAACCTATAATGTTGCCGATTGTGACGACCCCAGGGTTATCCACATGTTCCACATGAATATGCTGAAGCCCTACCGGGAGCACCCTGAAGAGGTAGTGGCCATCTGTGCACCTGAAGCGGAGGATTTAGCCGGACTTCCCTTGCCGGATGTCTTAGGGGAAAGGACTCAGTCTAAAACATGGGACCAGGTACACTTGGGTGAAGACCTAGGCCCCCGGGAGAGACAGCAGGCGGAGGAGTTGTTGAGGCAGCGACAGAGGATGTTTTTGGGGAGACCAGGGTACACTCGCCTGGCACAACACAAGGTTGAGACCCAGGATCAGACCCCCATGCGACAAAACCCCTTCTGCGTCCCTGAGTCTGTACGAGAGGGAATGCGACAAGAGATACAAGAGATGTTGCGTTTAGGGGTCATTAAAGAGTCAGATAGTCCCTGGGCATCCCCTGTAGTGTTAGTGCCCAAGAAGGATGGGACTACACGGTTTTGTGTAGACTATCGTAAGCTTAATGAGAAAACAGGGACGGATGCATATCCCATGCCGCGTGTGGATGAGTTGTTAGACCGGCTGGCGGGGGCAAAGTATTTGACCACCATCGATCTATGCAAAGGCTACTGGCAGATTCCCCTTAATCCTGACGCTATTCCCAAGTCGGCATTTGTCACCCTGTTCGGCTTATTCCAGTTTCGAGGTAAGCCATTCGGGATGAAGAATGCCCCGGCGACCTTCCAAAGGCTGGCTGACCGGCTTCTGGATGGTCTCCAGGACTATGCTTGTGCCTACCTGGACGACATCGCCATCTACAGTGTGACATGGGAAGAGTATCTAAATCACCTAGAGACAGTATTGGACAGGATCCACCAGGCTGGAATTACCCTGAACCCAAACAAGTGTCACGTGGGCAAAGCAGAGGTTTAGTATTTAGGGCATTGGGTGGGAAGTGGGAAACGGCGACCAGAACCAGCCAAGATTGAGGCCATAGCCAAATGGCCCACCCCACGCACTAAAACCCAGGTCATGGCATTTCTAGGGACAGCGGGGTATTACAGGAAATTCGTTCCCAATTACAGCAGCGTAGCCAAGCCCCTCACTGATCTGACCCGTAAGAACCAACCCTGCCAGCTAACCTGGACCCCAGAATGTGAGGAAGACTTCTGCCAACTAAAGGACGCCCTCACCAATACCCCTGTATTGGCCGCACCCGATCCAACTAAACGTTTCCTTGTTCACACAGATGCTTCTATGTTTGGGTTGGGGGCAGTACTGAGCCAAGTCGGACCGGACGGCATAGAACACCTGGTAGCTTACCGGAGTTGGAAACTACTGCCCCGTGAAGTAAGCTATGCGGCCATCGAGAAGGAGTGCCTGGCGGTAGTATGGGCACTCAAAAAGTTGCAACCATATTTGTATGGACGACAGTTTTCCCTCCTAACAAACCATAATCCCCTAGTCTGGCTTAATCGGGTCTCCGGAGACAACGCCAGATTGCTGCGGTGGAGTTTAGCCCTACAACCTCTGGACTTCACCATCCACTACAGACCCGGCAAACAAAACTGTAACGCCGATGGACTAAGTTGACAAAAGGAACTTGTACCAACCCCATAAACTTCGGTCATCCCCAAACCGATCCATTAAGGATCAGACTGTGTATGCTGATCGCGTCGCTGAAAAGGGGAGCCGTGTTACGGAACCACTCAGTACCCAGAATATGTTGTGCAGTTATATGTATGTATAATAGGTTCCATGTGAGATGCATGTCCCTAATGCATCAGCCCACAGGCTGCACCCCTGGGCAGAGGTGACACGATATTCCCCTTTTGTCCATCCCCCCCTCCCCCGCCCCCCTGTAATTCCCATGGTAAATATCGGCAGGCTCCGGCCACTGGCTATTGTAATGTATGTCTGGCCTGCCGCTTTTCTATTGGCCTGCCCTCTATATCTGTCTTATATATTCTGTGTCCTTTGAGTAAAGTGTTGTCAGACTGGAAATACGTGGAGAAGCAGTGATCTTTTATATGCGCCCGTGTAACCAAGGATTCCAGCCAGCGTCCTTCATTCAGACTCCAGCCAAAGCAGAAAGGACCTCCGGAAACACGGGGTGGTACTGAAAGAGGTATCCCAGATTGGTAGACCCCGTTACACCTTCTATTATACCTGGATCAAGCCCTATGCCTCCATTTCTATACTGCCCCAGGAAGAAGCGACGGCGAAAAACGCTTCAGACACTATAAGGTAATACAGAATTGCACCATATAATTGTTTTTTTTGACAAATGTGTACCGGATGTAACTAGGGTCTGTATCACTCAGAGCCCACAATTATCACATCTTAGAGGTTTTCCAATACTGATCCCTATTAACTAGCACTTTGCCCATCTTACATATTTGGGAAAGCCATCTTTCTCTGAATCTAGCTCTATTTTTGCTTGAATTATAACTTCTATACATGTTGTAATGGTGCTCTAATTACTTTCCTTTATGCTGCAGTCCTTTTTTGTTTGTGTTAGTTTTTTGCTCTCCTTCTTCCCTGAGCCATAACTTTTTTTATTTTTCTGTTAATATGTCCATGTGAGGGTCTTTTTTTTGCGGGCCGAGTTGTACTTTTGAACAACACCATTGGTATTACCATATAGTGTACTGGAAAATGGGAAAAAAATTCCAAGTGCGGTGAAATTGCAAATAAAAAGTGCAATTCCACAACTGTTATTTGGATTTTTGTTACCATGTTTACCAAATGCTAGAACTGACCTGCCATTATGATTCTCCAGCTCATTACAAGTTCCTAGATAACAAACATGTCTAGGTTTTCTTTTCTATTTACATGGTGAACAAAAAAAATCCAAAGAATTTTTTTTTTTTTTTTTTTTTTTTTTTAAAAAAAAGAAAAATTGCGTCATTTTTCGTGATCTGAGGCTGGGTGAGGGCTTATTCTTTGTGTGCCAAGCTGACGTTTTTAATTATACGGTTTTGGTATGGATACGATCTTTTGAGCGCCTGTTATTTTAATGCAATGTTGTGCTGACCAAAAAAACGTAATTCTGGAGTTTTGACTTTTTTTTTACTACGCCGTTTACCGATCGGATTAATTATTTTCATATCTTGATTGATTGGGCGATTCTGAATACTGCAATACCAACTATATGTATTTTTTTATACTTTTTTTTTAATAACGTGTTTTTGAATGAGGGGGTGAGTTGAACTTTATTTTTAATTTTTTGAATATTTTTATTTTTTATTTTTTTCACTTGCTTCAGTAGTTTCTATGGGAGACTAGAGACTGCGATTGCGATAATCCAATCGCCTCTGCGATGATCAGATCGCCTGTGTGTAGCAGAAATGCTCACTTGCTATGAGCGCTGACCGCTTGGCGATGCTCATAGCAATCCGGCAATGACAACAGGGGTTTGCTGCAGACCCTGGGTTTGACCTGCGGTCATGTAACGTGGACGCCGATGGGCGTGATCACTTTGAATGTCGCTGTCAAAGATTGACAGCGGCATTTAACTAGTTAACACCCGTGAGTGGATTGCAATTTCACCTGCGGCTGTTAGAGGCACATGTCAGCTGTTCAAAACAGCTGACATGTGCCGGGAAAGATGTGGGATCAGCGCCGGAGCCCATATAAAAGGGAGGGACACGACATGCGCCGTACTTGTACGGCACATGTCGTGAAGGGGTTAATCACTAAAGTAATCGTTAAAAAATGAATAACGCTTTCCTATTGTTTTTGGATGTAAGGTGCTTCACTATACTTCCTTTTTATCTGTAATATTATCACCTACTTTTTATCTTACCGGTAGGTATATATTATGTCTTTATCTAATAAAATTGTTACTTTTTGTACCTGTGTGGTCATACTTGTAGGCTTTTTTGTGAATACTACAAATCCCAAACATTTTAGTAAGATCTCTTGAAATTTTTACCCCTATTTTGGGGATTTTCAATGACTCCAGTTTTAGGCTGCATTCACACAATCATTTTTCACATGATTTTATTTTACATTAGTGTATGTGACCTGAAGATGTTTTTTTTTACCTATTCCATTGTTTTGGATCCAATTTGCTGTACAAATACTGGTGGAGAATTCTGTCATGTAATGTGGCTTAAGGGTAAATCCTGGACCTGACAGATTTTGGAGTAGCTTTTTAGGGACGTGTATACAAAAGGAAGGAGAAGAATTGTCACTTATTTTCAAAAATGAAATGTGTGAACACAGCCTCTTTCACAGGGCAGTATTTGTTAGCCAAAAGTAAGTGAGAAGTTGTATAATGGAAACATAAATAAGGTTGTAAGACATTAGATGGGCAGCACTGTGGAGAGCTTTTTGGCAAGTGTGATAGGTTTGCTGTGTTCCATACCTAATGGACAACCAGTGCAATAACTGGCACAGGGTGGAGGCCTCTATAATGGCTGGACTGTAATATGATCTAGTCTACTGCATTAATGATAGGTTTGAGAGATGTTAGTTTAGTGAGAGGGAAACAGATTAGTAGAGAGCTGAAGTAGTCAAAAACAGAATGTATCAGTGACTGTTTTTTGCAGTTTCAACGGTTATAAAATTGTGTATTTTGGAATTGTTTTAGAGTTGCAGGTGACATAAGCAAGGGAGTGAGGGAAAGATTGGAGTCATATGTAACCTCAGGGCTGCTTGGGAATTATGGTGAACTACATACAGAAATGGAAATGGGCAGGTTGGTTTGTAGGGGGAGGAAAAGCAAGATTTTAAAATTAGGAAATATTTAATTTGAGTTGGAGAGAGGACCTATTAAAGACAGCAAACAGACAATTGCTGGTATTTTATCGTAGTGCATCGGTGATGTCAGGAGAATATAAAGTTGTGTGTGTATAGATTAATGATGAAAGCAAAATCTGGTGAAGGTTTGTCCAGTTGGTGCTATGCACAGAGAAGAGGACATCAAGGCCTAAACCTGATAGTAAGAATAAGTGAAGAGTAAGGCTATGTGCACACGATGCGGATTTGCTGCGGATCTGCAGCGGATTTCCTTGCAGAAACGCTGCAGAACCGCACTGTGATGTACAGTACAATGTAAATTAATGGGATTTAAAAAAAAAAAAAAAGCTGTGCAGATGGTGCGGAAAAATCAGTGTGGAATTGCTGCGGATTTCAAAGAAGTGCATGTCACTTCTTTTGTGCGGATCTGCAGCGTTTCTGCACCCCTCCATGATAAAAATCCGCAGTGGCAAAAACCGCAGAAAATCTGCACAAAATCCGCACAAAAATCATGGCAAATCCGCGGCTGCAGATTCTGCCAGGAGATGCGGATTTTGTGCAGAAAATTCTGCACCTCTTTTCCTACGTGTGCACATAGCCTAAGAGCCAGCAAATGACACCCTGAAAGAACAGTTATAGGGAAAGAACCAAGGCAGTAGTATCCTTAAAGAAGACTCATACCAAAATTTTTTTTTATCCCCCAATACATTCTAAATATGTAGGTGCTGTTGTGTAGCTGCATTAAAAAGCTTACCAATTGCCATCATTATTTAATTTTAGAGCACCATTGATTGATTCCATGGTGTTGTGCATGAGAAGGGGTTGTACATAATAGAAATGTAAATTACGGTGAACAACCTAGCAATGACAGACTAGTGCAGAAAAGAGAGGGTCGTGCCCTTGCAGGCTTACATTCTTATCTCCCTTTTACAGTATCCCATTGGTCCTCTTCTGTGTCACGTGAGCACTCTTTTGTCAGCTCACGCAGGGACCGCTGTATGCAGTGGTGCTACTACCATTATTGTAGGCATATATGGAGCCTCTGAACAAGACTCCATAGACTTGCATTGTGAAAGTGACTTGCGGTTCACACAAACCCCTGTATGATCCGCAAACATGAATAAATAGAAATGCACCACTCACTGTTTCCTGTGGTGAAAAAAAGTCCTTTATTTCTATTCATACGGACATCCAAAGCAGCATAGCTGCGCGCGAGGGGAGATGGAAGGATGACAGCCGTTTCGAGCACGGGTGGCACTTATATGGGTCCAAGATATTTTAAAAAATATATAAAAAAAATATAAAAGTTCAAATCATCCCCCTTTTAACCCATTCAAAATAAAACTATTAAAAAAAATCAAATATGCCCTTATTTGGTATCGCCATGTTCACAATCGCCCAATCAATATGAAAAAAGAATATACCCAATCACTATACGTCGTAACGAGAAAAAAAATTAAAACGCCAAAATTACGTTTTTTGGTCGCCACTACATAGCAATAAAATGCAATGACGGGCGATCAAAAGATCTTTTCTACACCAAAATAGTATCAATAAAAACGTCAGATCGGCGCGCAAATAAAAAGCCCTCACCCAGCCCCAGTTCACAAAAAATGGAGACGATACAGGTCTCTGAAAATGGCGCCATTTTTTTTTTAAAACAAATTTTGGATTTTCTTTTCACCACTTAAATAAAAAAGAACCTAGACATGTTTGGTGTCTATGGACTCGTAATGACTTGGGGAATCATAATGGCAGGTCAGTTTTATCATGTAATGAACATGGTAAAAAAAAAAAAACAAAACTGTGGAACTGTCCTTTTTTTGTGCAGGTTTAATGCACTTGGAATTTTTTCCCGTTTTCCAGTACACTATATGTGAAAACCAATGGTGTTGTTCAAAAGTGCAACTTGTCCCGCAAAAAGCAAACCCTCATATGGCCACATTGAAAATAAAAAAGTTATGGCCCTGGGAAGAAGGGGAGCAAAAAAAAAAACAAAAATTCAAAAGCTGAAATACACCTGGTGGTTAAGGGGTTAATATAAAATGACTATTGTTAATAATTACCCCCACGACACCTGATTTAATAAAAAAATAAATATTGTCATTTCTTCTATTCATAGCAGATCTGAAGCCCTGCTATGTATAGCACAGACTATCACAACTTCAAGTCTCCTAAGGAGACTGTGCCATATTTAATATCGCTGCATTCAGAAATGTCTGAACTATCAAAATATAAAGTAAATTAATCAGGTTGGTTAACGACTTACCGTATATACTTGTGTATAAGCTAACCCGAGTATAAGCCGAGGCACCTAATTTTGCCACGAAAAACTGGGAAAACTTAGACTCGAGTATAAGCAGGGTATGCATTGTCCCCTCATCCCCATCCTTGTCTGCATGGCTCCGTTTCCCTATCATTGTATTCATGGTTCCTTATCCCTATCCTTGTCTGTATTGCCCCCATGAGAAAAGCATTAAAAAAAAATCCTACTTACCTTCCCAGTGCGCCCTCGCAGCATATTGTTCCGGTGCCAGCAGCTCCTGTGGCCGGGCGATCCTGTGTCTCCGCTCATTTAAGGGAATGAATATTCACCTCTCTCCACGCCTATGGGAGTGAAGAGAGGGGAATATTCCTTAACCTTAATGAGTGTGCAGCCTTGATAGCCCGACTGCTGCTGGAAGCCAGCGGCTGTAACTGTGCACGCTGTAGGAGAAATGAATATTTATTGCCAGTGCAGTGAATATTTATTTCTTTAGCAGTGGGCACAGTTACAGCCGCCGGCTCCTGCCTCCTATGACCCGCTGCTCTGCCGCTCCCCTGCCGTCTTCTGTCATAATAACTCGTGTATAAGCCAAGGGAGACGCTTTCAGCACAAAAAAATGTGCTGAAAAACTCGGCTTATACACGAGTATATATGGTAACAAGAAAACAAAAATCTTAATGCCAGAAATGTTTTTATTTGCCTCTGCAACATTGCAATAAGAAACGATCAAAGCATTGTATCTACCCCAAAATGGTATAAACAAAAAGTCAGCTCAGAGCGCAAACGGTGAGCTCTCACCCAGATAAGAAACCTCTACGCGTCTCAGAAAATCGTGACAAACGCAAAAAAATTTTTTCATGCAAATTTTGGAATTTTTTTTCACCGCTTACCAAACAAGTATAGTTGATTTTTTTTTTTTTTTTATCTGGGGAGTCATATTACCAGGTCAGCTTTACCATCTATACAGCCAAAGTCTGGTCCATACTGGTGCTGTTCTTGGTATTGCAGCTTTTAGGAATTTGTTTAGAGAAACTTGATAACTTCACGCTGAAAACATTCACAGTGTTAAAGAGCAAAATTGTATTCATAATCTTTTCAAAACCAGGGCTTCTTATCGTGCCGGTAATGCATGCAATTTTTATTCATAATTACTAACAAACTTGCCAAATTTATTCTGATGCAAATTTATGTGCTTGATAATTTGAAATGGCTTTTTGTGATTTGGTCTTAATTTATTAAATAATGCCTTATCTGTAAAACACAGGACTTTGACTACCTACACTGTCAATTCATCATATTATTTTAAATGTGAATTTATTAGATTTACCTCAGTTATATAAATGAAAATAAGGGTACAGCACAATATTGTGAGGTTGTATGAAGACTTACCAGACATTGCTTTAGGAGCTTTATTTGTCCATTTTTTAAATGTGTATGTAGATTGAAGTTGTGCCTGCGCGTGTATATTTTGTGTGTATGGATAGATATATAGTGGGTGAAATAAGTATTGCACCCGTCACCAATTTTCTAAGTACCGTATGTACTCGAGTATAAGCCGACCCCCCTAATTTTGCCACAAAACTGGGAAAACTTAAAGGGAACCTGTCACCCCGAAATTCGCGGGTGAGGTAAGCCCACCGGCATCAGGGGCTTATCTGCAGCATTCTGTAATGCTGTAGATAAGCCCCCGATGTTACCTGAAAGAGGAGAAAAAGACGTTAGATTATACTCACCCAGGGGCGGTCCCGCTGCTGGTCAGGTCAAACAGGCATCTCCGGTCCGCTGCGGCGCCTCCCATCTTCATTACAAGACGTCCTCTTCTGATCTTCAGCCACGGCTCCGGCGCAGGCGTACTTTGCTCTGCCCTGTTGAGGGCAGAGGATAGTACTGCAGTGCGCAGGCGCCGGGCCTCTGACCTTTCCGGCGCCTGCGCACTGCAGTACTATCCTCTGCCCTCAACAGGGCAGAGCAAAGTACGCCTGTGCCGGAGCCGTGGCTGAAGATCAGAAGAGGACATCTTGTAATGAAGATGAGAGGCGCCGCAGCGGACCGGAGACGCCCATCCGACCTGACCAGCAGCGGGACCGCCCCTGGGTGAGTATAATTTAACGTCTTTTTCTCCCCTTTCAGGTAACATCGGGGGCTTGTCTACAGCATTACAGAATGCTGTAGATAAGCCCCTGATGCCGGTGGGCTTACCTCACCCGCGATTTTCGGGGTGACAGGTTCCCTTTAATGACTCGAGTATAAGCCTAGGGTGGGAAATGCAGCAGCTACCGGTAAATGTCAAAAGTAAAAATAGATACCAATAAAAGTAAAATTAATTGAGACATCAGTAGGTTAAGTGTTTTTAAATATCCATATTGAATCAGGAGCCCCATATAATAATCCATAAAGTTTGATGGCCCCATAAGATGCTCCATATTAAAATATGCACCATGTAATCCTGCATAAAGGTTAATAATGGCCCCATAAGATGCTCCATAGACACATTTGCCCAATATAATGCTGCACAAATGTTAATTATGGCCCCATAAGATGCTCCATAAATATATTTGCCTCATCTAGTGCTGCACAAACCTTGATTATGGCCATATAAGATGTTCCATACAGTCACTTGCCCCATATACCGTAATACTCCACAAACGTTAATTATGGCCCCATACAGACACTTGCCCCATACAGTGCTGCTCAAACATTATGGCCCCATACATTGCTGCACAAACGTTATGGCCCCATATAGTGCTGCCCAAATGTTATGGCCCCATATAGTGCTGCACAAACGTTATGGCCCCATACAGTGCTGCACAAACGTTATGGCCCCATATAGTGCTGTACAAATGTTATGGCCCCATATAGTGCTGCACAAATGTTATGGCCCCATATAGTGCTCCACAAACGTTATGGCCCCATATAGTGCTGCACAAAGCTTATGGCCCCATAGATGCTCCATACAGACACTTGCCCCATTTGCTGCAATAAAAATAAATAAATCACATACTCACCTCTCTGTCGCTCAGGCCCCCGAAACTTTCAATAGTTACCTGGATGTCTTCCTGGAGCAGAACAATATTGTATCATACAATTATTAGGTTCTGTAGAAGGACGTAGATCTGGGTATTTATTATGATGGAATATAGGCTGAACTGGATGGACAAATGTCTTTTTTCGGCCTTACTAACTATGTTACTATGTTACTATGATACCTGCTCCTTGTTCCGGTGCGGCTCCGTCTTCTGCACTGACGTTCAGCAGAGGGCGCGCACTAACCGCGTCACCGCACCCTCTGACCTGAGTGCCTGTGTTGTGCAGAAGTCTGGTGGATACACAGCTGATAATACTACTGAATAGACTGTTAGAATTTGTATTATGGCAAGAAAAAAGCAGCTAAGTAAAGAAAAACGAGTGGCCATCATTACTTTAACCCTTTCACAACATGCGCCATACTATTACTGCGCATGCCGTGTCACCCCCTTTGATGTGGGCTCCGGCGGTGAGCCCACATCAAAGTCGCGACATGTCAGCTGTTTTGTACAGCTGACATGTGCGCGCAATAGCGGCGGGTAAAATCGCTATTCACCCGCTGCTATTAACCTGTCAAATGCTGCTGTCAAACGCAGACAGCGGCATTTAACCGGCGCTTCCGGCCGGGCGGCCGGAAATGATGTCATTGCCGACCCCCATCACATGATCGGGGGTCGGCGATGCATCAGGATGGTAACCATAGAGGTCCTTGAGACCTCCATGGTTACTGATGCCGGCCTGCTGTGAGCGCCCCCCCTGTGGTCGGCGCTCACAGCACACCTGCATTTCAGCTACATAGCAGCGATCTGATGATCGCTGCTATGTAGCAGAGCCGATCAGGCTATGCCACAGCTTCTAGCCTCCCATGGAGGCTATTGAAGCATGGCACAAGTAAAAAAAAAAAAAAAAAGTTTTTAAAAATATGAAAAAATATAAAAAATATAAAAGTTTAAATCACCCCCCCTTTCGCCCCATCCTAAATAAAACAATTAAAAAAAAAAAAACCCTACACGTATTTGATATCGCTGCGTTCAGAATCGCCCGATCTATCAATAAAAAAAAAAAGCATTAACCTGATCGCTAAACAGCGAAATTGTTTTTTTGGTCGCTGCGACATTGCATTAAAATGCAATAACGGGCGATCAAAAGAACGTATCTGCACCAAAATGATATCATTAAAAACGTCAGCTCGGCACGCAAAAAATAAGCCCTCACCCGACCCCAGATCACGAAAAATGGAGACGCTTCGGGTATCGGAAAATGGCACTTTTTTTTTTTTTTAAGCAAAGTTTTGAATTTTTTTTCACCACTTGGATAAAAAATAACCTAGACATGTTAGATGTCTATGAACTCGTAAAGACCTAGAGAATCACAATGGCAGGTTAGTTTTACCATTTAATGAACCTAGCAAAAAAGCCAAACAAAAAACAAGCGTGGGATTGCACTTTTTTTGCAATTTCACCGCACTTGGAATTTTTTCCCCGTTTTCTAGTAAAAGACATGGTAAAACCAATGGTGTCGTTCAAAAGTACAACTCGTCCCGAAAAAAATAAGCCCTCACATGACCATATTGACGGAAAAATAAAAAAGTTATGGCTCTGGGAAGGAGGGAAGTGAAAAATGAAAAAGAGAGAGGCTGGTTTCACACTTGCGTTGTGCATGGCTGCGGAGGGCTGCATACTTCTTCGTACTTCCTCCGTTAAGCCAGATCCACTGCCGCACCTCTTCCATTCAGCTCCACCTATGTTGGCATGCGTCCTGCATACCCATCTTTAACATCGCAGGCCATGCGAATGTATGCGGATGCCTCCGCATGCGTCGTTTTGACACTGCGCCGACCGCATACATTTGCATGGCCTGCGTACCCAATGTTAAAGATGGGTATGCAGGACGCATGCCGACATAGGCGGAGCTGAATGGAAGAGGTGCCGCAGTGGGCGGTGGGTTTACAGAAGAACTATGCAGCCCTCTGCAGCTCTGCCCAATGCAAGTGTGAAACCAGCCATATATATAAAGGTGTGTGCGTGTATACATGGATAGATACGTTATAGTACAATTTTACTTTCATACTTTTGTTTAGCATGTATTAAAATTTTTTTGTTTTCCTTTCCAGAGCGAAGTGGTCCTCAACAGTCCAGGAAGCAGCCAAAGTATTTCACAATGGATGTAGATGATGAAGAAAATATGAGTAAGCTGTAGATTTTGAGTTTTAGCTGAGAGCTTCATGTTGGTAAAATGAAGCCTTATACTCAGTATACCTCCACCAGTGTTTACATTCACACCAATATATTGTATGACAGAAGATAGTTTACCTGTAGACATATTAATCTCTTTTAATTAGTTTTCATTTTACTCTGTGGAATTTGAGACTTAGTATAAATGTCTTATAAAATGTACTCTGCACTTATTAATATACTAATGGTCTAGTTCATGGATCCTGAGGTGCAGTACAGTAAAAAAAAAAACAACATTTGGATAGCTTTGTAGAAGAAATTTTAGAGTCAATACATTGGACATTTTATATTTCTTAGCATTTCAGTTCCTGATTTAATCATCTGAATTAATCTTTACTGATGGTGTTAGCATAGATATCACTCAGGACCCACACTTTTTATGGCCTTCCTCACTTTTTAACAACTTTGATCACATATAAATATGTCCTCTTGTGCAAATATGATCCTATCGGCAAGCAAGGATTGCATTTTTTTTACTGTTAATTTTAAAATCTTTTTCCCCCCCTTGGTCTGTTGAGCGCCGAAAGGAGTAACCTATCGAGCTTTTGCTGGAGGATGTTATAAATGAAAATTTAGCAACCATTCCATCAGCTTTGTTAGCTGGGTAAAGTGGTGTGTGTTTGCTTTGCGATCTTGTTCCCATATTCAATACATCTTGGGACTATGAATATTTAAGAGCATGACTTTTAATAATCCATAAAGATAATATATATTGGAAATAATGTGAACGTTGTTTTAACAGTTGAGAACGATCAATGACTTTTGTAAAAAATGAAAAAGTTTGAATTTATTTGGACAGGTTTTGACAAAATTTGTGATTTTTAGATGATCATTTTAGAATTTTTTCTTGCATTTAAAAATAATTTTCATTGTTCATACAGAAAAATAATCAATTTCTTTAGTTGACTATTACAAGTGTCTGGCACCCATGCTTGTATGGAAGCTGCCAGCATTAGGAGAACACACCTAATTACCGTCTTAAATCGGGATATTTCTATCCTGGTTATTTCTTGCTTTTCATTTAAGAGTCTTTAGATAATGTGCCAAGAAGGAAAAAACACATTTCAAAAAAGTATGTATTACATTTTATCTTCCATGTTAATAAAAAGCAACTTGTTAATAGGATTTGTGATTACAACTTTTGATATATTCCGTGACCACACATCACTGAACCAGTGACAAAGATAGATTAAGGAATCTATAAATTTTGCATTTACAAGATCCTGCAACGAAGGCGTTGTAAGTTACTCTTTCTGGGCACCACAGGTTCAAGCAGCACTGACGTTAAAGAAAATCGTCACATGGACGGAGTGTCAAGAAAGGATGGGAATGGCCAAGGTACCGGGGAGGGGGCTCAGCTATCCAATGGGGGTGAGGGAAGCAACAGGAAACGACCATTGGAGGAAGGTAATAATGGCCATTCCAAGTTTCGTCCAAAGAAGAGGAAGAAAACGCCAGGGCCTGTGTTGCCAAAGAATGCGCTCATGCAGCTGAATGAAATAAAGCCAGGTTTGCAGTATAAACTTCTTTCTCAGTCTGGACCGGTTCACGCACCGGTTTTTATTATGACTGTTGAGGTTAATGGTCAAGCTTTTGAGGGTTCAGGGCCAACTAAAAAGAAGGCCAAGCTACATGCCGCTGAAAAAGCATTACGGTCTTTTGTGCAATTTCCCAATGCCTCAGAAGCTCACATAGCTATGGGAAGAACTCAGTCTATCAACACAGACTTTACTTCTGACCAAGCCGACTTCCCAGACACACTGTTCAATGGATTTGAAAAGCCTGAGCAGGCCGACCATGCATTTTTCTTAGGCTCCAACGGGAATGAACCCTTTAATTCAACAAGTGACTATAGCATGGCACTGGCTGGATCTTGCAATCTAATCCAGTCCCCACTTCCAACACCTTCATTTTTTCCACCTTCCAGTGGGAAAAACCCAGTAATGATCTTAAATGAGCTGCGACCAGGACTGAAATATGACTTTGTGTCTGAGAGTGGAGAGAGCCATGCTAAAAACTTTGTCATGTCAGTCACAGTGGACAACCAGACATTTGAGGGGTCTGGTAGGAACAAGAAACTTGCTAAAGCACGAGCGGCTCAGGCAGCTTTGGCATCATTATTTAACATGCAGTTGGACCAGACTCCTTCCCAACAGCCTGTTCCAAGTGAGGGCCTACAGTTGCACTTACCTCAGGTAAGAAACTTTAGCAAACTTTTTTGCATTTATGGTTTTTGTTTCATGAAGTATAGCAAAGGTGTGAAAAACCTGTAAAAAAGTAATCCATGTATCTCTACATCTTATCACAAAGCTGTGGGTCTGACCTTAAGATAAGTGATTGCATAATGTGTATTATGCCACCAGAGATGCCAATAATTCCCCTTTAGGTAGTCCCTACCTGCTTAATAGTCTTAGTCATGAAAAAGAAATGAACATGAATGATTTATTGACCATCACTGTAGCCAAGTGCTTTTGCTTTGCTCCTTACCTTCGTCTATAGATTGTCTTACTCAACAATTCTGGTATATTTTACAGATTAGATCAGTGGAAAAGAGGCCTACAAATCTCTCCACCTCAGTTTCTTAGCATTGATGACAAGGACTGGAGCTGCTGTCCTTACGATCACTGCTGTTTGGTACAGGAAGGGTTTCCTGCAATAAGCACCTCCGAATGCCGTACAGTTCAGTTCACCACTGCTGTGACATTTTAGCCAATTATTCCAAGCTGATATACTCTTTAAACAGGTTGTCCATGGGATATGAAAAAATATTGCTAGTATGTTCTAGACTACTTAAAGGGAATCTGTCACCAGGTTTTTGACACGTAATTTGGGAGCAGCGTGATATAGGAACAGAGACATGGATTCCAGCAATGTCACTTATTGAGCTGCTTACTGTAGTTTTCATAAAATCACTTATCAGAAGGAAATTATCACTAAAGGGCTAGTAAATCTGCTGCCATGTAGTTCTACTGCGCTTCCGCCACTGACTGGCAGCTTTCTGCCTATGCACAGTGTAGACAGAAAGCTGCCAATCCGTGGTGGGGTTATGCGGAGCTCAGCGTTCAGAGCACTGCTAGATCTGCAGCAGAGAAAACCGTTTTTAATCAAAACTGCTTTACCAAGTGAAGTAAATGACGCATCGCTTGAGTCAGGGTCTCTTCCACTACATCATGCTGCTCTCAGAATGGGTAGCAAATACCTGATGACAAATTCCCTTTAAAAAGAAAAGTGAAAATATTGGTCGTGCTCCAGCACTCAGCGGCACCAGAAATAGCCTGATACCCCCCCATCCCAGACAATTTACTGGAAAACTAATTAGTGTCAGCTCTTCATAGTGTCTCATCTGCACAAATGTTTGGGAGTATAAAATGGCAAAACCGTTGTGTTGTCTTTCCAATTTAGTTATTAATCGATAACGTAAGAAGCCTTATAATGGATTTCATTAAATAAAAATGACTTTTCCCCACTTATCAAATCCCTGTGCTCTGAATTCACTGCTTAGCTGAGGGATCAGGGAGCAGCTGCTGCTATAATGTCCATGGATGGAGGGGAGAAGGCGGGAGAGACCCCGAGAAAACATATCAGTCAGAAATAGTGTCATTTCTCGTCTACACTGAAATGACAGGACGCAGCCCGTAAAGTCAGTCCAGTGATATAGAGTCGGTTCCTGCCAGTCAGTAGATCGGGGACATGTGTGCCTGCAGGAATAAGTACAGCGGTAAGGTAATGACTAACCTGCCTCCGGTCTCGTCTTTTGTCTGAAGGTTCTGGCTGATGCAGTTGCACGTTTGGTGGTAGATAAGTTCAGTGAGCTGACAGATAATTTCACCTCCCCACATGCAAGGAGGAAAGTCCTAGCTGGAGTTGTCATGACAACAGGTATTTTAATGTTTTCTGTGGCGTTTTTTCCTGGTTGGAAATATTTTTGAACCCCTCCCCCAAAACTCCCCACAACCCCTACGCCCTCATGCCGACCTTATGAAATAAATCTGCTCAATAACGATTATTTGTATACTTAGGAATAGATGTGAAAGACGCCCAGGTTATTAGTGTTTCCACTGGAACCAAGTGCATCAATGGCGAGTATATGAGTGATCGTGGTCTGGCGCTAAATGACTGTCACGCTGAAATTATAGCTCGCAGGTCACTGCTTAGATTTCTCTACACACAACTCGAGTTATTTTTAAGGTAAGCATTAAAAAAAAATTTACACTATTTCTTATAGGTCTTGATTTGTGTAGAAAAATTCTGCCCCGCTCTACAGGGCCGTGGAGTCTGTAAGCTAAACCTCCGACAACTCAATTTCCATGACTCTGACGCCACCAAAATAGGCTCCGACTCCGCAACTTTGACTCCACAGCCCTGACAGGGCTGTGGAGTGGGTAAGCCAAACCTCCGACTCTGACTCCTCAGTTTCCATGACACTGACTCCGACTCCACCAAAATGGACTTCGACTCCACAGCCCTGCCCCTATACACAAGTTCTCTGAATATCCTCGATCCCCTGAATATTTGTCACATTCACGGCATAAGATACTGGCTCGTATTGGTATCTGCCTGACACTAGGCCTGATTTTAGAAGATGAGGACATTATGACTATAACAAGTTGCTTAAAGGGGTTTTCCACTGTCAGGAGAGTTAACCTTAAATGCTCTAAAATAACATAACAGGTACTCGCCCTCCCCAGGTTCAGCTATGTCATGTTGACAAAATGCATCACTGCTGCAGCCAATCACTGAGCACAGCGGCTTATGCCGCCTACCTCGGCACATCTGCAGAGCTCAGTGGCTACAGCTGACCTGTGCTATACCGTCCGTATACAGATGGCTGATGGATTATCCGTGTTCAGATTTCACAGCACTGTATGTATTATAGTGTACAAAAGGCACATTTGGCTGCTTAAACACCACATTTTCCATCTCATGTCTTACTCTTTTTTTCAGCACTAAAGAAGATCAGCAGAAATCCATATTTATGAAGTCTGAAAGTGGTGGCTATAGATTGAAGGACAGTGTCCAGTTCCATCTGTACATCAGTACATCGCCATGTGGAGATGCCCGTATTTTCTCACCACATGAAGCTGGACAGGAAGGTACTAAAATCATCATTAGTTGAAACTGGGCAAAAATAGTTCCTATGTGACATACAGGTTGTCTATTTACCATTTCACACAGAATAGTTATTATTATTTATATAGCACCATTAATTCCATGGTGCTGATCATGAGAAAAGGGGTTACATACAGGGTTATAGATATTGTTTACAGTAAACAAATTTACAATGGCAGACTGGTACAGAGGGGAGAGCACCCTGTTTTTGCGGACTTACATTCTAAGGGATAATGGGGAGGAGACAGAAGGTCTGGGTGCTGCAGCTCTGGCGGTGTTGAGGCGGCAGCTCTGGCGGTGGTGAGGAGGCAGCTCTGGCGGTTGGTGAGTCGGCAGCACTGGCGGTGGTGACACGGCAGCTCGGGTGTTTGGTGAGGCGGCAGCTCAGGTGGTGGTGAGACGGCAGAATGGATATTGCAGGCTGTAGGCTTTCCTGAAGAGTTGGGTTTTCCGGTTCCGTCTGAAGGTTCCGAGGGTGGTGGATAATCACTAACGATATAATGATTTGTCCGTCTGTAGGAAGGAATTAAACAATAATAAGTGGGCCCTGGATTGCTTCATATCTTTCCAACCGCACATTTAGCGTTTCCCACTCCCACTCTACCTCCTCATCCCGCCCTCTCTCTGTTGGAGTCCCTCGAGGTTCTGTCCTAGGGCCCCTACTTTTTTTCCATCTATACCCTTGGCCTAGGACAATTCAAAGTCTCATGGCTTCCAGTACCACTTGTATGCGGACGACACTCAGATCTACCTCTGTGGCCCAGATGTCACCTCTCTGCTGTCCAGAATCCCGGAGTGTCTATCAGCCATATCCTCCTTCACCTTTCGCTTCCTAAAACTCAATGTAGACAAAACAGAACTCAACATCTTTCCCCCATCTCGCGTATCCCCCTACCTGATCTATCTAATACGATAAACGGCATTAAGTTCTCTCCCGCACCTGAAATCCGCTACCTCAGGGTAACACGACTCTGCTCTGTCCTTCAAACCGCACGTCCAAACCTCTTGCCACCCCTTGTCGCCTCCAACTCAAAAATATTGCCAGAATCCGTTCCTCCTTCAGCCCACAATCTACTAAAATTCTTGTGCATGCCCTTATCTCCCGCCTCGATTACTGCAAAACCCTCCTGTTTCCTTCCCGCTAACTCTTTCACCACTTCAGTCTGTCCTCCACTCTGCTGCCTGGCTAATCCACCTCTCTCCTCCCCTGTTTCTCCCCTCTGCAAATCCCTCCAATGGCTCCCAATTCCCCAACGAATCCAGTTCAAGCTACTACCACTGATCTACAAAGCCATCAACAACCTGTCCCCTCCCTATATCTCTCAACTAATCTCCCACTATCTTCCCTCACGTAATCTTTGCTGCACATCTGTTATCTTCACAGCATAGACAATTGCCTTCAGATGACCCCAAAGGATCTGAAACAATGGATACTGGAAGCCTGTGCTAGCATTTCTTCTGCGGTGTTGCTATCATTGTGTCAAGAGTGGGAGAAGAGGGTTGTATTGACAATCCAACACAATGGGCAGCACTTTGAACACATTTTATAAGTCATAATCGTGTAAATAACTCATGAAAGAATAAAGTTACGTTATAACCAAGCACACCATTGTTTTTCTTGTGAAATACTCAATAAGTTTGATGTATCACATGACCCTCTTCCCATTGGAAAAAATAAAGTTGGATCCAAAATGGCCGACTTCAAATTGTCCGCCATTGTCACCACCAATCTTAAAGTTTTCCCCCTCCCATATACTAATGTGCCGCAAACAGGACGTTGATATCACCAACCATTCCCATTTTATTTAGGTTTATCCATATAAATGGCCAACCCTGTATATAAATTTTATTTTAAAAAATGGTAAAAGGCTTTTTCCACCTAAAGGTTAATTCATACTTTATACACTGTGTGCAGAATTATTAGGCAAGTTGTATTTTAGAGGATTATTTTTATTATTGATTAACAACTATGTTCTCAATCAACCCAAAAGAATCATAAATATCAAAGCTTAATATTTTTGGAAGTTGGAGTGGGTTTTTTTTAGATTTGCTATCTTAGGAGGATATCTTTGTGCAGGTAACTATTACTGTGCAGAATTATTAGGCAACATAATAAAAACCAAATATATTCCCATCTCACTTGTTTATTTTCACCAGGTAAAACCAATATAACTGCACAAAATTTAGAAATAAACATTTCTGACATTCAAAAACAACCCCCCCAAAATTAGTGACCAATGTAGCCACCTTTCTTTATGATAACACTCATCAGTGTTCCAGCCATAGATTCTGTCAGTTGCTTGATCTGCTTACGATCAACATTGCGTGCAGCAGCCACCACAGCCTCCCAGACACTGTTCCGAGAGGTGGACTGTTTTCCCTCCCTGTAGATCTCACATTTTATGAGGGACCACAGGCTCTCTATGGGGTTCAGATCAGATGAACAAGGCGGCCATGTCATTATTTTTTCTTTTTTGAGACCTTTACTGGCCAGCCACGCTGTGGAGTAGTTGGAGGCATGTGATGGAGCATTGTCCTGCATGAAAATCATGTTTTTCTTGAACGATACCGACTTCTTCCTGTACCACTGTTTAAAGAGGTTGTCTTCCAGAAACTGGTAGTAGGTCTGGGAGTTGAGCTTCACTCCATCCTCAACCCGAAAAGGTCCCACAAGTTCATCTTTGATGATACCAGCCCATACCAGTACCCCACCTCCACCTTGGTGGTGTCTGAGTCGGAGTGGAGCCCTCTGCCCTTTACTGATCCAGCCTCTGGCTCATCCATCCGGCCCATCAAGAGTCACTCTCATTTCATCAGTCTTAAGATATTTCTTGGCCCAGTCTTGACGTTTTATCTTATGTTTCTTGTTCAAAGGTGGGCGTTTTTCAGCCTTCCTTACCTTGGCCATGTCCCTGAGTATCGCACACCTTGTGCTTCTTGTTACTCCAGTAACGTTGCAGCTCTGAAATATGGCAAAACTGGTGGCAAATGGCATCTTGGCAGCTTCACGCTTGATTTTCCTCAATTTGATCAATTTGATCCTCGATCTGCAGTGATCCTCAACCTACTGAACAGCCGCACAGCCAGCTCTTCCCTCTCCTAGTGTATCCTCACCCACCCCCTGCAGACTGTGAGCCCTCGCGGGCAGGGTCCTCCCTCCTTATGTACTCGTGTGCCTTATCTGCTCATGTTTAATGTATTTGTCTATATTTGTCCCGTATTCACATATAAAGCGCCATGGAATAAATGGCGCTATAAAAATGTATTATAATAATAATAATAATAATTTATGGGCAGTTATTTTGCACCTTTTTTGCCCAACACGCTTCTTGAGACCCTGTTGGCTATTTGCCATGAAACGCTTGATTGTTCGGTGATCACGCTTCAAAAATTTGGCAATTTCAAGACCTCTGCATCCCTCTGCAAGACATCTCACAATTTTTGACTTTTCAGAGCCCGTCAAATCTCTTCTGACCCATTTTGCCAAAGGAAAGGAAGTTGCCTAATAATTAAGCACACCTTAAATAGGGTTTTGATGTCATTAGACAACACTCCTCCTCATTACAGAGATGAACATCACCTGATTTACTTAATTGGTAGTTGGCTCTCAGCCTGAACAGCTTGGAGTAGGATAACATGTATAAAAAATATCATGTGATCAAAATACAACTTGCCTAATAATTCTGCACACAGTGTATATACCTTCTTAAAATGGCCAACAAAATTACAGTTAATCCATCCAAAGCAAAAAAAAAAAACCATGCTGCATGTTCCCAGAAGATTAAAGTTATAGCTCTTGGAATATGTAGTTGAAATAAAACCTTGAACCTGATGACTTAAAATAGGCCGGTCCTTAGGGGGTGAAAGGGATTGTGTAGATCAGACTTAACCTGATTTGGATGGGTAATGAATGCAGGTATAAGGACACTTATAAGGACACAGTTATTTTATTTCTACAATGGGGAAATCTTGCACAGGATGCCCTTGTGTATCTCTGTTCTTATAGCACGTATTAAGACGACTCCTCTTTTATACCATACAAACTATTTTTCTTATTTGGGAATACGAAAAGGATTCTCCAAGAGGGCATATCTGACTCTGACCATGAGTTATATAATGTACAAGCTCGTATAGTTAATGTATCATTTTAAGATTCCTAAAATGTGGAGCTGTTGGATAAATAAATGGTTTGTTTGAATTGCTTACAGATGTGGAGCTCTCATTCCAGTGATATTACTGTATGACAATTCTGTCCATCTGTCTATTGCTCAATGGAAATCTATTCTAAAGTGTCTTCATCTGTCATGTCAACTATTACTGAGCCAACACAGTGCAGTAGTAACCCTATCATGCACTGCAGGATTTCTATTGTAATTGTGCTTCATAATATCGATAAAATGCCTCTGTCACAAGACATATGGTTTTGTATCGTGACTTATAATGATCATTTGTCTCCATTTTATGTATTGTTACAGATCAGGGTGATCGCCATCCTAACAGAAAGGCACGAGGACAGCTTCGTACCAAAATAGAGTCTGGAGAAGGGACTATTCCTGTGCGGTCAAGCAGTACTATTCAAACATGGGATGGCGTCTTGCAAGGAGAAAGATTGCTCACCATGTCTTGCAGCGATAAGATTGCAAGGTGAGTCTGGGAAATAATCTGATGTAAGCCTCCACCTGTATATTCTGCACATACTTGTTCTAAGAGCTTTTTAGTTCTGTCAAGAGAATTTTAATGCACTCAAAATTATTAATTATGTGCAGCGCCCCAGAGACCTGGTAATTGCAGTAATGTCGCTCTGCCACTAAGGGGAGTGCTGGTACGTCTGATGGCACTAAAGGAGTTCACCTGACCAGGTATCACAGTCACACACTACATTTCACACTCCGGCCACCAGGGGGAGCAAAAGGTTCTATTTATTAGGCCACTCCTCACATTTTGGTAAAACTGGGGGTTGGATAGGAAGTTAGTCAGAAGCTGACTGGGTTTTGTCCAGGCAACATCCCGTGGCAGGGGGTGTTGCGGGGAAGATTCAGAGGGGTCCCTGTCAGGCGTGGGAACCTGGCAGTGACTCAGCGACAAGGACAGATCGTTACAGAGCCTCGTCTGCACTACCTTGCGGCGGCATCTAAAGAAAGGACACGAAGCGAAGTATATTGTGGAGAAGTGAGAAACAAGATCAAAGCACAAAGGAGAGCCAGTAGGAGTCGTGCCTCGAGATCGGCAACATCCTACTGAGGCGCGTAGCCAGTGGCCAGAACGCCGAGGAAGTAACTGACTTTATGCCTTTCTTCAAACAGAGGCAGGACAGTTGATTATAGGTCGGCTGTCTACCATACATCACCTAAGCAGACATAGGGGGCAACCGTGGAGAGGGGCATCTCTAGGGTCCCAGAATTGCTCCGAGCCTACCCGTCATACGGGTGCGTCCTAGCCATAACAAACTGGGGGACGAAGCAGAACATCAGAACAGAAACGACAGTTGTGAGGACTATCCCGAATGCTCAGCAGGGAAGGACTACAACGCACAGGCGCTAGTGGTAGGCACTGATTTCCACCTGCAAAGGGAACTCTGGATGTGCCTTCGGACCCGCCGGTCTCAGCCAGCCCTGTTAACAGTGCTCCGGATTGAGGATCCTGAAGTCACCAGTAAAGAGGAAAGAGACTGCAACCATGTGTCATCGTTATTAACTGCGCCACCTACACCACGGGGAAGCCCTGGGGATTCACTTCACCTGTGGGAAGGTATACCATCTAGCTGCCATCACATCACCCCAGCGGACCCCAAGCAGCGTCGGTCACCCTGACCGAACACCACGGGTGGCATCACGAACAGCTAACAACTTTCACTACCCTTTCATTGGGTGCCCCTTAGCAGGGTCACGGACCGGGTCCAGCCACCGTGACAATCCTAGAACTGAGACAGAGAGGACCGGTACCAAGCAACCCGCGGCCCTGCGTCTGGGGGCGCTCTACGATATGCTTGAATTAATTAGAATATAAGACAAAATGCCTGATCAAACACAGATTTGTACTTGTGCATTAAGAAATCTTAGCCACGATTAATCTGTTTATTCATCTCTTATATAATGCAGAACTTTCTATTAGAAGTGCAATGTATGTTTTATTTTTTTATGTCTTTTTAGGGAAGATTGTGCAACTATGGCCTTGATTCAATAAGACCGGCAATTTTTCTAATCGGCCTTGATGAGAAGGCATGGTGGAGTCAGGCGCGCCTGATTCATGGTGAGCTGTACGCCTCTTCATGAATCAGGAGCGTCTGACAAGCAGTGTACGTCTTTGTGACAAAATCTTACACCAGTCCTTGATTGGAGTAAGATTTCTGGCGTAAGTGACAGCCCAGTTTATCATGAATTAGATGACCCATGGTGTCTCGTCTCCACCACGCCCTTGCACTGACCGTTTTGGCGTTTTTGGAAACCACCAAAGGCTGGTGAGAAAACCCCAAAAGCAGTTTACACCACAATTCTGGTGAAATTGCTTTGATGAATCCAGGCTTATGTGTATATTATTACACAGGATTCACTGAGCTCCTAGAGGAAAAAAATAAAGACCAAAGTTTTAAGTCCATGTTGGGCTTTCTCATTTAAGAATTTTTTTTTGTCTGCTTGTTGCGTTCTTTCAAAAATAGTGTGATTAGTTGAAGTCCAGTTTGAAAGTGGATCCAGTGTAGCTATTGTAGCACAATTCTACTTTTGTGACATATTTCATTATTAATGGGTTTGTCCACAGTCTTTTATGTTGATAACCTATCCATGGGATCGTTGATCAATATCAGGCATATGGGGGTTTGACACCTTCACTGAACAGCTTTGACGGTGGTCAAACGTAAACTTGGTGCACAGATAAAAGCCACATCTGCTACCACAGCCTGTGAAAAAAAAAGTTTTATGGAAGTGTTCAACCGCTTTAAAGCCGCCTTCAGTTTTGTGTATATATTGGTGGTATTTCCTCTTTTATAACAGCGATAATCTCTTTTTTTTTTCTTAACTTCTCATACAGATGGAACGTTGTGGGAATCCAGGGATCTCTCTTCAGTCTCTTCGTTGAGCCAATCTATTTCTCCAGTATTATTTTGGGCAGTCTTTATCATGGTGACCATCTCTCTAGGGCTGTATATCAGAGAATATCTGATATTGAAGAGTTGCCCCCACTGTACTCGCTAAACAAACCTTTACTGAGTGGTAGGTTTTTTTCACAATACTAATTTAAGCCTAATCTGTAAAAATGGTATTCAATGTCACTTCAAAATGGAGTTTAGGGACAGAAGCTGTATGATAGTTTTTCTTAAATATTAATATTCTCATTTATGGACCATTTATTGTGGTTGGGCAAAATATAAATAGAGAATTGTTAGTTTTTGTTTTTTTTACTGTTACTGCAATGTATGGGAGATCTGTTCTCCTTCTTGTCCTTTTTATATCAGGAGGAGGATGGGATGGTTGAATGAGCGAAGAAACCAGATCTAAAATAATAAGTCAGTTCAGGACTGACCATTTTCCCCAGTTCCTGGCCTGGCCGATTTTCCTGTTTTATCATACATGCACTTTTTGTTGATTCTGAAAAAAAAATGTTTCTCATTAAGATATTCAAACTATATTTGCCTGTTTTTGTTCACGATGCATGGGGGGCTCACTTACTTTTTCACATTTTTATATTTTAAGGCTTTTATTTTTTTGCAACCATAAAGGACCACTAATAACATTTTTAATTGCGTTCCCCTTTCTGTAGAACTTTTTTATACATTAGACATTTTTCTCTTGTTACCGTAGTTGGGCTAGAAACCGCAATATGCACACAATATTCCACCACCACCCCATATATTGTCTTAAAAGACCAAAGATGTTTTGACATATTCATACATTCTCTGCATTGCTGATTTCCCCTGTAACTGAGATTTGTATATTTACAGTGGAAATTCAAACTCCTGGCTGCATAGCATAGCTGACAGGGTCTCCTACGACCCAGCAGTTCTTGTTCCCTCTCTGCACCACTGTCAGTCCTTCCTACTCTGTATACACAACACTGGCTCAGTGATGTGTATACAGAGATTGTGAAGTTCTTGTTCTCTGAGGAGTCTGACTGTGTCTGACAGCTCCCCATCCCCACAGCTGCACAATCTCATGCAAGCTGCTTACTATACATTGACGTTTTAGAATGTCAGTGCCAAGAAAAGTGTGGCTTGCCTGGAGGTTTATAGTGTATGGGCAGTCGACAAGTAATTAAAAATTCCTTAAAGGGAACCTGTCAGCAGGATTGTGCACAGTAGCCTACAATATCAGGTTTGCACTGTTATACTGATTAAAATGATATCTTTATTGATGAAATCCGTCTTGTGATTGTTGTTTAATCTTTATTTTCAGTTTTGAGTTAATGATGGCCTGATGCTACAGGGCGACCTGTGGGGTGTGAGGGGGTCTTCAGGTGGTGGTCTCCTAACATATTAATCTGTATGGCTTATGACAGGTCACTGATCCCTCAGTAAAGAATAGTAATAACGGTCCTAGAAGCGCTGGAAATGAGACCAAAACAAGGATTTTAGTGTTGAACCGCAACGCGTTTCAGCGGTTAAAATGTCTTCATCAGGTGGAAGTTTATTAAAGAAGAGCAGGAAGGGGTATTTAAACAAATAGCAACCAATAAAATTCACAGTCAGCAGGTCACATGATAAGAACAAGTCACATGATAAAATAGTAGGGTCACATGGTAAAAACACAATAGGGATAAAATAGTAGGGTCACATGGTAAAAACACAATAGGAACAAAACTATGTATATATAAAAAAAAGATTAAATAAAGCCCCTAGACCTGATTAAAATATAAAACATGGTAAAAAACAGAAATAAGACAACATATAATAAAATGACTCTATAAAAACACTATAAAAACGATTAAAAATAGAGAGATCACTTGTTAACCCTTTCAATAGTAAGATTTAACCCTTCAGGTGCCAGAGTCCCCAACTTAAAAGTCCAGAAACTTTCCCTATTAATCAAGCTCCCATACCGATCAGATACATTTTCTGGTATAAAATCTATAATCTTTAGTTTAAGAGATTCTACATTTTTTTGGTGCTTGGTTAAAAAATGCTTTGATAGCCCGTCCAACATATTGGAGCCCACATCCGCATTCTATTAGATATACTACAAATGAGGATTGACAGTTAACATGGTAGTTGATTCTGTAATTAATATTAGTAGTATTGTAATCCTTAACTGTTAAATGTTAACTGTCAATCCTCATTTGTAGTATATCTAATAGAATGCGGATGTGGGCTCCAATATGTTGGACGGACTATACAGACCATGCACGCAAAACTGAACAAGCATCGCCAAAATATTAGGAATGGTTTTATATTGCATAGCCTATCAAAGCATTTTTTTAACCAAGCACCAAAAAAATGTAGAATCTCTTAGGCTTCTTTCACACTAGCGTCGGAATCTCCCCGTCGCAATGCGTCGGGGAGAGATTCAGACGCTAGCGTTTGCTGCATTGCACAATGGGTGCAGCGGATGCATTTTTCTGGTGCATCCGCTGCCCCATTGTAAGGTGGGGGCGGAGTTCCGGCCGCGCATGCGCGGTCGGAAAAAGCGGTCCGTCAGGAGAAAAAAACGTTACATGTAGCGTTTTTTTCTCCCGACGGTCCGCCAAAGCACGACGCAGTGCACTGCTCCTAATAGCCAGATTCCTACTCCACACTGATGAGGGGCAAAAACCCCGAAACAGCTGTCTGTGGATGGATACCATGCTTGGCATAGGTGGCTTTCCTTCATAGGATGCTGCCCTTCCCGTGGTTGTTCCTTCCTGGGGAAAGGCCTGGCTATTCACTGCTTGCGTCGAGAAACACGTGTTGGTGTCTCCGCAGCTTCTTTACATGCATCTGCATATTTCCCATAAGGGATGGGGGCAGTGTTCTGGATCACTGCGTTGAGAAACACGTGATGGTGTCTCCGCGGTGTTGGATGTTTTGGTCTCCCCAAGGCCAATCATCTGTGCCTTTATAGTGAGGGATAAGTGACCTGTCAGAAGCCATACAGATGAATACCTAAGCAGAGCACCACATGAAGACCCCCACAGGCCGCCCCGGAGAAGGAGCATATCATTAACTCAGAACTAAAAATAAAGATTAAACAGCAACCACAAGATGGGTTTAATCACCAGGTATAATTGTAATCAGTATAACGTCGCCGACCTGACACTGTCTGTAGGTTACTGAGCACAATCCTGCTGACAGGTTCCCTTTAACAATGTTTTCTCCTTTACCCTGTGTGATGTGTTAACCTCAAAATTTTTGTCAAAAAGGCCTATCTATTAATAGAATTTGGAAGATAAGAATTATACAGTTTATTATTGATGCGTCTCTCAGTTGGACATAGTCCTTCCTAAGTGTAAAGTCACAATTTCCACACCATGACTTTTGAACTCTTCATATTGGGGCTTAAAATCTTTTAATTCATGCTAAACATCGTCCATCAGTTTAACTAGTGTTCACTTCCTGCGATGACTTTCTTTTGTGTCTTTTTTTCTTTTTGCTGCTGTATCACTTTAGCCATCCTAAAACTGACCTTTTATTTATTTTGTGCAAGGTATTAGTAATGCAGAAGCACGCCAGCCGGGAAAGGCTCCCAGCTTCAGTGTCAACTGGACAGTAGGTGATGCCAGCCTTGAAATCATTAACGCTACAACAGGCAAGGATGAAATGGGTCGGGCATCACGTCTCTGTAAGCATGCTCTCTTCAGTCGATGGACGCGTATTCATGCTAAGGTGAGTTTTAAGGTTTTTAGAGTTGCAATGAATGCATGTGTTACTGCTACAAGGACATGCTCATTTAAACAATCTACCTTGCTCTTATTTAATAGAACTACTTCATGAAGTTCTCAGTATGTGTGTGTGTATGCATGTACAGTTGTGGCCAAAAGTATTGACACCCCTGCTATTCTGTTAGATAATACTCAGTTTCTTCCTGAAAATGATTGCAAATACAAATTCTTTGGTATTATTATCTTCATTTAATTTGTCTTAAATGAAAAAAAACACTAAAAGAATTGTCCTGAAGCCAAAATGGATTTAATTCCACACCAAACATAAAAAATGGGGTGGACAAAAGTATTGGCACTGTTCGAAAAATCATGTGATGCTTCTCTAATTTGTGTAATTAACAGCACCTGTAACTTACCTGTGGCACCTAACAGGTGTTGGCAATAACTAAATCACACTTGCAGCCAGTTGACATGGATTAAAGTTGACTCAACCTCTGTCCTGTGTCCTTGTGTGTACCACATTGAGCATGGAGAAAAGAAAGAAGACCAAAGAACTGTCTGAGGAATTGTGAGGAAGTATGAGCAATCTCAAGGCTACAAGTCCATCTCCAAAGACCTGAATGTTCCTGTGTTTACCGTGTGCAGTATCAAGAAGTTTAAAGCCCATGGCACTGTGGCTAACCTCCCTAGATGTGGACGGAAAAGAAAAATTGACAAGAGATTTCAACGCAAGATTGTGCGGATGTTGGATAAAGAACCTAGACTAACATCCAAACAAGTTCAAGCTGCCCTGCAGTCCGAGGGTACAACAGTGTCAACCCGTACTATCCGTCGGCGTCTGAATGAAAAGGGACTGTATGGTAGGAGACCCAGAAAGACCCCACTTCTTAGCCCGAGACATAAGAAAGCCAGGCTGGAGTTTGCCAAAACTTACCTGAAAAAGCCTAAAATGTTTTGGAAGAATGTTCTCTGGTCAGTTGAGACAAAAGTAGAGCTTTTTGGGCAAAGGCATCAACCTAGAGTTTACAGGAGAAAAAAAGAGGCATTCAAAGAAAAGAACACAGTCCCTACAGTCAAACATGGCGGAGGTTCCCTGATGTTTTGGGGTTGCTTTGCTGCCTCTGGCATTGGACTGCTTGACCGTGTGCATGGCATTATGAAGTCTGAAGACTACCAACAAATTTTGCAGCATAATGTAGGGCCCAGTGTGAGAAAGCTGGGTCTCCCTCAGAGGTCATGGGTCCTCCAGCAGGACAATGACCCAATACACACTTCAAAAAGCACTAGAAAATGGTTTGAAAGAAAGCACTGGAGACTTCTAAGGTGGCCAGCAATGAGTCCAGACCTGAATCCCATAGAACACCTGTGGAGAGATCTAAAAATGGCAGTTTGGAGAAGGCACCCTTCAAATATCAGGGACCTGGAGCAGTTTGCCAAAGAAGAATGGTCTAAAATTCCAGCAGAGCATTGTAAGAAACTCATTGATGGTTATCGGAAGCGGTTGATCGCAGTTATTTTGGCTAAAGGTTGTGCAACCAAGTATTAGGCTGAGGGTGTCAATACTTTTGTCTGGCCCATTTTTGGAGTTTTGTGTGAAATGATCAATGTTTTGCTTTATTCTCTTTTGTGTTTATTCATTTAAGGCAAATTAAATGAAGATAATAATACCAAATAGTTTGTGATTGCAATCATTTTCAGGAAGAAACTGAGTATTATCTGACAGAATTGCAGGGGTGTCAATACTTTTGGCCACAACTGTATGTATGTGTGTGTGTGTAAATAGGTATTGAGCACGTCACCGATATATTTCTAAAGGCGCTATTGATATGAAATTCTCACCAGATGTTGGTAACATCCCATCCAATCTACACAAATCAAATCAGAGACGTAAATTAAAGTTATGTGTAAAAATTATTTTTGAGAAAAAGCTGTCTCTCTATAAGCAGCATTATGTCTGGCCCTTATGACTTGTAGTCTGCATTTTTGCAACTTCACCAGTTCCCCGGTGCAGTTACTAGAAGCTGCAGCAGCTTCTTCATATGTACTCTGCTTGTTGCTCCCCTTCCCCCTCCATAGACTTCTATAGGCAGCAAGTGTAATTTGATATCTCAATGAAGACAGATCTGTAGACAGATGTGAGAAGTTTTTGAAAGTGAATCATCAGTGAGGGTGTGAAAATGTAACCTAAGTGGGAAAAGAGGCATTTTTCTCTAATAGTTATTACATTGATTTTTTTTAAACATTTGCTCATACTAATGATTTATGGGGGAAAAATGTTGAAAAATAGTTACCCCTTTTTTTAAATTATCATTTTTTTGTGTGTTTGACTCCACAGCTTTATTCCAACCTGAGATGTAAAATTGGGAAACCCAATCTATACTATGATACCAAGCAGTCAGCGCTGGAATACCAAGCTGCAAAGGAGTGCGTCTTTAAAGCCTTTCAAAAGGCAGGACTTGGAGCCTGGGTGAAAAAACCTATAGAGCAAGACCAATTTCCCATAACTGCTTAAAGTCATGAACAAATCTTATTTTAGTCTTTTTCCTTTGTCAGGCAGGAGTATTTGGACACTGTAACCTGGTTTATGATTTCTCAGTTCTGACGTGCCAATCATCCTCATCTGCCTTTTTTATCTCCCTATCTTTACACCTGTAATTTTGAAATCATCCATTGTTTTATAGGATCTGGAAAAATACTAATTTTATTTATTCCGTAGTGACCAAAGGCAGTTTATTTTTTGTACGCACCTGCCTCAGTTTTTATTTTAAGTAAAGTGTATTATCTGTAGCTGGATCTCTCACCTCTGTAAATTGTAGATACTTATGACAGCACCAGTGTGCTATACAATGGGCAGCTGATCTGAACTTGGAAAGTGAATCTTCTTACACTGCAGATATGTTATTATTCATGGTTTTACACTGTATTACTTCTTGGCGTATTTCATGAGCTTTGTTTTGTGAAATTGAGCCTGCTCTTAACTAATGTAACAAGCAATATGTCCGCTTCGGGTTGGCAATTGTTCATTTTTACCATTCCTTGCTAACATGTCGTCGATTGGAAAATCAAAAATTGGCACCCTTTTTACTCTAGTATAAGGGTTCATAACCAGCTGCTACACATTTGTGTTATTGGGATGTGTGGCTAAGATTTTATTAATATGCAGGTTCGGTTCTGTATTTGTCTCTCATTTACCCATGTTGTGAATTCTGAATTTTGATGTTGGTAACTGGATTGAAATACATTTGTATTTTTATTGATCTTTAAGATGTAATTGCGAACCAAAGCTCATAGAAGTAAATGGTTTGCTGAAAATACAGTATATTCATAAACTATTTTTATTTCTCCAGAAAGAAGTTACTTGGCATTTGGTACCAGGTTCTAAATCTGTTTCTATGACTTATAGACATTGTCACAGGGGAGGATCTTATGACAATGTAAACTTTTGGATTTAAGGGCAATGTCCTTATACCGAGATGCTGACCAATACCAGTTTATGGCTTCTCTACAACAGCTAGAATTTACTAAACCTTTATTTTACCAGTGAAAATAAGCTGCGATTTCAGACAAATGGGGCAGTGCAGAAACTGCTAGTGCTTGCTGACATATAGGATACAGTCCTGGTAGATACAAGCTAGAGCTGGCTCTATATGTAACTGCAACATCATTCACCTTCATTACCTGCAATCTGTTTCTGGCCACTTACAGTGGTGTCACAGTTTATGTAGTGGCAGTCACGGGAGGATATCTTCCATCACAGGCTATGATATGGACACACCATATAACCGCTCATGGAGTAGAAGCTGAACGGACTCATATAGGTGCTTTGTGTACAAAGCTTTTACTTAGCCCATGCACACAGGTTTTGACACATTGTGAATTCCATATAAGCCTGCAAAATGCCCCATATGGGCAGCATCCAATGTTTTGTGTGCAATTGCTTTTGAAAAACTCTTACTATAAAGTATCAATGCTTGAGATGCACATCATCCTCTCAATTACCACAACATGGTAATGGAGGGAGCGCTACCTAGGGTAGGTCCACACCACTGTATAAAAATTTGTTCATAACTTAATTTAGAAAAGTAGGTTGATTTTTCTTTTTATATATATGTATGTATATATGTATGTATGTATATATATATGTATATATATATATATATATATATATATATATATATATATATATATATATATATATATATAATGTGTGTGTGTATACCGTATATACTCAACTATAAGCCGACCCGAGTATAATCCGACCCCCCCTAATTTTGCCACAAAAAACTGGGAAAACTTAATGACTCGAGTATAAGCCTAGGGTGGGAAATGCAGCAGCTACCGGTTAATGTCAAAAGTAAAAATAGGTACCAATAAAAGTAAAATTGAGACATCAGTAGGTTGTGTTTTTGAATATCCATATTGAATCAGGAGCCCCATATAATGCTCCATAAAGTTTATGATGGCCCCATAAGATGCTCTATATTAAAATATGCCCCATATAATCCTGCATAAAGGTTAATAATGGCCCCATAAGATGCTCCATAGACACATTTGCCCAATATAATGCTGCACAAACCTTGATTATGGCCCCATAAGATTCTCCATACAGACACTTGCCCCATATAATGCTCCACAAACGTTAATTATGGCCCCATAAGATGCTCCATAAAGATATTTGCCCCATATAGTGCTGCACAAACGTTGATTATGGCCCCATACAGACACTTTCCCCACATAGTGCTGCACAAACGTTGATTATGGCCCCATACAGACACCTGCCCCATATAGTGCTGCACAAACGTTATGGCCCCATAAGATGCTCCATACATCCATACAGACACTTGCCCCATTTGCTGTTGCTGCGATAAAAAAAAAAAATCACATGCTCACCTCTGTCGCTCAGGCCCCCAGCTCCTTCAATACGGCGCCGCTCCATCTTTAGTGTCTTCTGCAGTGACGTTCAGGCAGAGGGCGCGCACTAATCACTTCATCGCGCCCTCTGACCTGAGCGTCACTGCAGAAGACGGTGCGGCACCGGAATGGGGAACAGGTGAATATCGCGCAGCGCTCCCCATTATACTCACCTGCTTCTGGCGCTGTGCACGTCCCTGCTTCCTATGGGAGGTGGAGCAGCATATTCATTTGTCGGCACTCACCGATCATCCAGGACAGGTAACTTTATTAAAGTGCGGTTAAAACATCTTCACGGCCTGGGGTGCTAGATAAGGAGAGCGGCAAGCATGATGGCCGTTTCGCACCTAGTATGCACTTCTACGGGTCAATCTATTGACCCGTAGAAGCGCATACTAGGCACGAAACGGCTGTCGTCATGCTTGCCGCTCTCCTTATCTAGCGCCTCCGGCCGTGAAGATGTTTTAACCGCACTTTAATAAAGTTACCTGTCCTGGATGATCGGTGAGTGCCGGCTCTTTTCTTCCTATTACCGCATCGTCGTTGTCTACTGCTTCAGCCAAGGCACCTGTGATCAGAGGTCTGGACTTCCATTGCAGGTGAGCGGTTCACACTATTCATGAGAGCTGTGGTGCCGTACACCTGTTTCTACATGTTTTGATATTCATTACTGTAATGAGCGGTACCATGTGACTGCTCAGTACAGGAAGAAGCTGGGGAGCCATGGACCTGCAGGGATTGCGCCTGGAGCAGGTGAGTATAATTAGACAGCCCCCGCTCCCCCTCCCCTGCCGACCCCTGGGTATGACTCGAGTATAAGGTGAGAGGGGGACTTTCAGCCCCAAAAAATGGCTGAAAATCTTGGCTTATACTCGAGTATATATGGTAAATATCTATCTATCTATATATATATATATATATATATATATATATATATATATATATATATATATATATATATATATATATCTATATTCTCTATATCACTTGCCACATCTGTATGCATCCATTTTTTTTTACCGCAGCAGCAATTAATCATTTACAGAACCATTTACTGCGTCCTATATTACAGAATTGCAATGTATCTGTAAAAATCAGCTGCTGTGCGGTGGCATTAGACTTTTTTTGCACCCATAGGCTTGAATTGGTGAGTCTCATCCAATTTCTGGAGTTAAATTGTGCAGATGCAGTTTTTTTTACACACATATTCGGTCAGTGAATAATATCATCCATCTGTCCTGTGCCATTGAATAACATTTGTCCAAGGGCCATTTTCTTTTTTTTTTTTTTAAATGGTTAACACTCGGACTGACAATACAGTAGTGTGCACGAGCGTATAGTGAGAATTTCTCTAACCTCTGCTGCTTTCTGACCACAACCTACTGACATTCTCTTCCCTTTCCTCTCTTCTCCAGGTACACAATCACCACTCCACAAACTTGCACACCCTCGCAGAAATCTTAAACACCTCGATCCACAGTCACTTTCTGAATCCCTTTTCCCTCTTACAGACATAAGTTCCTTCCAAAAAGTGGATGCTACTGCCACTTTATTTAACACCAAGGTAGCTGTAGTGCTCAAATCAGTTGCCCCCTCACGCATTACAAAGCTTGCAAAATCAACAGACCACAGGGGCACACCAGAAACAACCCAACCACCAAAGTTATGGATGCACCAGGAAGACAAGACTGGATTATGTAAAATAATATCTTTATTAACTAATAGTAGCGATGCAGAAAGGTATAACAATATAAAAAAATTATAAGTAAGCAAACTGCGAATCAGGACAGTTTATATCATATATTTAAAAGGAGAATAAACCCATCAGCACAATTTGTATAGAGGTCTAATGAACCGTGCAAGGTAATTAATCCCCAAAATGGGGTATAAATAATTTCCTGAAATTCTTCTAAAAGTGAAAAATATAAAAATATGTGCCAAAGTGCAAAAATAAATAAAATTATTATATAAAGAATATATATGGCAACAAGTGGAAGTCACACAAGAACTGTGCAATATTGCAAAAAAATAAAGTGCTTAAGTGCAAAAAATGAATTCAGGGAAGGATCCACTCATACACATAGGAAACTCCCCTGAAAGCTGAGCATTACTGCAAGATGATAAAGTGCTATGTGCAAACAATGTGTGATTCAGGGAAAGATACTAATAAGCATTACCTTTGGGTGCCTCACCGTCCTGACACGCGCACACACCCGACGCGCGTTTCGGAAATTTATTCCTTCGTCTGATGAATTTCCCTGACGAAGGAATTCATTTCCAAAACGCGCGTCGGGTGTGTGCACGTGTTCAAGATGGTGAGGCACCCAAAGGTAATGCTTATTAGTATCTTTCCCTGAATCACACATTGTTTGCACATAGCACTTTATTATCTTGCAGTAATGCTCAGCTTTCAGATGAGTTTTCTATGTGTATGAGTGGATCCTTCCCTGTATTCATTTTTTGCACTTAAGCACTTTATTTGTTTGCAATATTGCACAGTTCTTGTGTGACTTCCACTTGTTGCCATATACATTCTTTATATAATAATTGTACTTATTTTTGCACTTTGGCACGTATCTTTATATTTTTCACTTTTAGAATAATTTCAGGGAATTATTTATACCCCATTTTGGGGATCAATTACCTTGTACAGGTTCAGTAGACCTATACAAATTGTGCTTATGGGTATATTCTACTTTTAAATATATGATCTAAACTGTCCTGATTCGCACACAGTTTGCATACTTATAATTTTTTATATTGTTATATCTTTCTGTATTGCTACTATTAGCTAATAAAGATATTATTATACATAATCCAGTCTGGTCTTCCTGGTGCATCCATAACTTTGGTGGTTGGGTCTTTTCTAGTCATGAGGGGTTTCCACTTCTTTGCTTTGTTTTAACAGCAAGGGTAATTACCATTATTTATACAAAAAAAAATTAATTATCCTATAGTCTTTATTTCGTCCTAAGGTGTTTTAACATTATCTAACCCTGTCACACCAGCCTGACCAAAGAACTGAGGCAGGCTTCCAGGGTTTGCCAAGCAAAAATGGAAAAGATCCCATTCCAATGAGCACTTCATCGCATTCAAACAGTCCCTCACTACTTTTAAGGTCTCGCTCAATGCAGCAAAACAAGCGTACTTCTCATCTCTCATATCCTCCATATCTCACAACCCTAAACAGCTATTCAACAATTTCAATCCTCTCCTCTATCTCCCAGCACCTCCTCCCTCTCCACTTATCGCAGCTGAAAACTTTGCCTCATTCTTCAAGCAGCATATTGATCACATCAGAGAAAGCCTTGACCTACAACCCCCACAGCCCCTCCTCCAAACTACTCAGTCCTTCTCCTCCAAAACCAACTTCTCCACCATTACAGAAGATCAGCTTTCTGCTTTACTCTCAAGATAACATCTCAACACTAGTGATGAGCGAGTATACTCGTTACTAGGGTGGTCTCCGAGTATTTGAGTGTTCTCTGAGATTTCGTTTTTGTCACCGTAGTTGCATGATTTGCAGCTGCTAGACAGCTTGAATACATGTGGGGATTCCTAGCAACCAGTCAACCCCCACATGTACTCAGGCTGGCTAGAAGCCGTAAATCATGCAGCGGTGTCAACAAAATCTAAATCTCCGAGCACTCACAAATACTCGGAGACCACCCGAGCAACGAGTATACTTGACCCAGTCCTATCTCACCTCTTCCCATACCTCACCACAGTCTTCATCCCAACTCTAACCCATCTCTTCAACCTATCACAAACAGCTTCAAACATGCCTCAATCACACCCATCCTCAAAAAGCCCTCTCTTTACACATCCTCTGTATCTAGCTATCGCCCCATATCACTTCTCCCCTATGACTCAAAACTATGGAGTAACACGTCCATCTTGAACTGTCCTTCCACCTCTGCTCCTGCTCCCTACGACGGCATCACTACATTGAAACTGCCCTGGCTAAAGTCACCAATGACCTACTAACCGCCAAAACCAAGCATCACTATTCTGGACTCGTCCTCTGCTTTTGACACAGTGGATAATTCCCTCTTACTACAGATTCTTTCATCTCTTGGCATCACAGACTTGGCCCTATCTTGGATCTCATCATACCTAACAGACCATATGTTCTGTGTCCCCAACTCACACACCACCTCCTGACCTCACCCACTATCTGTTGGAGTCCCGCAAGGTTCAATCCTAGGGCCTCTGCTCTTCTCCATTTACCTCTTCGGCCTGGGACAGCTCATAGAATCTCACAGCTTCAGTATGACCTCTTTGCTGATGACCCACAGATCTACATCTCTGGACCCGATATCATCTTCCTACTAACCAGAATCCCACAATATCTGTCTGCTATTTCATCTTTCTTATCTGCTAGATTTCTAAAACTTAATATGGACAAAACAGAATTCATCATCTTTCCCCCATCTCACTCAACTACCCCAATGGACATATCCATTAAAGTAAATGCTCACTCTCCCCAGTCCCACAAGCTCGCTGACTCGGGATCACCATTGACTCTGATCTCTCCTTCAAACAACATATCCTTCCTGATGACTCCAACTCAATAATATTTTCAGATCTGTACATTCCTCAAGCAATTTCTGCAAAAGCCCTAGTCCATGCACTCATTATCTCCCACCATGCCTACTGCAACCTCCTGTTTTGTGGCCTCCCTTTTAACACTCTTGCACCCCTCCAATCTATTCTGAGCTCTGCTGCCAGACTAATGCACCTATTCCCCGCCCTCTCCCCTCTGTCAATCCCTTCATTGGATCCCCATTACCCAAAGACTCCAGTTCAAATCTTTAACCATGGCATACAAAGCCATCCACAACCTGTCTCCTCCATACATCTGTGATCTAGTCTCCCGATACTTACCTGCACGCAACCTCCGATCCTCACAAGGTCTCCACTAATTCCCTCTTATCTCTTCTTCCCACAATTGCATACAAAAGTTATTCCGCGCATCCCCCCTACACTGGAACTCTCTACCCCAACTTATCAGATTCTCGCCTATCATGGAAACCTTTAAAAGGAACCTGAAGACCCACCTCTTCCGACAAGCCTACAACCTGTAGTAACCACCAAACCGCTGCACGACCAGCTCTACCCTCACCTACTGTATCCTATCCCATTCCTTGTAGATTGTGAGCCCTCGTGGACAGGGTTCTCTCCTCCTGTACCAATCCGTCACTTGTATAAGATTACTGTCCTCGTGTTTATTATGTGCACTCCTTTTCACATGTAAAGCGCCATGGAATAAATAGTGCCATAATAGTAAAAAAACAATCTGTTGGCCTGGCCCTATTCAGGATTTGTTCACTAGCCTTGGCATGTGTACCAGCAGTCTCTCACTGACCCATTAGTTTTGTCTGATGTCGCCTTTCACTGAAGAACTGTTTGGCATGGCCTAGCTGAGTAGTGCAATGTAGCAAGTAATTAGACCTCACACTTCCCCTTTTGAAAAGAAGCTGGCTCATGTAACCCTTAACTGCTGAAAGACCTGAATTTAGCTATCCATTGTTAGATAGTTGATGCAAAACATACAAAGCATTTCCTGCCGGCTAGTCACATGAATGCTGGGCCAGGCTGTCTCTGCTGGAGCAACTTCCTGGTATTTGGAGTGGGACTTTATTGTTTTTCTTAATAGAACATAAATTATCCTTGTCCTTTTTCCTCTGATGTTTTACCAAAATACCTTAGTTCATTCTGGTTCAATGTTGTTAAAGGTGAAGAAGTGATCTGGTTAAGAAGCAATAATTTTCTAAGCCGATGTGTTATCCTGGTTCTTGATAACATTAGTGTATGCATTTGTACAGAACTTGGAGACCTTGGTGGGGTCCTGAGTAAGAGACAAAGAAGGTCCTGGTGTATAAAACAAAAATCCTTTCCTCTCCCCTGATCTAATATAGCATTACTTTGCTGAACCCTGAGGAAGATGTCTTAGACTTTAGATCTGTGCTTTTAGAACAAGAACTTCATTGCTCCCTTAAATTGAGCGGCTGCCAAAGCTGGTCTTCAGGTTTAGGAGACTAAACAAATTTATGCTACAAATTTATGAATAAGCATCTTGCTTTAACCTGGACAGCAGAGCGCAAGTTCCCAAAATGTACTTGAGTTTTTAAGGTGGGGCATTAGATAAAGTGGAGCTAAACATTGGGTCACGTGCACAATCTGGTGTCGTTTCTGCCTGTGTGGCATATGTAACACGCAGGTTTTGTGTAGAAGTTGCACCTGACCATTGAAGATGGTGAAATCCCTGGACAGCTTTGACATGCTGTGAATTTAGAAGTCTTCAGGTTATGTCTAACATCTCTTCTGCAAGTCACAGAGCTCTGGTCTAAGTATTTCCCAAAACCGCTTGGAAAAGCTACAGCTCGTTCTCACCATCTGCATGTACAGTATCATAAAAGCTGGTTTATTTTGGTCAACACTACGCTGATGTTAGTGAGTTCCTTAGGACCGATCTGTAGTTATGTAATGTGCATTAATTAGTAAGCTAGATGCCATATAGGCCATGTGAACAAGTGCATCCGCAGATAGCTGTACTGAAACATGCACCTAGCAAAACGGAGACACAAATGGTGGATTTGCTGAAAATGGACAGAACATTTGGTGTAAAGGAGAAATATTTTATATAAAACTACCTTGCCCTGGGGCTCCCATCAGATATTAGAGTGGCCAGACGGACACTTCTAGACTAGTTCTGCTGATATAGTGATTACCCTACTGTGCTCCATCAATCATGTGCTGCTAGCTGAATGCCGTTTCTTTGGCTGCTCATGAAGTTCATAAAATACACCATATTCTGTGAGTCATGTCAGATGGGAAAAATAAAGCACTTTTCCAGCGCTGATGGCTCTTTGTAGAAATAAAAGCGCACAATCCATGAAATGTGTGTCAGATACCGCTCCTGATTTACACCTGAGCACTTCACAATGTAACCGTCGTTTTCTGACTTCATTGTCCTTTACTTTGCAGGTTCCTTCATCTTCCTCCTTTCATGCAGTCCAGTCCATGCTGTTTGTTTAGAATGTTTTCCAGTCTGTGCTCATCTATTGCACTTTGTCTTTGGAACATACATGATAAATATTGAGGGTTGTATGCAATAAAGCAGGGTTTGTGTGTGTATATAAAATAATATATCTCCACTTCTTAGTCGTCTGTCATTATTTTAGCTGTTCTTTACTAAAAGATAGAAGTTATTCCCTAGAAATAAGACTATTATAAGCTGTAAGACCGAAATGGATGCAAATACAACTTTTACATGTTAATTTTGAAATAATTGAAGTGTTTTATTAGTCATTGAAATTTGATTTATCCATGATAGAAACAGCCTTGGCCTGTCCAAAGATGGCCTGTTGTATCTGTCAGCCGCAGATATCACAAGATGAGAGCTCATTGCATCAGACCTATATTATAAGACCAGAGATGCTTGAGCAAGTTTTAAACCTGGAAAATTTAGAGGCCACTTCAACATCATGGGTTGTTTTGTAAGGTTCATCAAGCAATTCCTGAACCGTCCTGGGCAGTGTGGCTGGCTGGTTGTGTGTTTAAAATAACATCCATAAGAATGCCGGGACTCCAGGTCTCCTACCAGTGACTGAGTGTCATACTGCCCCCTGCTGCTATCTTGTCTGACTCCTATACTCCCGGTGTCTTCTTTGTCTGAGGTAAGTGATTTACACCCACTTGTACATGATATAAACATAATGCACCTGAACACTCCCCCTTCCATGGTCCAGGTCTGATTTGCACATACCCATTGTAGTTGCTTTTTGCAAACGCCAGGGGTCAACACTGACAAAAAATTAAAAAGCAGTTAAACCTTATTATACACCTCATAAAGAATATGGTTGCAGGGATGAAGCCACATCTTGAATATATCCCTTTGTTACAGTTTGTAAGAAGAGAAGGGGTTCATGTTCCTTTTCTTTTCAATTACATATGTTTCTATGAAATAGTAGACACTGCCATTATCAGCTGTGAAGTCTTGCATATCACTGTAGGATCGCTTCCCATCCCAGAGAGGTTCCAGCCTTGTAATGCTCACTTGTTATGGAAACAAGATATCAGGGTTGGTGCACAGGTGAATATCCTTATAGATTAGTGAGAAACCTATCAACATAATGCAGTTCAATCTGCAGGCAGCATGTTATAGAGCAGGGGCAGACAGCAAAGTAATAGTTTTATTAGAAAAGGTGTAGTATAACCTGTATTTAAATCATTTAGTCCTCTGCACTTTCTTTGATTTTGGATCCAGTGGGCGGTCTTATTAGTGACTGACAGCTATCTACTGTATGTATGCGCACTTACACATAGAGCGCTGTCAGTCACTGATAAGACCGCCCACTGGACACAATATCTGAGAATTAACCCCTTAATGACAATCAGTACGTCTTTTTACTGACCTGAGGTATAAGAGACTAGCATCCTCTGACAGGTGACAATCCAGCAGCTGTCGGCTGTACACTATAGCTCACAACTTGCGTCATCAGCAAAGATCAGCGTTGGCACTGACCATGATTGTTTAACGTGTTAGATGATGCTGTCAACTCTTAACCATCTAGATGCTGTAGTCAGTGTGGGGGACTCCCTCTTTAACCCCATCGGCATTCTGAAATTGTTTGCCATTGCAATTTGTGGCCAAATAACAGCCTTCGGCTATGTGCACAGGTTGCGGATTTGCCTCTGGAATTTTTTGTGCGGATTCTGCATCTCTTGGCAGAATACGCAGGTGTGGATTTGATGCGTTTTTTTATGCGGATATTGTGCGGATTTCTTGCGTTTTTACCCCTGCGAATTTCTATAATGGAATGGGTAAAAAAACGCTGCAGATCCGCACAAAAGTGGTGTCATGCTGCTCCTTTTAATCCGCAGTGTTTCCGCGTCAAATTTTTACCCTTCGCCACGACAGCACCCACATGAAAGAGGGGATCCGCCCATAGGAACAGGAAACCTACAGAATAAAAGGAGGCGGTCCCCCTCTCCTCCTCAGTTTAGGTTTCCTGTTCCTATAGGAATCCCAGCATCCCTGCAGTGAAGAGGATTCCTGGGTCAAAAGCATCCATCTGTGTGGTGTCCAAGGGAACAGCAGGGGCTGCGGTACAAGATGCAGCGGTGGGGGAGCCCCTGCTTGCAGCCTCCCCCCTCGTCTGTCCACCGATCCATGGTCTGGGGTGGGCCACCCGGTTCCATGAGGACACACGCGCTGCAGCCGTGGGACGCTGGACGCCTTTTTAAAAACTTTCGGCGACTGCCGCGCAGTGAGGAGAGCAGCGCGTCTGACCCGGAAGTGACTCGAGTACTTCTGGGGAGGCAGGAGATGTGCGCGATGGAGCTGGTATGTGTAACAAGTCTTCACCGGCTGATGAAGCGCACTCACCCACAGCAGCGCAGAGTCCTCCCAGCAAGGAGGGAAGCGCTAAAAGCGGCAGTGCAAAGAGCAGTGGTCACCCTAGAGAACAGCGATCCACAAGCAGACAGCAGGGTAGAAAGGATGAGCTACCTAAGACATCACTGCCTCCAGAACCGGTACCTTTCAGCTTCACTGGGTGTCTAAATATCCTCTTCCTATTAAGCTGATCTATTCCTCCTATATTCCCCTCTTTTTTTACACTAAGAAATGGACATACAAGTACAAACATAAGGAATGTACCTTATGCACGCAGCTCCTTCTGGATTCGTATATTAAAAAATTATGCCCCGACTGCATCAATCTAACCTTGCGGGAAGAAAGGGTAATGACGGCAAAGGATGTAAGAGCCATCATTCGGGAAGAAATACAGGCTTTGGGGCAGGCTAGCGGTTCAAGTATCTACGGAGTAGATCCCTTTCACCAATTGCCAGCTCAGATTCAGATGATGCACAGGATAAATCCTCTGATACTCCAAAATCCCAATCAAGTTTGTCAGAATATGAAGGTTTTCTTTGCCTTCCTGACGGTAGATAATTTAATTAAATCCGTCAGATCCTTTTGTGTCAGGGCATCCCATCGTATTTCTAAGTCCGTACAGGACATAATGTTTGCCGGGTTGGCCCAGAAAAAATGTAGAACCTTTCCGGTAATCTCAACTATAAAAGAATTGATTAAAAACGAATGGGATAAGCAGAACCTGTGAGGTTTTTTGCCATCATCCTCTAAGAGACGCTACCCTTTTAGTGATGAGCTAAGTTCCTGGTCTAAGGTTCCCAAGGTGGATGCCGCGGTAGCATTCACATCAAAATAATCAGTACTGCCAGTGGAAGATTCAGGGGTTTTATTGGACCCTCTAGATCGTAAGGCAGAAAACATGTTAAAAAGATCATGGGAGGCCAACACGGGGGCATTCAAACCTGCCATTTCTAGTACATGTACTGTTAGATCATTATTAGTTTGGGTGGATCAGTTGGAGGAACAGATTAGAGGCAAAATACCCAGAGAAAAAATTCTGCCGACAATCCCTCTAATTAAAGAAGCTGTAGCATTTCTAGCGGATGCATCAGCAGACTCCCTTCGTTAGGCAGCCAGGTCAGCCGGCTTGGTGAACACAGCCCGGCGAGCACTCTGGTTAAACCCTTCCCGCCGTGGCCCATTTTTCGCTTTTGTGTTTTCGTTTTTCGCTCCCCTACTTCCCAGAGCCATAACTTTATTTTTCCGTCAATATGGCCATGTGAGGGCTTATTTTTTGCGGGACGAGTTGTACTTTTGAACGACACCATTGGTTTTACCATGTCTTGCACTAGAAAACGGGAAAAAAATTTCAAGTGTGGTGAAATTGCAAAAAAAGTGCAATCCGACACTTGTTTTTTGTTTGGCTTTTTTGCTAGCTTCACTAAATGCTAAAACTGACCTGATATTCTGATTCTCCAGGTCATTACGAGTTCATAGATACCTAACATGTTTAGGTTATTTTTTTATCTAAGTGGTGAAAAAAAATTCAAAACTTTGCTAAAAAAAGTGCCATTTTCCGATACCCGTAGCGTCTTTTTTCATGATCTGGGGTCGGGTGAGAGCTTATTTTTTGCGTGCCACGCTGACATTTTTAATGATACCACTTTTGTGCAGTGTCGCTGCGACCAAAAAAACAATTCTGGCGTTTCAAATTTTTTTCTCACTATGCTGTTTAGCGATCAGGTTAATGTTTTTTTGTTATTGATAGATCAGGCGATTCTGAACGCGGCAATACCAAATATGTGTAGGTTAGATTTATTTTATTTTGGATGGGGTGAAAGGGGGGTGATTTAACTTTTTATATATATTTTTTTTTCATATTTTAAAAACATTTTTTTTTAACTTTTGCCATGCTTGAATAGGGTCCATGGGAGGCTAGAAGCTGGCACCACTCGATCGGCTCAGCTACATAGCATTGATCATCAGATCGCTGCTATGTAGCTGAATTGCAGGCTTGCTATGAGCGCCGACCACAGGGTGGCGCTCACAGCAGGCCTGCATCAGTAACCAAGAGGGCTCAAGGATCTCTATGGTTATCATCCTGATGCATCGCCGACCCCCAATCATGCAACGAGGGTCGGCGATGCGCTCATTTCCGGCCGCGCAGCCAGAAGCGGTAGTTAAATGCCGCTGTCAGCTTTGACAGCGGCATTTAACAGGTTAATAGCGGCGGGTGAATTGCGATTTCACCTGCCGCTATTGCGCGCACATTTCAGCTGTACAAAACAGCTGACATGTCGCGACTTTGATGTGGGCTCACCGCCGGAGCCCACATCAAAGGGGGAGACACGACATGCGCCGTACTAGTACGGCGCATGTCGTGAAGGGGTTAAAGAGCTGAAGGTGGATGCACAGACAAAAGCAAAACTTTGTGCAATCCCGTGCAGGGTCAGTTCCTCTTTGGAAAGACTTTAGATGATCTGACCAAAGCTGGGGAGAGAAAGCAGGGATTCCCTAATCAATCCCTGCCTACAGGAGAGCCTTTAGAAGACGACCCTTTAACAGGAATAAAACATTCTAACCCCAAAGCGATCGTTGGAAGACAAAGGACGCAAAACAAAAAGGTGCTTTGTTTAGTGGATCCTTTGTAGCAAGGCGTAATAAATACCGCTAGTCCTCAAGTTGGTGGTAGGCTAAAAAAAAATTTTTTTTGAAAATGGAAACTTATAACATCAAGCTCGTGGATCCTTCACATCATAGAGTTCGGATTAAAACTAGAATTCGAACGAATTCCTTGGGATTCGTTTATAGTAACATCTCTTAAGATGCCGGAACAACAAAAGGCTCTTGAATTAGGAATCCTGTCCTTACTATCTAAAAAAGTTCTGATAGAGGTTCCCAAAGATCAGAAAGGAAGGGGTTTTATTCCCCTTTATTTCTGATCACCAAACCTGACGGCTCATTCCGAACCATTATTAATCTGAAAAAATTAAATTGCTTTTTATATAACCGTACCTTTAAAATGGAATCCATTGGTTCTACTATCAAACTTTTATTTCCTAGATGTGTGATGGCGGGAATAGACTTAAAAGATGCCTATTAACATCTCCCCATACACACCAAGCACTAACGGTACCTAGGCAGTCAACCTGCCAGGACAAATTCGTCATTTCCAATATGCAGCAATGCCCTTTGGTCTTTCAATGACTCCTCGTGTATTCACAAAAGTAATACTAGAGGTGATGGCTTACCTGCGCCAACAGGATTCTTTAACCCTCCGTCAGGAACAATATTCGCACTAACTCGTAATGGAACAATGTGCCTGTCAAGCGCAGGCTAGAAAAAATGCCTAGAATATCTAATTTTCTCAATTTCAGTGATCTAAAAGCGATCATAGACCTTCATAGGGATGTAATAAGAGACTACACATTATCAGGTGCAAAACAAACCCATTTACTCAACATAAAAGTAATAACTGATATACACAAATTTCAAAACTCCTGAGAAGCACACTTTCATTTGTAAGAAAGTCTACCTTATTTATATGAAATAGCCACAAACCTTTCTCTATCCATTCATAAAACAAGCTAAATAAACAATAGTAATGACTTAAAACATTACATACCAACCTTATAAAGTGTGATGTGTTTGGGACCAATGAGCCTGAGAAGCCAGCACAGCTATATCTTCCTTCCTGAAGCTCTGCAGAACAACTGTGCTATCAGGTTTCACACAGCAGCTAGAGCCAGGAAACTAGGTACCGTCACATTTAGCGACGCTGCAGCGATCCAGACAACGATCGCTGCAGCGTCGCTGTTTGGTCGCTGGAGAGCTGTCACACAGACAGCTCTCCAGCAACCAACGATGCCGGTCCCCTGGTAACCAGGGTAAACATCGGGTTACTAAGCGCAGGGTCGCACTTAGTACCCCGATGTTTACCCTGGTTACAGCGTAAAAGTAAAAAAAACCAAACACTACATACTTACATTCCGGTGTCTGTCCCCCTGGCGCTGTGCTTCCTACACTGACTGAGTGCCGGCCGGAAAGCACAGCAGTGACGTCACCGCTGTGCTCTGCTTTCCGGCTGGCCTGCGCTCACAGTGCAGAGAAGCACAGCGCCGGGGACAGACACCGGAATGTAAGTATGTAGTGTTTGTTTTTTTTTTACTTTTACACTGGTAACCAGGGTAAACATCGGGTTACTAAGCCCGACCCTGCGCTTAGTAACCCGATGTTTACCCTGGTTACCAGTGAAGACATCGCTGAATCGACATCACACGCCGATTCAGCGTTGTCTGCAGGGAGTCCAGCGACGAAATAAAGTGCTGGACTTTCTGCACCAACCAGCGATGTCACAGCAGGATCCTGATCGCTGCTGCATGTCAAACTGAACGATATCGCTAGCCAGGACGCTGCAACGTCACGGATCGCTAGCGATATCGTTCAGTGTGACGGTACCTTATCTAGAGGGAGGGGGTTTCCTGAAAATCTGGTGAGAAGGGAGAAATGAAAGTAGAAGAGCTGCGCCTGTCAGATCCATTGTTCCTGACGGAGGGTTAATTGTACCCTACCCTACCTAGATGATTTTCTAGTGGTAGGAAGATCTGTCTCAGTGTGAGGATCATCTATCTAATACAATTTCATCCCTGCAGGAGTTAGGATGGATCGTCAATCTCAAAAAATCCAGATTGGTACCAGAAACCTTCCAATCCTTCTTAGGACTACATCTAGACTACGTAAGTCAGAGGTGTTTTCTTCCAGAGTCAAAAAAATTGACTATAATATCGAAGGTGACACTAGCAAGGAAAAATCCTAAGATGTCATTAAGGGAGGCTATGTCTTTACTTGGATCTCTAACCTCGTGTATTCCAGCAGTTCCATGGGCCAATATCATATCCCAACCCTAACCCATCTCTTCAAACTATCACTAACAACTGGTGTTTTCCCCTCAAGCTTTAAACATCACACCTAATCTCAAAAAGCCCTCACTTGACCCATCCTCTGTATCTAGCTATCGGCCTATATCACTTCTTACCTATGCCTCCAAGCTACTGGCACAACACGTCTACCTTGAACTGTCCTCCCATCTATCTTCCTGCTCCCTCTTCGACCACTTACAATCAGGCTTCCGGTCACACCACTCCACTGAAACTGCCCTAACTAAGGTCACCAATGACCTATTAACCGCCAAAAGCAAGCGACACTACTCTATCCTCCTCCTGGACCTGTCCTCTGCCATTGACACAGTGGACCATTCTTTATTACTACAGACCCTCTCATCCCTTGGCATCACAAACTTGGCCCTATCCTGGATCTCGTCATACCTAACTGACCGAACATTCAGCGTCTCCCACTCACACAGTCCCGCAAGGTTCAGTTCTAGGGCCCCTGCTCTTCTCCATTTACACCTTTGGCCTGGGACAGCTCATAGAATCTCACAGCTTTCAGTATCATCTCTATGCTGACAACACACAGATCTACATCTCTGGACCAGATATCACCACCCTACTAACCAGAATCCCTCAATGTCTATCCGCTATTTCATCCTTCTCCACTAGATTTCTAAAACTTAACATGGACAAAACAGAATTCATCGTCTTTCCCCCATCTCACACGACCTCCCCAACGAACCTATCCATTACAGTAAACCGCAGCCCACTCTCCCCAGTCCCACAAGCCCGCTGTCTTGGGGTAATCCTTGACACTGATCTCTCCTTCAAACCACATCCAAACCCTTTCCACTTCCTGCCGCCTCCAACTCAAAAATATTTCACGGATCCGTACATTCCTAAACCAAGTATCTGCAAAAACCCTAGTCCATGCCCTCATCATCTCCCGCCTCGACTACTGTAACCTCCTGCTCTGTGGCCTCCCCTCTAACACTCTTGCACCCCTCCAATCTATTCTAAACTCTGCTGCCCAACTAATCCATCTGTTCCCCCGCTATTCCCCGGCCTCTCCCCTCTGTCAATCCCTGCACTAGCTCCCCATCACCCAGAGACTCCAGTACAAAAGCCTAACCATGACATACAAAGCCATCCACAACCTGTCTCCTCCATACATCTGTGACCTCGTCTCCCGGTACTTTCCTGCACGCAACCTCCTATCCTCACCAGATCTTCTCTACTCCCCTCTTATCTCCTCTTGCCACAATCGCATACAAGCTTTCTCTCATGCATCCCCCTTACTCTGGAACTCTACAACAACATATCAGACTCTCGCCTACCATCGAAACCTTCAAAAAGAACCTGAAGACCGACCTCTTCCAACAAGCTTACAACCTGCAGTAACCACCGATTGACCAAACCGCTGCACGACCAGCTCTACCCTCACCTACTGTATCCTCACCCATCCCTTGTAGATTGTGAGCCTTCGCAGGCAGGGTCCTCTCTCCTCCTGTACCAGTTGTGACTTGTATTGTTCAAGATTATTGTACTTGTTTTTATTATGTACACCCCTCTTCACATGTAAAGCTCCATGGAAAAAATGGCGCTATAATAATAATTAATAATAATAATATTAGGGCCTTACAACATGAAATCTTATGTGTTCAGGATATCTCACAGGGACATCTAGAAAATAAATTAACTCGTTCCCAAAGTGTAATAGAATCCCTGGCCTGGTGGTTGGATATGGACCACCTTTCCAGAGGAGTTCCCTGGATAATAGAGCCTTCCAGAATAATCACCACTAAAACTAGCTCCTTGGGATGGGCTGCCCACATGGATAATTTAGCACAGGATCTCTGGAGTCCTGCAGAATCACTTTATTCTTCCAATTGGAAAGATTTAAAAGCAGTTGATCATGCTTAAAATCATTTTCTTCCACATATTCAGGGAACACATGTAAGGATCTGGTCAGACAATTCCACCACAGTGGCATATACGTGAACCGTCAAGGGAGAGCACGATCAGAAGATCTAATGTCGATAGCAGCAGATATTTTTCAATTAGCAGAAACCCATCTTTCATCCCTAACAGCCCTTCATATCAAAGGAATAGAGAATACAAGAGCAGACTTTCTCAGTCGAAACATGCTGTGCCTGGGAGAGTGGACTCTCAACACTCATATATTCAAAAATTATGGGGTACACAAATAGATCTATTCACCACCAGAGAACAGACAAGTACAAAGGTTCGCTTCCCTAAACAAAATAGACCATCCGGACATGTTGGACTCACTTCAGTATCCCTGGAAGTTCGATCTAGCGTATGCTCTTCCTCCTATGACGTTCATTCCGCTGGTGCTCAGGAAGATCAGGAGAGAAAAACCAAGGGTGATCCTTATTGCATCCTTTTGGCCGAAGAGACCGTGGTTCTCTTGTCTCCAAGCCATGTCACTATGTGACCCTTGGATTCTTCCATCAGACCCGAAGCTGCTATCTCAAGGACCATTTTTCCACCCTCAGGCCGGAGTCACACACAGCAAGATACAGCCGAGTCTCGCAGGTTAAAAACAAGCTCTGGCACCGGCACTCCGGTGCGGAGCGTGCAGCTCCATGTATTGCTGTACAGTTGCACGCTCCGCTCTGGAGTGCCAGTGCCAGAGCTTGGTTTTAACCTGCGGGACTCGGCCGTATCTCGCTGTGTGTGATTCCAGCCTCAGGTGAAGGGACTACACTTGACGGCGTGGAATTTGAGAGGCAGCTATTAAGTTCAAGAGGCTTCTCTGATGACCTTGTAAACACTCTGTTATTAAGTAGAAAAAAATCTACATTAATATATAGCAGGGTGTGGAAAAAATTTCTAAAATTTCATACAGAACCTTTCACTAAACAGGCTCCAATCTTGGCCATCCTAGAATTTTTACAGAAAGGTCAAGAACTGGGGTTATCAGTAAGCACCTTAAAAGTCCAGGTTTCAGCCTTAGGGGCCCTGTATGGGTACAATATAGCAGGAGACAGATGGGTCGCAAGATTTATTAGGGCATGTGAGCAAAGTAACCTGGTCCACATTCCACGTTTACCACCATGGGATTTGAACCTAGTCCTTGATGCCTTAACTAGTTCCCCATTTCAGCCGCTAGATTCTATTCCCTTAAATATCTTGTCATTTAAGGTAGCTTTAACATCTGCCAGAAGGGTCAGTGACATCCAGGCCCTCTCCATAGACCCACCCTTCCTGTTAGTATTCCAAGACGGATAATCCTTAAACCAAACCAGACCCCTCATACCTTCCTAAAGTGGCATCTAGCTATCATAGGTCACAAGAAATATTTCTTCCTTCTTTGATACTCTAGTAACTCCAGAAAAGCAAAAGTTCCATACCTTAGATGTTAAAAGAGCTATCTTGACCTATATAGAAAGATCCCAGGCCTGGAGGCAGAGTAAGGCTCTGTTTGTGTCCTTTCAGGGCCACAGGAAAGGACGTGGGGTCACAAAAGCTACCTTATCCCGGTGGATCAGAGAAGCTATCTGCTTGGCTTATTCATCAAAAGGCGAAGTTCCTCCGGAAGGCATGAAAGCACATTCTACACGGGCCTTGGTATCCTCCTGGGCGGAGAAAGCAGACGTGCCAATCGATTTAATATGTAAGGCCGCAACCCGGTCAACACCTTCCACTTTCTACAACCATTATAGACTCGATCTATCCACATCTTCTGACTTGGCTTTTGGTAGAGCTGTCCTTAGCACAGTAATCCCACCCAGGTGTCGATTCTCTGAAAGTCTCTCATGGGTGCTGTTGTGGCGAAGGGTAAAAAGCTGGATTACTTACCGGTAATTTTAGTGAGTCCATGACAGCACCCACTCACTACCCTCCCTAGTCATACATGGTTTCTTCCTTTTAACTAACAAATGAATTGCTGTATAGAGTATTTTAAGGCATTGATATTATCTGATATGAATTGAACTAAAACCTTGCGGTTCCTCTCATACTCTGAAAACTAAACTGAGGAGGAGAGGGAGACCGCCTCCTTTTCTTCTGTAGATTTCCTGTTCCTATGGGCGGATCCCCTCTCACGTGGGTGCTGTCGTGGACTCACTAAAAGAGCATTACCGGTAAGTAATCCGGCTTTTCCGCACCATTAGCACAGCATTTTTTTTTATTGATTTACATTGTACTGTAAATCACTTGCGGATCTGCAGCGTTTCTGCACGGTAAAAAACGCTGCGGATCCGCAGGAAATCCGCAACGTGTGCACATAGCCTTAGAGTCTGCTGGCTATAGTAACCTATTCAGAAGTTAGAAACAATTAGGTGGATAAAAACAATGTTTTTCATATGCCATTTTCATTAATTCCTGAAAAGCACCTGAAGGGTTAAACTAGCCGACAGCAATTTTGAATATATATATAGGGCTGCTGTTATTACAATGGTATCACATTTAGGGGGTTTCCAATATATAGGATCCGCAAAGTTACTTCAAAATGGAATAGGTCCCTAAAAAAATTGTGTTTTCTTTGTAAATTTCCTGGAAAAAAATGGAAAAATTACTGCTACATTTTTAAACCTCCTAAATTACTAACAAAATAAAAGAACATTCCACAAATGGTGCTGATGTAAAGCAGACATGAGGGAAATGTTAATTATTAATGCTTTTGTGTGGTATGACTACCTGGATTAAAGGAATAATCAGATTTTGAAAATAGCTAATATTTTAACATTTCTGATTTTTTTTTTTTAATAAATAAATATTACATATCGACCTAAATTTACCATTATCATAAAATGTTTCTTGAAAAAAAAAAAAAGAGTCTCAGAATCTGTGGGATATGTTGAAACATTCTAGAATTATTACCACATAAAGTCACACTGCTCAGATTTAAAAAGAAAAAAATGGCCTCCTCACTAAGGGGTTAAATTATTAAAACACCGGTTATACCAAAGCTTCCCCATAAAACAAAATATGAATCTGATAGTTTCCCCCTTGTAAGGGGGTGTGCAGGCGGCTGGTTTGGGCCCTGCATTCCTGTGCATACTGTTATGACCTGGTGGTCAGGACAATAATGGACCTGGTGGTTAAGAGCACACGGAATGACCTGATAGTTACTGATAATAAAGGACGAGCTCTGGGACGTGGGAACTCTGCTGACCGCAATCCCTAATCCTATCAAACACACTAGAAATAGCCGTGGATTGCGCCTAACGCTCCCTATGCAACTCGGCACAGCCTAAGGAACTAGCTAGCCCTGAAGATAGAAAAATAAAGCCTACCTTGCCTCAGAGACATTCCCCAAAGGAAAAGGCAGCCCCCCACATATAATGACTGTGAGTAAAGATGAAAATACAAACACAGAGATGAAATAGATTTAGCAAAGTGAGGCCCGACTTACTGAACAGACCGAGGATAGGAAAGGTTACTTTGCGGTCAGCACAAAAACCTACAAAAAGACCACGCAGAGGGCGCAAAAAAGACCCTCTGCACCGACTCACGGTGCGGAGGCGCTCCCTCTGCGTCCCAAAGCTTCCAGCAAGCAAGACAACAATAAAAATAGCAAGCTGGACAGAAAAATAGCAAACCAAAGAAATACAAGCTGGAACTTAGCTTCTGCTGGGAAGACAGGTCACAAGAACGATCCAGGAGTGAACTAGACCAATACTGGAACATTGACAGGTGGCATGGAGCAAAGATCTAAGTGGAGTTAAATAGAGCAGCCAGCTAACGAATTAACCTCGTCACCTGTGGAAGGAAACTCAGAAACACCCACCAGAGGAAGTCCATGGACAGAACCAGCCGAAGTACCATTCATGACCACAGGAGGGAGCCCGACAACAGAATTCACAACAGTACCCCCCCTTGAGGAGAGGTCACCGAACCCTCACCAGAGCCCCCAGGCCGACCAGGATGAGTCAAATGAAAGGCACGAACCAGATCGGCAGCATGAACATCAGAGGCAAAAACCCAGGAATTATCTTCCTGACCATAACCCTTCCACTTGACCAGGTACTGGAGTTTCCGTCTCGAAACACGAGAATCCAAAATCTTCACCACATACTCCAACTCCCCCTCAACCAACACCGGGGCAGGAGGATCAACGGATGGAACCACAGGCGCCACGTATCTCCGCAATAACGACCTATGGAACACATTATGGATGGCAAAAGAAGCAGGAAGGGCCAAACGAAATGACACAGGATTGATAACCTCAGAAATCTTATACGGACCAATGAAACGAGGCTTAAACTTAGGAGAGGAAACCTTCATAGGAACATAACGAGACGACAACCAAACCAAATCCCCATCACGAAGTCGGGGACCCACACAGCGCCGGCGGTTAGCGAAACGTTGAGCCTTCTCCTGGGACAAGGTCAAATTGTCCACCACATGAGTCCAAATCTGCTGCAACCTATCCACCACAGTATGTACACCAGGACAGTCTGAAGACTCAACCTGCCCTGAAGAGAAACGAGGATGGAAACCAGAATTGCAGAAAAACGGCGAAACCAAAGTAGCCGAGCTGGCCCGATTATTAAGGGCGAACTCAGCCAACGGCAAAAAGGACACCCAATCATCCTGATCAGCAGAAACAAAGCATCTCAGATATGTTTCCAAAGTCTGATTAGTTTGTTCGGTTTGGCCATTTGTCTGAGGATGGAAAGCCGAGGAAAAAGACAAATCAATGCCCATCCTTGCACAAAAGGATCGCCAAAACCTCGAAACAAACTGGGAACCTCTGTCAGAAACGATGTTCTCCGGGATACCATGTAAACGAACCACATGCTGGAAAAATAATGGCACCAAATCAGAGGAGGAAGGCAATTTAGACAAAGGTACCAAATGGACCATCTTAGAAAAGCGATCACAAACCACCCAAATGACCTACATCTTTTGAGAGACGGGGAGATCCGAAATAAAATCCATAGAAATATGCATCCAGGGCCTCTTCGGGACCGGCAAGGGCAAAAGCAACCCACTGGCACGAGAACAGCAGGGCTTAGCCCAAGCACAAGTCCCACAGGACTGCACAAAAGAACGCACAACATCCCGTGACAAAGACGGCCACCAAAAGGATCTAGCCACCAAATCTCTGGTACCAAAGATTCCAGGATGCCCAGCCAACACTGAACAATGAATCTCAGAGATAACTCTACTAGTCCATCTATCAGGGACAAACAGTTTCTCCGCTGGGCAACGGTCAGGTCTATCAGCCTGAAATTTTTGCAGCACCCGCCGCAAATCAGGGGAGATGGCAGACAAAATTACCCCCTCTTTGAGAATACCCGCCGAGTCAGGCACAAAACTCCTTGACAAGGCATCAGCCTTCACATTCTTAGACCCCGGAAGGTACGAAACCACAAAATCAAAACGGGAGAAAAATAACGACCATCTAGCCTGTCTCGGATTCAACCGTTTGGCAGACTCAAGATAAGTCAAATTCTTGTGATCTGTCAAGACCACCACGCGATGCTTGGCTCCTTCAAGCCAATGACGCCACTCCTCGAATGCCCACTTCATGGCCAACAACTCACGATTACCAACATCAGAATTACGCTCAGCAGGCGAAAACTTTCTAGAAAAGAAAGCACATGGCTTCATCAACGAGCCATCAGAACTTCTTTGCGACAAAACAGCCCCTGCTCCAAATCTCAGAAGCATCAACCTCAACCTGAAACGGGAGCGAAACATCTGGCTGGCACAACACAGGGGCAGAAGAAAAACGACGCTTCAACTCCTGAAAAGCCTCTACAGCTGCAGAAGACCAATTGACCACATCAGCACCCTTCTTGGTCAAATCAGTCAACGGTTTAGCAACAGTAGAAAAATTAGCGATGAAGCGCCGATAAAAATTAGCAAAGCCCAGGAACTTTTGCAGGCTCTTCACAGATGTCGGCTGAGTCCAATCGTAAATGGCCTGGACTTTAACAGGGTCCATCTCGATAGTAGAAGGGGAAAAAATGAACCCCAAAAATGAAACCTTCTGAACTCCAAAGAGACACTTTGACCCCTTCACAAACAAGGAATTCGCACGAAGGACCTGGAACACCATTCTGACCTGCTTCACATGAGACTCCCAATCATCCGAAAAGACCAAAATATCATCCAAACACACAATCAGGAATTTATCCAGGTACTCTCGGAAGATGTCATGCATAAAGGACTAAAATACTGATGGAGCATTGGAAAGCCCGAATGGCATAACCAGGTACTCAAAATGGCCCTCGGGCATATTAAATGCTGTTTTCCATTCATCGCCTTGTTTAATACGCACAAGTTTATACGCCCCTCGAAGATCTATCTTGGTGAACCAACTAGCCCCTTTAATACGAGCAAACAAATCAGACAGCAACGGCAAAGGATACTGAAATTTGACTAATTTTATTAAGAAGGTGGTAATCAATACAAGGCCACAAAAAAAGAACCCTGCTCCTAACGGTGATGACGACGGGCAAATATGGCCTTTCTCCAAGGATTCCTTTAGATAACTCCGCATAGCGGCGTGTTCTGGCACAGATAAATTGAACAATCGGCCCTTAGGAAACTTACTACCAGGAATCAAATTAATTGCACAATCGCAATCCCTATAAGGAGGTAGGGCACTGGCTTTGGGCTCATCAAATACATCCCGATAATCCGACAAAAACTCTGGAACTTCAGAAGGAGTGGAAGACGAAATAGACAAAAATGGAACATCACCATGTACCCCCTGGTAACCCCAGCTGGACACAGACATAGATTTCCAGTCCAATACTGGATTATGAACCTGTAGCCATGGCAACCCCAAAACGACCACATCATGCAGATTATGCAACACCAGAAAGCGGATATCCTCCTGATGTGCAGGAGCCATGCACATGGTCAATTGGGTCCAGTACTGAGGCTTATTCTTGGCCAAAGGCGTAGCATCAATTCCTCTCAATGGAATAGGATACTGCAAGGGCTCCAAGAAAAAACCACAGCGCCTGGCATACTCCAAGTCCATCAAATTCAGGGCAGCGCCTGAATCCCCAAATGCCATAACAGAATAGGATGACAAAGAGCAAATCAGAGTAACGGACAATAGAAATTTAGACTGTACCGTACCAATGGTGGCAGACCTAGCGAACCGCTTAGTGCGCTTAGGACAATCGGAGATAGCATGAGTGGAATCACCACAGTAAAAACATAGCCCATTCCGACGTCTGTGTTCTTGCCGTTCAGCTCTGGTCAAAGTCCTATCACATTGCATAGGCTCAGGCCCATGCTCAGATAGTACCGCCAAATGGTGCACAGCTTTACGCTCACGTAAGCGTCGATCGATAGTGAGATTATCCATCCAAGAGGACAGACCTTGAATATCCATGTTTACACCTGTGTCCTGAACCACCCAGAGGTAAAGGGGAAGAGAGAGACAAAACACACTGCAAAGAAAAAAAATGGTCTCAGAACTTCTCTTATCCCTCTATTGAGATGCATTAGTACTTTGGGCCACCTGTACTGTTATGACCTGGTGGTCAGGACAAAAATGGACCTGGTGGTTAAGAGCACACGGAATGACCTGATAGTTACTGATAATAAAGGACGAGCTCTGGGACGTGGGAACTCTGCTGACCGCAATCCCTAATCCTATCAAACACACTAGAAATAGCCGTGGATTGCGCCTAACGCTCCCTATGCACCTCGGCACAGCCTAAGGAACTAGCTAGCCCTGAAGATAGAAAAATAAAGCCTACCTTGCCTCAGAGAAATTCCCCAAAGGAAAAGGCAGCCCCCCACATATAATGACTGTGAGTAAAGATGAAAATACAAACACAGAGATGAAATAGATTTAGCAAAGTGAGGCCCGACTTACTGAACAGACCAATGATAGGAAAGGTTACTTTGCGGTCAGCACAAAAACCTACAAAAAGACCACGCAGAGGGCGCAAAAAAGACCCTCCGCACCGACTCACGGTGCGGAGGCGCTCTCTCTGCGTCCCAGAGCTTCCAGCAAGCAAGACAGCAATAAAAATAGCAAGCTGGACAGAAAAATAGCAAACCAAAGAAATACAAGCTGGAACTTAGCTTCTGCTGGGAAGACAGGTCACAAGAACGATCCAGGAGTGAACTAGACCAATACTGGAACATTGACAGGTGGCATGGAGCAAAGATCTAAGTGGAGTTAAATAGAGCAGCCAGCTAACGAATTAACCTCGTCACCTGTGGAAGGAAACTCAGAAACACCCACCAGAGGAAGTCCATGGACAGAACCAGCCGAAGTACCATTCATGACCACAGGAGGGAGCCCGACAACAGAATTCACAACAGCATACCTGTCAAATAAAACCAGGTGCGATTTATGTTTTTTTATTTTAGTGTGCTGACCAAAGTACTTGTGTTTATACATTGTGCAAGAAATGTTTCTAGGTGTAAGGGATAGAGGTAGGGAAATGTAGTGATCCAGTTGGCTTAGTGTTCAGTCAGGGTTATGTAGCATTTAGGACACTGGGGGGCACTATAGAGTTAGATATTAGATTGAGATAAGAACTGGTTTCAGTCACAGTAGTGGCAGGGAGAGCGCCTTCCTGAGGTAACTTTCAGGTAGTGGCAGGAGCTAGAGCAGAGTGAGAGGAATTGTTCTAGAAGGTTTTCAGTTGTGAATAGGACAGTGACCAGAGAAGACTAGAAGGGTGACACATCTGTCTTCATGACTGGTGTGATCTGGGCAGTTGGAGTGGTCAGCGGTAAGGCCTTTGGGAACGTCCGGGACCTATGGTCTGACAAGTATTAGAAGCGTAATCCTGTAATTTCGCCCAAGGAAGGGGAGCACCAGGGACCATCTAGACCAGCAATCCAGAAAACTGGGAATGGAGATGACGGTACCAGATGATGTGTTGTCAGGAAAGACCAGGGACAGCTTAGATGGTGAAACATCTGTGACCTGAGATGACTGCTGGACGGTGTCTGTAATGAAACTGAAGGAGTTATGTGAAGTTCTGTTGGAAATTAATATGGACTTTGAGAGTAAGGCTGTGTGCAAACGTTGTTGATTTTTTGCGGTTTTTTTTTTGCTATAAAAGTGCTATAAAACCGCAAAAAAAAAACATACATTATGCATCCCTTCATTTAGAATGAATTCCACAATTTTTGTGCACATGATGCGATTTTTTTTTCCACAAAAAAAACGCATTGCGGAAAAAAACGCAGCATGTTCATTAATTTTGCGGATTTCCCACTAAATAATGCATTGGGAAATGTCCGGAAAAATCAGCAAAAAAGAACAAAAACGCGCAAAAAACGCATGAAGATTTCTTGCAGAAAATTTCAGGTTTTTCTCAGGAAATTTCTGCAACAAATCTTGAACGTGTGCATATAGCCTAATTGCGTATTGCTGAGGTAAATGAGGACTTTGCAGTGTGAGGGGAATGCTGACTCACATGTGGGTGAACTACATTGCAAACGCAGCACACCAGAGAAAGAACAGTTTAATGCAGCGGGGAGCCGGGGTGTGTTGGAGCAGCAGCAGCAGCCCCTCGCCATGGCTACCACCCTGGCCCCGTTACACCCTGCTTGCATAGCATTGTGCCTGCAGATTGGACTACATTTGCATGGTGACTGGCTCCCTTTAATTGTAACTTCCTGTCCTTGAAAAGCAGATTTGATATTTTGCAGCAGTGCAAGAAGAATATCTAACCCACCCCTTATGTTTGATAAAATATGTATAACAAAAGTTTTCCTATGGATCAGTATTGGATGTACACAGCTGTAGACAACAGTTATTCTAAGATATTTTTTCTTTTGAATAAAATGGGTCCCATTACATGGATATTAGATGACAGATTCCCTTGAAGGCACGCAAATAGAAAAGGCCTGTACATGGGCCATATAAGGCGACACCCATGAAGCTTGCATATGTTATAAGATGCTCTTATATCGGGGTCTCTTGTGCTGAGGCTTTATGTCCCTAAGGGTATAGTACTGTTCAAAATACTAGCAGTCCAATATGACTAAGCAGATTAATCACTGTTTTGGGTCTAAATTATATTACCACATGTCAAACAATTTACCAGTTGGTACAGTATATTCTAAGAAAACCACCAGACGCCACATTCCTGATCTGCAGGTTTTTGAGTCTGTGTATTTAAAATAATTATTTGAAAAGAGGTGTATTCAAAATAATAACAGTGTGGAGATCAATTAGTGAGGTCAATCATTCTGTGAAGAAACAGGTGTAAATCTGGTGGCCCTTATTAAAGGTGAAGCCAGGACATGTTGTACAAGCATTTCTCCTTGAAAGCCTGAGAAATATGGGTCGTTCGAGACATTGTTCAGGAGAACAGCATACTTTGATTAAAAAAAAAGTTGATTGGAGAGGGTAAAACTTGTAAAGAAGTGCAGACAATGATCGGCTGTTCAGCTAAAAGGATCTCCAATGCTTTAAAATGGAAAGCCAAACAAGAGAGATGTGAAGGAGAACGAAAGACTCCCATTCCAATGGATGGAAGAATGGCAAAGGCTCAGCCAATGATCAGCTCCAGGATAATGAAAGAGTCTCAAGTTACCTGAGAGTACTGTGAAGGTACCTTCACACATAACGATATTGTTAACGATATCGTTGCAACATCACGCTTTTTTGTGACGTAGCAACGATCTTGCTAACGATCTCCTTATGTGTGACAGCGACCAACGATCAGGCCCCTGCTGGGAGATCGCTGGTCGTGGGGAATGATCAGGACCTTTTTTGGTCGCTGATCACCCGCTGGATCGGCATGTGTGACGCCGATCCAGCGATGTGTTCACTTGTAACCAGGGTAAACATCGGGTGACTAAGTGCAGGGCTGCGATTAGTAACCCGATATTTACCCTGGTTACCATTGTAAAAGTAAAAAAAAAAAAAACAGTACATACTTACATTCCGATGTCTGTCATGTCCCCCGCCGTCAGCTTCCCTGCACTGACTGTCAGCGCCGCCGGCCGTAAAGCAGAGCATAGCGGTGATGTCACCGCTGTGCTCTGCTTTACGGCCGGCGGCGCTGACACAGTCAGTGCAGGGAAGCTGACGGCGGGGGAAGTGACAGACATCGGAATGTAAGTATGTACTGTTTTTTTTTTTAACTTTTACAATGGTAACCAGGGTAAATATCGGGTTACTAAGCGCGGCCCTGCACTTAGTAACCCGATGTTTACCCTGGGTACCCGGGGACTTCGGCATCGTTGAAGACAGTTTCAACGATGCCGAAGTCTTTCCTCTGACCGTTGTATGCTGGAGAACTGTCTGTGTGACAGCTCCCCAGCGACCACACAACGACTTACCAACAATCACGGCCAGGTCGTATCGCTGGTCGTGATCATTGGTAAGTCGTTTAGTGTAACAGTACCTTGACAGTCAGAAGATGCCTGTGTGAAGATAATCTCTTGGCAAGAAGTCCCCGCAAAGTCCCACTGTTTAAGAAAAAAAAGGAATGAAGTTGGTACAATTTGCTAAAGTACATGTCAGCTGGCCTAAAGAGAAATTGAGAAACATTTTGTCCAAGGGCCGCAGACAGCTTGTCAGACGATCCCCAAACTCTGCATTCAGGCCACAGTACACTGGAGACAGTGAAACGTGGTGCAAGCATCATGATATGGGCATGTTTCTCTTAGTATGGTGCCGGACCTATTTGCCACATACCAGGATCATGGACAAATTTGCATATATTAAAATACTTGAAAACGTCATGTTGCCTTACGCTGAAGAGGATATGCCTTTGAAATGGGTGTTTCCACAAGAAAATGATCCTTAACACACCAGTAAAAAGTGAATTATTAGTTCCAGTCAAACAAAATTGAGGTTGTGGAGTGACCAGCCCAATCCCTGGACCTTAATCCGATAGAACACTTGTGGAGTGACATCAAAAATGCCGTTTCTGATGCAAAGCCAACAAAAAACAAAAAGTTGTACGATGTAGTACAAGCATCCTGGGCTGGAATAACAGTTGACAGGGGCCAGAAGTTGGTTGACTGTGGGTATACAACTAAATATTAAGTTAATGATTCACAGGAATGCTAAATCCACCCCCCCAAAAAAAAGTACATAATGCGGGTTTTTAAAGACAAATGCAGACACTACTATTTTTTTTTAGAACAACCATATGTTAATTTTTTGTCATTTTCTGTAAAGTAGTTAAAAATTATCTACATTTTTCTTCATGTTTTGAATTAGAAAAAACAGTGTGCAATGTTCCCAATGCTGGAAATAATCACAAAATGTTTATAATAGTTTTTAACGCATGTTTTTGAACACACTGCTATTATTTTGAATACTACTGCATCAATATAATCTGCCTGTGGGTTCACAACCTGCAAAGCAGCTTCAAGTATAGACAATTGTCCTGGGCTGACCAGAGTAAGCGGTGGATCACACCTTTAGCTGTTGCCTGCTATAATACAGGTTCTGGGTTTGGTTCCTGCAAAGACCAAAATCACAATGACAGTAGAGAATTGTTTATTTAATTTATGTGTGTGCAGTGATGCTGCCCCTGGGAGAGGAGCCACAGAGTGATAAAGACGCCAGAGAGAAGAGAAAGTGGAAGTTGTGGGACAAAGCCCAGACCTTGCGGGAAGGGAGGACTGTCCCCTCATCTCGAGACAATCCCGCTGAATCCTGGATGGTTAGAAGCTATGATAGAAACCTTGAGGAGGGTAACTAATGTGAGGTTGCTGCCTAACTTCTCTCAAATCCCTTTTGGGGTTCAGCATAAGAAATCACAGTATGCTTAAAAAAAAATGAAGGATATCAGTCGGCTCATGCTCTTGACGTAAGAAGCAGTAGTTCTGCTATACTAGTGTGGCACCCCTAGGGGTATTTGCCACAAAAATAGTTACTGACAGTAAGTACAAATACTAAAATAGCAAGACTGCACTACCACCTCCGGCCAGAAGGGGGAGCTCCAGAGACTCCCCTTGATCCATTCTGGTCTGAGAGAAGAAATGGCAGTTGGGCCAAGGAGCTGATAGTGAGAGGTCATACAGTTGAATCTCTAACAGCCCTGTGACTGTTACCAGGCCTAAATCACCGGCCTGAGGAGAAGAGGGATAGAGAAAAAGGACATTGTGAGAACCGGGTAGCATTAATCACTACCCAGAACAGGCGCAAAGACGGATACCGGATCCGTGGCTGTATTCATTATATATAATACAGCAACCGGAAAAACGTGAGGTGATATCAGCTTCACTAGGGTCGGATGCAGCAACAGACACAGAGTTCAGCGGTACTCCCAGAGGGGGTAAACCGATAAAAGGACTCGGGTTGCCCGTCGAACCAGGACCCGGAGGGGACAGATTGGGCCGGCAGCCAGTTCACATACAGCAGCAGGGCCACACAGAAATTGCGCACAATAAGAGGCGAAGACCCCGGCAGGGTCAAAGTAACTCAGAGTTCCCATACAGACTCCGGTGACAGGACTGGTTGTAAATCCTTTTATGTTAAAGTAAACTGGTTAAACGTTTCAGTGCCTCAGTCTTTCATTTGGACAATAGCCATCTATCCAGGATCAGGATCGTCACCGCTGGGAGAACCTGCTGCTGATCAAGTAAGTGCCTGTCCCCTCATGATACCCCTTACACTGTGCATTGCCTGAGGCCACAGCACCGGGTCAAGCCACCCGTGACATCCCCCTCAAGAGACAGACTCCATTGGTCCGGTGCTGGGTATCCCGGTCTCCTGGGCGTCACAATTGGCGTCACGAACAGGATCTAGCCAGCCCGTATACCGGGTATTGTGTGCCGTGATTGGAGCCCAAAACTGTGAAAACTGGGATGAAAAATCTTGAAAATTGACTTTATTAAAGAAAAATCCATTCCCCATTGAAAACTATTGAAAGTGACTTTTCCCCATTGGTTATAATGGAGTAAAGATGGCCGCCATCCCCTGAGGTAATCACTTCATAACCGTTAGGCACGAGACTGTTAATTGAGCTACGCCATCACCTGAGCCCCAGTCTAACTGAAAAACTTCAGAATCCGCCATTACAGAGCGCGGTGGGTGGGAGCAGCAGGGGGCGTGTCATTGTGGGCGGCACCAAGCTGAGCGCTCTGACATCAGAGCAAGGGGAAAATCGATCCTGCTGCACAGCGGAACGAATCTACACTATCCCGACGGAAGCGGAGGACCGGAAGGGTCCGGATTAACTAAGGGGGCACAGTATGTCGCAGCACGGAGACGCCGCAGCACTCGGCAACGCTAATGCAGCTGAAAGACAGAGTGTCAATAGAGAGTCCGGCAGCGCAGCGGTGCAAGGAGTGGCGCCCATCATGCCGGTGCTGATGCCATATACCCCGGGTGGCCCATGGCTTCCAATGTATGAAGGTGAGCCTAATACCCTTGACGATTTCAGAGAAAAGATGCTGGCCCATTTTGACATGTTCCCTGTGGGTGAAGTTCAGCGTGTTAGTCTCCTGATGATGCAGTTAAGTGGCCATGCTAAGCGAGAAGTCACAGCATGGGCAGCTGATCTAAAAGGCACTGTTGAACGCATATTTGCTGGATTAAAAGCTACATTTGAAACCACGGCCAGCAGCAAAGCTAAAATACGATTCTTTAATTGCAAACAAAAAGCCAATGAGGGCGTGAGAGACTTTGCCTTAAACCTGCAGGAAGCCCTTAAATCACTTACACTGGCTGAACCCATTTTTAACACCGGAGCGGATAAACTGCTAAGAGATCAATTTATTAATGGGAACCTAAACACCCCTTCTCACCGGGGGCATGTGAGCATGCTTGTTTTTAAGAACCCTGAATTGACATTTGCCCAATTAAAGGAGAGCGCTATACGTCTCCAGCTGGCAGAGGCACCTCGGGATCAGGATCCTGCGCAACCCATGGCAGAGGCACCTCAACAACAGGGAGTGCCAGTGACATCAGCTATGTCTGGGGCCATTGCTAAGCCCCTGGGGCCCAGTACTAATGAGGCTCTTCAACAAAAGCTTGACTCTTTAGCTGATGTTGTTGCTTCAATGGCTAAAACCATGCAGGAGATGAGAGGACACAAGATGGAGTTGGCAAACTGTAGAGAGGATGTTCCATGGATGAGACCCCGGAGATACCCGACATGGAGAGGACGACCCCGCGACCGCTACCAACCGGATGGACAGCCCATTTGCCGCCGTTGCCAGCAGCCGGGCCACTTTGCACGAGATTGTGATTTAAACGGGAATCCCCTGGGAATGCGGGCCGCTTCGCAGGAATGAACTTTCAAGGCCCAACACCCTGGCACGACAGGTACATCGGAGGACGACCCATTATCCCTATCGTGCTGGACGGAGTTCCCCTCAACGCTTTGCTGGACACAGGTTCCCAGATTTCATCTATACCGTATATCCTTTATAAGAGGTACTGGGCTGATGCAGATATTGATAAAGGGCCCTCTGATGTTGAACTAGATATATGGGCCAGTAATGGTAAGTTGGTACCGAAACTAGGATTCAGGGAGATGACCATAAAGATTGGTAAAGTAGAATTGAAGAAACAGGGTATAATTGTTGTTGATGTTGACCGGCGGAACTGTGAACCAACTGTATTGATAGGAATGAATGTGTTAGAGAACTGCTTTTCCGAAGTCATTTCTGTCTTACAGCAAATTGCTGAAACTGCCCAATCCTGCCAGCAGAGAGTTCTCCGGAGGGAAATAAAAGTATTGATGTTAAGGCAACAGGTAGAAGTTGCAGGTGGAGAAATCGGCAGTGTGAGGGTAAGTGATCCAACGTCTATTGTAATCCCACCAAAAACAGAAATGCTGGTATGGTGTAGAGCAGCCATTGGTACTAAGGGACGAGATTATCAAGCCTTAATAGAACCAGTGTACACCGACAGCAGGCCCACTATACTCACAGCACGAGGGATAGTCGAGGTACACCGGGGACGAGTGCCGGTACGACTTTTGAACTGTGGAGAGGAAGAGGTCACTTTGCCAAGGTATGCTACAATGGCAAAGCTATATACTGTTGACAACAATGCCATCACAACCATTGAGCCCTTAGAACCAACCTGTCAGGTGGAAGGCAATGGCTCAGATGGAGAAATGGAGGATTGGTGCCAACAGCTACACGTGGGCATAAATTCAACACCTACCCATCAAAAACAAGGGGTGTATAGGCTAGTGACGGAATATGAACAAGTCTTCAGTAAACACCCATTGGACTTCGGACGGATAGAAGGGGTAGAACACACAATCCCCACAGGTGACCATCCCCCAATAAAAGAAAGATATAGACCCATACCGCCCGCTCACTATCAATGTGCAAAAGATATGCTGAGGGAAATGAAACAGGCCGGGGTAATAAGAGACAGCTGTAGCCCCTGGGCGGCCCCTCTAGTGATTGTCAAAAAAAAGGACGGAACCATGAGAATGTGCGTAGACTACCGGAAGATTAATAACATCACCCATAAAGACGCCTACCCCTTGCCTAGGATAGAAGAGTCCTTAACTGCTTTGAAATCTGCTAATTATTTTTCCACCTTAGACTTAACAAGCGGGTATTGGCAAGTCCCTGTGGCTGAGAGAGATAAGGAATAGAGGGCATTCACCACACCAATGGGTCTATGTGAATTTAATCGCATGCCGTTCGGACTCTGCAACGCATCCGGTACCTTCCAGCGGCTGATGGAATGCTGTCTCGGACACAAGAACTTCGAGACCGTCCTCCTGTACCTAGATGATGTGATCGTCTACTCAAAGACTTACGAATAACACTTAATAGACCTGGCAGAAGTGTTCGAAGCCTTATCCAGGTATGGCATGAAAGTCAAGCCATCCAAATGTCACCTTCTCAAGCCAAAGGTACAGTACCTGGGACACATCGTGAGTTCGGAGGGAGTAGCACCAGATCCCGAGAAAATAAGCGCCATAAGGGATTGGCCAAGACCTACCAGCGCAAAAGAAGTGAGACAATTCCTGGGATTGGTGGGTTACTATCGCAGATTTATAAAAGGATTTACCAAGTTGGCAGCACCCTTGCAAGACACCTTGGTAGGGCAGACGAAGAAACCTTCAAACCGAAACCCTCCTTTTCAGTGGAACGACGAAAGGGAAGACTCCTTTGAACAACTAAAGAAGGCACTAACCGGAGAAGAGGTTCTGGCATACCCAGATTACCATAAACCTTTCATCCTCTACACCGATGCCAGTAATGTGGGACTAGGAGCGGTGCTGTCACAAAAGCAAGAAGGTCGGGAGAAAGTCATCGCCTTTGCAAGTAGAAAGCTCCGGCCTACTGAAAGAAATTCAGAAAATTACAGCTCCTTCAAATTGGAACTACTGGCAGTAGTTTGGGCTGTGACGGAGTGTTTCAAACACTATCTGGCCGCTGCAGAATTTATTGTCTATACTGACAACAATCCGTTGACCCACCTGGACACAGCCAAATTAGGTGCGTTAGAACAGCGATGGATAGCCCGGTTATCTAATTACAACTTCATAATCAAGTATCGAGCAGGTCGCAAGAATGGAAATGCTGATGCCCTATCCCGGATGCCACACTTGAGAGATGTAGAAGAGGAAACGGGGGAGCTTGAAGAAATTGAACTACCAGCCTTCCATCGTCCCAAGGCAAAACATCATCAGTCAAGTACCTATCAGAAACAACAAGAGGTGAATTTTAATCCGTTAGCACACCATAGATGGGCTGACACCCAAGACAGCAATCCGGCTGTGAAGTTGGTGAAGGAACTGTTGACTGAGCAAAGTGCATATCCCTATGAGGATGCCCCAGAAGAGACGCATCAACTCTGGAAAGAGAGAGGCAAAATGTTCCTGTATCAAGGGAAGCTCTGTAGAAGATACACCAATCCGAAAACACATGAATTGGTTTGGCAGATTATTGTGCCTAAACAAGATGTGAAGATGGTCCTCGAAGCTTACCATAATGGTGCTGGTCACTTCGGTTGGAAAAAGTTAGAAGTACTTCTAAGAGAAAGATTTTATTGGGTCGGGATGAGAAAATCAATCGAACAGTGGTGCAGAAATTGTGGCCCGTGTAACCTCAGAAGAAACGATCAAAAGAACCAAAGAGCACCACTGCAGCCCATAATCACCAAACAACCACTTGAACTTGTAGCCATGGACCACGTGAAGTTGACACCAAGCCGGTCCGGCTATGTCTATGCCTTGACCATCGTGGACCATTATTCACGTTTCTTGGTAGTAGTACCCGTAAAAGATCTGACAGCAAAAACAGCAGCCAAAGCGTTCCAAACGTACTTTTGTAGACCCCATGGATATCCGGAACAGGTTCTCACCGACCAAGGTACAGCCTTTGAATCAGAGATCTTCAGAGAATTCTGTAATATGTATGGTTGCAAAAAGATCCGGACGACGGCCTATCATCCACAAACAAACGGCTTATGCGAGAAGATGAACCATATTGTAATAGACCTACTAAAGACTTTACCTGAGACAGAAAGGAATCAATGGCCAGAGAAATTGCCTGACTTGGTGGATCTGTATAATCATGTCCCGGTGAGCTCCACCAACTGCACCCCAGCTTACCTTATGCGTGCAAGACCCGGCCAATTACCAATCGATCTAGAAATGGGAATTCTGAAACCAGACGCAGAAGTTCAAGACTCCAATTGGGATATCATACGGCAAAAGCAGTATCGCCAAGTGCAAGAGAGTGTGGAAAGAAGCCTTCAGCAAACTAGAGAAAGACAAGAGCGAACTTTCAACCAGAATGCTCTAGCGACCCCATTAAGACCGGGTGACCAAGTGCTCAAGAGAAATCGTCGAACCAATAAACTGGACAATCAGTGGGAAGCCGTACCCTACACAGTTTTACCAACAAGAGTGGATAATCCTAAAATGTGTCTCATTAGCAAAAACGGAGGCTTAACATCTGTACTAGTGTCAAGAGACAATCTTAAATTATGTCCGGAAGCATTGAAAGAGCCAGACGTTGTCCAGCCAGAACCAGAAGTTATTCAACCCATACAGGTTCAACCAGTAAAGGAAAAAGAAGAGGAAGTGTATCACACCTGTATAGGAGACTTTCCCAAAACCCTACTAACATACCATGGTGCAGTAGTGGTTCCCATGGTGGCCTTTTACCCAACACCGAACCCAATACCAGAAGTCCCAAGACAGGAAGAGGCTGACCCCGTACTACAGGAGGTTCCAGGCCAGGAAGAACAGATTCCTGGTCAGAGTAATCCCATTCACGGTGGACTTGCCAACTCCATAGTCGTGGAATTATCTTTAGCAGAGCGGGCAGATACTACATCCGCAGTAGACAGTAGTACACCACATGAAGAGACACCGCTATTACGTAGATCACAGCGTAGTACCCAGGGTCAATTACCGGCCAGGTATGCAGATTACCAACTATAAAGCTCATAATGTGAATTGTATATATGTTATGCCGTATATAGTTAAACAGAAAATGTAGTATAGTCATTGCTATCAGTCTGCAACGTTTAAGCCCAGTGCCTACAGAGACTTGTCTGTATGAACTTATTGCATATTCTTGAACTTTTTATCAGCCCGGAGGCACTAAATCAAAGCTCCGGAAAGACTGCTTTTTGAACTTTGCTTTTTGCTCTTTTTGAACTTTCTTTAGACTTTATATTGATAACTCCGTTGGAAAAATGGAACTAAATTCCTGGACACTAAGTACAGTGCCGTTCCTAATACCTTCAAGGATAGAACTGTATTAATGGACGCTATTTGAAGTGACTTTTTACAGAACTCTATTTTTGTTTCCTTGAGTGGTTTTTGTAACTTTTCATTTTTAAGACTGTACATATTAATTGTTATTTCAAAATGTTATTGTCCCACAGTCCCGGAGTACTGTTCTTAACTAAGGGGGAATGTGGCACCCCTAGGGGTATTTGCCACAAAAATAGTTACTGACAGTAAGTACAAATACTAAAATAGCAAGACTGCACTACCACCTCCGGCCAGAAGGGGGAGCTCTAGAGACTCCCCTTGATCCATTCTGGTCTGAGAGAAGAAATGGCAGTTGGGCCAAGGAGCTGATAGTGAGAGATCATACAGTTGAATCTCTAACAGCCCTGTGACTGTTACCAGGCCTAAATCACCGGCCTGAGGAGAAGAGGGATAGAGAAAAAGGACATTGTGAGAACCGGGTAGCATTAATCACTACCCAGAACAGGCGCAAAGACGGATACCGGATCCGTGGCTGTATTCATTATATATAATACAGCAACCGGAAAAACGTGAGGTGATATCAGCTTCACTAGGGTCGGATGCAGCAACAGACACAGAGTTCAGCGGTACTCCCAGAGGGGGTAAACCGATAAAAGGACTCGGGTTGCCCGTCGAACCAGGACCCGGAGGGGACAGATTGGGCCGGCAGCCAGTTCACATACAGCAGCAGGGCCACACAGAAATTGCGCACAATAAGAGGCGAAGACCCCGGCAGGGTCAAAGTAACTCAGAGTTCCCATACAGACTCCGGTGACAGGACTGGTTGTAAATCCTTTTATGTTAAAGTAAACTGGTTAAACGTTTCAGTGCCTCAGTCTTTCATTTGGACAATAGCCATCTATCCAGGATCAGGATCGTCACCGCTGGGAGAACCTGCTGCTGATCAAGTAAGTGCCTGTCCCCTCATGATACCCCTTACACTGTGCATTGCCTGAGGCCACAGCACCGGGTCAAGCCACCCGTGACATCCCCCTCAAGAGACAGACTCCATTGGTCCGGTGCTGGGTATCCCGGTCTCCTGGGCGTCACACTAGTATTATTGATCAAGGAGTTCAACACCAAAATATAAAACCACGTATACCCGGAGACTTATACACATTTCAATCTGCCACTTTTTTGGGGTCAAACTTAAATCGGTCATTTCACAGAGAAATTTCTGGGGCAGTAGTAAATGGGAATCAGCAGTCTTGTAATGGATACTTGAAATTACATATAAAACAGATATAGAACATCCATAAATAATTGTATAGCGTGTACATTAACAGTAACAAAATCATTTGTTAAATGGACATCTACTGTGATGGGGAAAACAGTAGCCCCATCTTATGAAAACCTCTATGGGGAGGTGTGAAGCGGAGTTCATATACTCCAAACACCACTTTTCAAGTCACAAACGGGCTAATTCATGTAGACTGCTGTAGCTCTTGCTGGCTCTGCACCAATCTTGTTGAGTATATAAGATTCACACTCCACTAAAGGATTTGGTGCCTCTTCTGAGTGACATGCGCCATGTCAGAAATACTAGCATTTCTGGAGCACAAAACACCTGCTTTTTTGATGAATTTGACGGGGCAAGGCAACTCTCCCGGCAGCTGATTCAAAGTGACATGTAAACGCCATAAGCCACAAAATCCGTGTTGCAGAAAAATTTTGCAACCTTTCCAAGCTTTTAGACATTGATGAATCTGCCCAATAGTATATTAACAATGATAGATTGATGACGTGATATTTGTGTGAAGGAGAAACTGGAAAAATGCAAAAGACTTTTGCAAAATGTTAAATGGGAACCAGTGGGAAGCCATAGTTACTGAATTTTTTTTCATTGTTACAAGATCTAGATACTTTACATTGTAATTTCACACATGCTTCCACTTTTTGATCCTATATAATAGTGGCCACTTCAAAAAGTGTGTGACAAACGTCCCCTTCAGTCAGTATTAACAGTGTGAGAAAACAGCATGATGGAAGGTACTTACAATAAAAAGTAAGCACTTATTCCTAGAAAATAGATTTATGGAAAAATGGTTTCCTGGGAAATTAATCAGTGCTGTCCATAAACCCACTTTATAGTTGGACCGGGTTACTTTTACCCAATAAGGCAGTCGATTCAAATATGTGTATATCAGTCTCCGGGCATGCATGATTTTAGATATTGCAAGTAAAGAAGCTGCGGAGACACCATCACGTGTTTCTCAACGCAGTGATTCCAGAACACTGCCCCCATCCCTTATGGGAAATATGCAAATGCAAGTAAAGAAGCTGCGGAGACACCATCACGTGTTTCTCGACGCAAGCAGTGAATAGCCAGGCCTTTCCCCGGGAAGGAACAACCACGGGAAGGGCAGCATCCTATGAAGGAAAGCCACCTATGCCAAACAGCTGTCTGTGGATGGATACCATGCTTGGCATAGGTGGCTTTCCTTCATAGGATGCTGCCCTTCCCGTGGTTGTTCCTTCCCGGGGAAAGGCCTGGCTATTCACTGCTTGCGTCGAGAAACACGTGATGGTGTCTCCGCAGCTTCTTTACTTGCATTTGCATATTTCCCATAAGGGATGGGGGCAGTGTTCTGGAATCACTGCGTTGAGAAACACGTGATGGTGTCTCCGCAGTGTTGGATGTTTTGGTCTCCCCGAGGCCAATCATCTGTGCCTTTATAGCCTTTTTACTAGGCACTGCTCCTAATAGCCAGATTCCTACTCCACACTGATGAGGGGCAAAAACCCCGAAACAGCTGTCTGTGGATGGATACCATGCTTGGCATAGGTGGCTTTCCTTCATAGGATGCTGCCCTTCCCGTGGTTGTTCCTTCCCGGGGAAAGGCCTGGCTATTCACTGCTTGCGTCGAGAAACACGTGATGGTGTCTCCGCAGCTTCTTTACTTGCATTTGCATATTTCCCATAAGGGATGGGGGCAGTGTTCTGGAATCACTGCGTTGAGAAACACGTGATGGTGTCTCCGCAGTGTTGGATGTTTTGGTCTCCCCGAGGCCAATCATCTGTGCCTTTATAGCCTTTTTACTAGGCACTGCTCCTAATAGCCAGATTCCTACTCCACACTGATGAGGGGCAAAAACCCCGAAACAGCTGTCTGTGGATGGATACCATGCTTGGCATAGGTGGCTTTCCTTCATAGGATGCTGCCCTTCCCGTGGTTGTTCCTTCCCGGGGAAAGGCCTGGCTATTCACTGCTTGCGTCGAGAAACACGTGATGGTGTCTCCGCAGCTTCTTTACTTGCATTTGCATATTTCCCATAAGGGATGCGGGCAGTGTTCTGGAATCACTGCGTTGAGAAACACGTGATGGTGTCTCCGCAGTGTTGGATGTTTTGGTCTCCCCGAGGCCAATCATCTGTGCCTTTATTGATTTTAGATATTGTCATTGTTTTACCCTGATGTTCTGTCCCAAAAATTAGATGTTAGTGACGCACCTTGTCCAATTAAAAAAGGTATAGAGGAACTACTGCTTCTTGTCTCTGACTGATTTCGAAAATACACACTGACCGAAATCCTTAATTTTTCTTCTGTCCACTTGATCTACAGTATGAGCAGTAGTAACTTTGTAGATGTATTAATTGTTCAGCTACTGAAAAACAAATTATGATCCAGCGCTACGTTGGAAAGTGATGGAAAGGATGCTACACATTAAGCTAAAAGGATAAACATTTTCTAATCATTTGCAGAACATTTGTGGATCTATTTGTCATGTCGGACGCTATTCACACTAGGGCATCCGACAGACAGCGGTAATACCACATTTGTCCACTATACGCTCAGTGGCGCCAGCTAGATTTTATCCAGGTTATCCAGGGTTAATCTAGCTGGTAATCTGGTTGGAGGCTGGGTCACGCCCGTGGCCTTTAAATAGTCATTCTGGACTTTAGGCGTCACCGATTATAGCTTGTGTCTTGTGCCTGGTGATCTCGGTCTGGAGTGGTGGTCTAGGAGAAGAAATATTGTATCTGGTGGTGTATTATCCTTTGTCATATTTCTCCTTCCTATATTTGTGTTTGTTTTGCCCTGTGCACATTATAGTGTTTTCCTGTGTGTCTGCGGCGTGGTGCGGTTTTTAGTTTTCCCTGTCTGTGCTTTCTGTGAGATTGGTGTGTGGTCTTATCACTGGGTGGCGGGTGGAGGTTTCAGCATAGGGCTGAAACAGAAGTCAGGGTCAGGCCTGGCAGCCCAGACAAGCACACCATCAGTGTAAATTCTGGGAGAGGGACAGACAGGGTTTTCCCTAGTCTGAGGGGGATATCGCAGGGGCCCGGGTAATCAGCTGTAGTCTACCCAGTACCCCCGTGACACTATTTCACCACTAAGGGTATGCGCACACGTTGTGGATTAGCCTCTGGAATTTTTTGTGCGGCTTCTGCATCTCTTGGCAGAAAACGCAGGTGTGGATTTTGTGTGGATTTCATTCGTTTTTCTATAATGGAATGGGTACAAAAACACTGCAGATCTGCAAAAAAGAAGTGACATGCTCCTTTTAATCCACAGTTTTTCCATGCGGAATTTTCTGCACCATTAGCACAGCATTTTTTTTCCATTGCCTTACATTGTATTGTAAATCACTTGCGAATCTGCACCATTTCTGCTCAGAAAAAGCCGCTGCGGATCCGCAGTAAATCCGCAACGTGTGCACATAGCCTAATAGTTTGTTGCCTGATTATAACAGAGTTGAGCAAAAAAATGTACAGGACCCTACAGCCACTGCCACACTGATAATCAGTGGCTGCTGGACCAGAGTACTCTGATCCCCCTATTCTCTGCTGCCTCCCCGTCACCGCTTCTGATGAGCAGGACCTGCAACACGCTTGACCATGTCACTGGGATGCCACATGTAGTAGGAGGTTCACGGTGCACGGATCCAGCAAATCCTTTAGATTAACTCTACCTGATACTAATGGATGCTGCTGCATTTCTGCACACCTTTGTGTACACCCAAATAAAGCCTCACTGGTGCAGCTGATCACTGCCACAAGGCAACGTTTTTCTTTGGTTTGTCCTTATTTCACTGAATTGTTAATCATTTTTATTAATGAGCTATATTGGTCTGAGGACAGTTGTGTAAAATGTAACATTTTATCGTGATTTTCTAGAATTAACACCTATCCTGTCCAGACACAAATGCACAACAGGATGCAGCAGGTCTCCCATGATAAAAGTGAGGGGCAGCACAGGTGCAAAATACTTATAAAACAACAACTTACTAACCCCCCAGACATCCTCAGGGTGGCTGCCCAGTGTTCAAAATGCACAGAGGCTTCCATAGGGTGCCATTAACACCATTATGGATGAAAAGATGGGGAAATAGAAGAGCGCAATAGGGTCTTATCCGATGATAATAGAATGAAGGAATAAGGAATCCACTCACCTGGTAAGGTTGCACTGAGGCAACATATGAAAGGCATGTAATATCAGCTGCTGCCTGACACTGGTCGCGAAGAGACAAGGAGCTATATGGAACAGGATGGAGGTGTCATTCCATGCGCTGCTGATGAAGACTCAATGCTGATTAAAACTCAAGAAAACCTGTGCATTAAACTTTCTCGAGTTTTAATCAGCATTGAGTCATCAGCAGCACATTGAATGACTCCTCCATCCCGTCCCATATTCACACCATTATGTAAGATGCACCTCTGTCCGGATAACAGTCTATTACGCCCCTACTATTACATCAGACGGGCTATATATGCCATATGTGTCCCAACATGCCAGACTCCCCAAAGTACCCAGCCACTACCGAAGGACCCCGCCTGCACTCTGCATAAAGCACATGCAAAAGCAATGTATATAATGCTTAAGATCTTTGTTAAAATTTTGGCCAAAATACTCAAGCTTCCAACCCGTGTCAAGGGCATTTCTGTCATTCCTTTAGACTATAGAGGAGCATCATACTGTACATATTCTACCAAATGGGGACACAGGATTGGCTGAGGGTCATTATCAACTGTCCTGTGCATGGGGTATTGTTGATTTATAGAAAAACCCCTTTAAGTTCCATAAACTGATGCAGAAGTTGCAATACATACAAGCTTGCCTTAGTCTGCCTGGTCTTGAATGAGTTAAGCACATTGTTTTCGTGACGACCTTCTCTCAGTATTGACATTTGCTGATATTTTATAGCTAAGCGGCTTAACTCCCTGTCTGGTATAAAAACAGATATTGGTTCTTTGAACTCTTTATGCATACTGAAAAGATAACAAATATCAGACCTGTAGATCAATGCTCTGTTTGCATCTATTTTTTTATTTTTGTGCCACCACGGATACAACTTCATTTTTTTTTTATTATTATTATTATTATTATTATTATTAAAAAGAAATCTACATTGTTTAAATAATTTGATTGGCTTTACCAACAGTCTAATAGGTAACAAACTCTGACACAGATGGCGCCCATCAGACACAATATATATCTCGTTATAGAGGACCACCCTGGAGAATCCACCAAATTTACAGCAAAACTTGAAGATGTTTTGCGCAGAGAAATCCACGGTGAGAATCTGCAGCACCTCCACGCAGTTGTGAGTTTTAAAACCCCATTCACATCCATTTCACTGTAATGTTCTGCTGATTTGCATTGTTGTATTTCTACTGTCAATAATAAAAATCCCCTGTTAGCTCCATAAGTACTGGGCACATTTTTTTGCAGTTTTGTTTTCTTCTCCCCTTATATGAGGAGCAATAATTTTTTTATTTTTTTGCTGACATGACATTATGAGGGTTTGATTTTTGTGTGATGGGATGTACTTTTCAATGGCACCATGTGATGTACTGAAAAATGGGGAAAAAATCCAAATGTGGTGAAATTGCTGAAAAACAAAATGCAATTCTTTTATGGGTAAAGATGACCTGGTAATATGAGTCATCAGGTCAGTGCAATCATGGTGAAACCAAGCATGTGTGTATATACAGGTCCTTCTCAAAAAATTAGCATATAGTGTTAAATTTCATTATTTACCATAATGTAATGATTACAATTAAACTTTCATATATTATAGATTCATTATCCACCAACTGAAATTTGTCAGGTCTTTTATTGTTTTAATACTGATGATTTTGGCATACAACTCCTGATAACCCAAAAAACCTGTCTCAATAAATTAGCATATCAAGAAAAGGTTCTCTAAACGACCTATTACCCTAATCTTCTGAATCAACTAATTAACTCTAAACACATGCAAAAGATACCTGAGGCTTTTATAAACTCCCTGCCTGGTTCATTACTCAAAACCCCCATCATGGGTAAGACTAGCGACCTGACAGATGTCAAGAAGGCCATGATTGACACCCTCAAGCAAGAGGGTAAGACCCAGAAAGAAATTTCTCAACAAATAGGCTGTTCCCAGAGTGCTGTATCAAGGCACCTCAATGGTAAGTCTGTTGGAAGGAAACAATGTGGCAGAAAACGCTGTACAACGAGAAGAGGAGACCGGACCCTGAGGAAGATTGTGGAGAAGGACCGATTCCAGACCTTGGGGAACCTGAGGAAGCAGTGGACTGAGTCTGGTGTGGAAACATCCAGAGCCACCGTGCACAGGCGTGTGCAGGAAATGGGCTACAGGTGCCGCATTCCCCAGGTAAAGCCACTTTTGAACCATAAACAGCGGCAGAGGCGCCTGACCTGGGCTACAGAGAAGCAGCACTGGACTGTTGCTAAGTGGTCCCAAGTACTTTTTTCTGATGAAAGCAAATTTTGCATGTCATTCGGAAATCAAGGTGCCAGAGTCTGGAGGAAGACTGGGGAGAAGGAAATGCCAAAATGCCTGAAGTCCAGTGTCAAGTACCCACAGTCAGTGATGGTGTGGGGTGCCATGTCAGCTGCTGGTGTTGGTCCACTGTGTTTCATCAAGGGCAGGGTCAATGCAGCTAGCTATCAGGAGATTTTGGAGCACTTCATGCTTCCATCGGCTGAAATGCTTTATGGAGATGAAGATTTCATTTTTCAGCACGACCTGGCACCTGCTCACAGTGCCAAAACCACTGGTAAATGGTTTACTGACCATGGTATTACTGTGCTCAATTGGCCTGCCAACTCTCCTGACCTGAACCCCATAGAGAATCTGTGGGATATTGTGAAGAGAAAGTTGAGAGACGCAAGACCCAACACTCTGGATGAGCTTAAGGCCGCTATTGAAGCATCCTGGGCCTCCATAACATCTCAGCAGTGTCACAGGCTGATTGCCTCCATGCCACGCCGCATTGAAGCAGTCATTTCTGCCAAAGGATTCCCGACCAAGTATTGAGTGCATAACTGAACATTATTATTTGTTGGTTTTTTTGTTTGTTATTAAAAAACACTTTTATTTGATTGGATGGGTGAAATATGCTAATTTATTGAGACAGGTTTTTTGGGTTATCAGGAGTTGTATGCCAAAATCATCAGTATTAAAACAATAAAAGACCTGACAAATTTCAGTTGGTGGATAATGAATCTATAATATATGAAAGTTTAATTGTAATCATTACATTATGGTAAATAATGAAATTTAACACTATATGCTAATTTTTTGAGAAGGACCTGTATATAAATTATCATTTATTATTATAGCGCCATTTATTCCATGGCGCTTTACATGTGAGGAAGAGTGTACATGATAAACACGACAGTTAATATTAAACAATACAAGTCACTACTGCTACAGGAGGAGAGGACCCTGCCCACGAGGGCTCACAATCTACAAGGGATGGGTGAGAACACAGTAGGTGAGGGTAGAGCTGGTTGTGTAACAGTTTGGTGGATTGGTGGTTACTGCAGGTTGTAGGCTTTTAGGAAGAGGTGGGTCTTCAGTTTCTTTTTGAAGGTTTCCTCGGTATGCGAGATTCTGATATGTTGGGGTAGAGAGTTCCAGAGTAGGGGGGATGTGCGGGGAAGTTTTGTATGCGATTGTGGGAAGAGGAGATAAGAGGGGAGTAGAGAAGGAGATCTTGTGAGGATCAGAGGTTGCGTGCAGGTAAGTACTGGCAGATGAGGTCACAGATTTATGGAAGAGACAGGTTGTGGATGGCTTTGTATGTCATGGTTAGGGTTTTGAACTGGAGTCTCTGGGTAATAGGGAGCCAGTGAAGGGATTGACAGAGGGGAGAGGCTGGGGCATAGCGGGGGGACAGGTGGATTACTCAGGCAGCAGAGTTTAGGATAGAGTGGAGGGGCGTGAGAGTGTTAGAGGGGAGGCCACAAAGTAGGAGGTTGCAGTAGTCAAGGCGGGAGATGATGAGGGCATGGACTAGAGTTTTTATGGATTCTAGGTTGAGGAATGTACAGTTCCGAGAAATATTTTTGAGTTGAATTTGGCAGGATATGGAAAAGGCTTGGATATGTGGTTTGAAGAAGAGATCAGAGTCAAGGTTTACCCGGAGGCAGCGAACTTGTTGGACTGGGGAAAGTGAGCAGCCATTTACTTTAATAGATAGGTCTATTGGCGGAGTTGAGTGAGAAGGGGAAAGATGATGAATTCAGTTTTGTCCATATTAAGTTTTAGAAATCTAGCAGGAAGAAGGATGAAATAGTGGACAGACATTGTGCGATTTTGGTTAGTAGGGAGGTGATATCTGGTCCAGAGATGTAGATCTGCATGTCGTCAGCATACAGATGATACTGAAAACTCTGAGATTCTATGAGCTGTCCCAGACCAAAGGTGTAAGTGGAGAAGAGCAGAGGCCAAAGGACTGAACCTTGTGGGACTCCGACAGATAAGGGCGAGGTGAGGAGGTGGTGTGTGAGTGGGAGACGCTGAATGTTCGTGGCCTATATATAACTGAAGTGGTGAAAAATTATGTTTAAATTATGCCACCATTTTCTGACAGCTGTCACATTTTAATTTTTCAGTCAATGGGGCATTTATTTTTTCTTCCCTGAGCTGATGTTTTTAATTATACCTTTTCGGGGTATATACGATGTTATTATCACTTCCTATTGCATTTTTTTGCAGAGTTGCAACAACCGAAGAAAATACAAATCTGACTTTTCGATTTTCTCATAACAGTTTTTACTGATTAGTTTTATGCTTTGATGTGATTTTTACAGATGCTGTGATCAACTTTTTTGTCCGGCTAGAAAAAACGTATTGCAAATGTATCAGTTTTTTTAACACTGAAATCCATGAAAAGTGGATCTGTTACATATCCATCTATTTTGCTTTGCAAATGTATCTGTTTTATGTTTTGTTTATTTTTTTGCTTACTGGATCCATTTCAAGCAGATGATTACTGGACATGTGAACAACCACCAGCACATGGATGAAACTCGGTTGGCGTCAATGAGCCGTCCATTTTTGTTATTTTCTTCTTTTATACCTATTCATTTGAATGAGCAAGTTTGGTCCACAAAACTGAAATGGGAAATGTGGACCATCAGTAAGCAAAAAAATTGAAGTAATGACACGTGAATAGCATCATAGAGTATAACGTGTCAATGTGCACAGTGAGAAACACACCACATTTCTGGAAAAAAAATGTGTAGCCTTATGCGTAATATATATATATATATATATATATATATATATATATATATATATATATAAATATATATATACACTGCTCAAAAAAAATAAAGGGCACACTAAAATCCCACATCCTAGATATCACTGAATGAAATATTCCTGTTGTAAATCTTTATTCATTACATAGTGGAATGTGTTGAGAACAACAAAACTTAAAAATGATCTACGTAAATCACAACTAATATCCCACGGAGTTCTGGAGTTGGAATGATACTCTAAATCAAAGTGGAAAATGAAGTTACAGGCTGATCCAACTTCAGTGGAAATGTCTCAAGACAAGGAAATGATGCTCAGTAGTGTGTGACCTCCACGTGCCTGTATGACCTCCCTACAACAACTGGGTATGCTCCTGGTGAGGCGGCGGATGGTCTCCTGAGGGATCTGCCAGACCTGGACTAAAGCATTCGCCAACTCCTTGACAGTCTGTGGTGCAATGTGACATTGGTGGATGGTGTGAGACATGATGTCCCAGATGTGTACAATCGGATTCAGAACTGGGGAATGGGCGGGCCAGTCCATAGCTTCAATGACTTCATCTTGCAGGAGCTGCTGACACACTCCAGCCACATGAGGTCTGGCATTGTCCAGCATCAGGAGGAACCCGGGGCCACCCACACCAGCATATGGTCTCACAAGGGGTCTGAGGATCTCATCTCGGCACCTAATGGCAGTCAGGCTACCTCTGGCGAGCACATGGAGGGCTGTGCAGCCCTCCAAAGAAATGCCACCTCACACCATTACTGACCCACTGCCAAATGGGTCATGATGAAGGATGTTGCAGGCAGCAGATCACTCTCCACGGCATCTCCAGACTCTGCCACATCTGTCACATGTGCTCAGTGTGAACCTGCTTTCATCTGTGAAGAGCACAGGGCGCCAGTGGCAAATTTGCAAATCCTGGTGTTCTGTGGCAAATGCCAAGCATCCTACACGGTGTTGGGCTGTGAGCACAACCCCCAGCTGTGGACGTCGGGCACTCAGACCATCCTCATGGAGTCAGTTTCTAACCATTTGTGCAGACGCATGCACATTTGTGACCTGCTGGAGGTCATTTTGCAGGGCTCTGACAGTGCTCCTCCTGTGCCTCCTTGCACAAAGGCAGTGGTAGCGGTCCTGCTGCAAGTTTGTTGCCCTTTTACGGCCCCCTCCACCTCTTCTGGTGTACTGGCCTGTCTCCTGGTAGCGCCTCCAGTCACTGGACACTACGCTGACAGACACGGAAAACCTTCTTGCCACAGCTCGCGTTGTTGTGCCATCCTGGATGAGTTGCACTACCTGAGCCACTTGTGTGGGTTGTAGAGTCCATCTCATGCTACCATGAGTGTGAAAGCATAACCAACATTCAAAAGTGACCAAAACATCAGCCAGAAAGCATTGGTACTGACATGTGGTCTGTGGTCCCCACCTGCAGAACCACTCCTTTATTGAGTGTGTCTTGATAATTGCCAATAATTTCCATCTGTTGTCTATTCCATTTGCACAACAGCATGTGAAATTGATTGTCAAACAGTGTTGCTTCCTAAGTGGACAGTTTGATTTCACAGAAGTTTGATCTAATTGGAGTTATATTCTGTTGTTTAAGTGTTCCCCTTATTTTTTTGAGCAGTATATATATATGTGTGTGTATATATATATATATATATATATATATATATATATGCATATATATAATGCCCCTCTGGCATGTACCAAACCTTGTATACATATTAATCCAACTGACCTAAAGCTCATACAAGCTTGGTCACATTCTGTAGAATAATAATCAAAACAAAAGCCACGCAAGAAAAAATTATTACACGTGGCTCATGGAATGCAAATATATACCAATTTTATTAATAACTTCTTAAACATAACATCATAACACCAGAGTACCTCATCATGCAACTGGACACCACACGGCTAAGGCATAACAATAATTATTAATCAATACTGCGTCCTACTTCTATTAACCCATACACATAGCATAGACTGATACTCAAAAGAGTGAACCTTACAAAATAGCGTTACAGAAACCAACTGGACCATCTGGACCTAAATGGAAAGCACGCTGGAGGGACACTTAGGTACCAATGCTAATGTGCGTAGAGCCAAAAAACGAGCAAGAGGCCATTGCATAGAATGAATAAGAATATATTACCAGTGGCTTGCCTTCGCCTAGGTGAACGTCCCACCCCGACGCGTGTTTTGCCTGTTCTTCTTCCGGGGGCGTGTATGGTTAGAGAGGTAGGCGGTCTACTAAAATGCCGGTGGCCAATGAACATTTAGCTTTGTTAAGAACAGTATCCAAGCAATGAGTGAGAACCAATCACCAGTTAGTATTGTTAGTAACGGTAACCATGGGTCCCTAGCGTGGATCACAATGCCGGGTATGACGGCGCATCCGGTTCTTAGTCTGTCTCCAAATGGGAACGTCCGAGCGTCGGTCATGGAGACGCCGAGTTCCGGAGAGCAGAACGCCCAACGGAAGTCCGGCGTCCTCATATGAGACCAAAGCAGGACGCTCCGGAGCGGTCCAAGCCGCGCATGCGCACAACCCGGAAAAGTGGACATATAACAAAAGTGCACTTGAATGAGGTGAACTGTGGTACTGTGCACAAATTTAGGTATGCTCAATAAAACCATATACATAAAGTGCTAGGTACATTATTGTTAGCAATAAAATTGCAGAAATCCTAGTGTGCTAAATGTGGACATATTACTGAGCTACAGCATTAGCCCCTAAATACTAGGATAATAATTAACAATAATTAGATCAGACAAAATATGGGTCTGAAAGACTGTGCAAAAATAGGCAAATATACAAAAATGACAATACATATATAAAACATATATATACAAAATATATAAAAACGAACAATGCCAAGGGCACATCAATACCGCTAAATGACTAACATATAGACCTCATGATCCGTGCCACCCAATACTTCTATACATACAGCAATAACAACCCACACATATTCTTGTGCTTTTAAATTTTCATCCACTTGCTTGTCTCTTCATCTTACGTCTTGCGTATCACTTTTTCACGGAACTATTGGGGGTATAATGGGTCAACTCGATGAAACAACATCACCACCGGACAATGGAGACCGGGATAGAAAATATTCTAGAAAATAAAAATCCTGTGAGTACACAATCATCAACAACAAACATAATAAAAACCCCTCCCATAAAAGACTTCATATCTGCATAAGGAGACTGCAACAGAGCTACACTAACTTCTTATAAAAATGCTCCAAAACCAAAACTTTCATTAAGACCCTGTGGCGCAATCGTACCCAAACGGTAGATCCACCGACTCTCTATTTGTGCAAGCAATTTGCCCATGTTACCTCCTCTAATTCCCAGGGATACCAGATCTATACCCTTTATTTTCAAACCGTGTGGATTGCACTGGTGATACTGTCTAAAGTGCCTCGGTATAGTTTTGAGTGTTGATACTTCCTGAGCACTTTTAGCACTCATTATATCCCTGTAATGTTCACGCGTCCGAATCTTCAGTTCCCGTGTAGTCAGCCCTATGTAGACCTTGTTACACGGGCACGTGGTGTGGTACACCACGCCACGAGAAGCACATGTGATTCTCTTTCTAATAGTGAACGTTTTCGTACCATTGAAATTAGAGAAGGTTTTAGCTTTGGTATGGTTTCCACAAGCCTTACACAAGCCACACGGATAGAAACCAGTTTCAGTGGCCCCAGTGGGAATTGCGCCTCTCCCTGGATTGTACAAACTATGGACCAGAATGTCCCGTATGTTTTTTGTTCTTTTGGCCACAACCATGGGTCTCTCAGGCAAAATTCTCCTCAAAACCGGGTCAGACTGCAATACATTCCAATGCCTAAAAAGAATTTCCTTAAATTGATGCCATTTGTTGTGGTAGATGGTAATAAAACGTACCGTATTCGACCTATCAGCCTGTTCAGATGGATTCCGTTTGTATTGAAGGTCATTCCTGTCAGTCATCAATGCTTTTTGGTATCCTCTCCTTATATTCCTCCTGCTATAGCCTCGTTCTTGAAAACGCCTACTAAGGTCCGCCGCTTGTAGTTCAAAATCTTCAGGATTTGTACAGATTCTCTTAGCGCGTAAAAATTGTCCTGTTGGAATCCCTCTAATAGTCGCTGGAGGGTGTGCAGAGGTGGCGTGGAGGAAGGCATTTGTAGATGTAGGCTTTCTATACAAATCTGTGAACAGAAAGCCTTTATCATCAACTTTGATAGGTCCAAAAATTCAACACTTCTGCCACTATGGAAGGTAAGCCTGATGTTTAGGTCATTGTTGTTTAATGCCTCCATACAGGTTGACAGTTCTCCAATCGACCCCTCCCAAATGAACCAAATGTCATCAATATACCTCATCCAGCCTGAAATCAGGCTGGCATAAGGTATAGGATCACAAACAAAAATTTGTCGTTCCCATAGGCCGAGAAACAAATTGGCATACGATGGGGCACAACAGGCCCCCATCGCAGTACCCTGGCATTGCTTATATACAACACCCTTGAAAACAAAGATGTTGTGAGTAAGTACATACTCCAGCAAATGCAGCAATAGAGCAAAGAGATCACCATCCAGATTAGTGTTTTTTAGATACCAAGACACCGCCCTTAGACCATCTTGGTGTCGTATAGAGGTATACAGGGCCTCTACATCGGCCGTCACCATGATCGCCCCATCACTTAGATGTACATTATCCAATCTGCGTAATGCAGAATTGGTGTCCTTGATGTATGATGGCAAATCACTGACTAGTGGTTTAAGATAGTGATCAATGACCATGGTGACGATCTCGCAGAGACCCCCGTTACCAGACACTATGGGTCTTCCAGGTGGGTCCAAGGCATTTTTGTGAACCTTTGGGATCAGATATAGTGTGGGGAGGCGGGGATGCATTTCCTTGACTGTTTCCACCATTTTCTTGGGAATTATCCCCTTCTCAAATGCCTCCTCCAAGATCCCAATTAGTTCCCCATGAAATGTATGAAGAGGGTTAGATGGCAGTTTACGATAACAGTTCTTATCATTCAATAACTTGAATGCCTGTTTCTCATACATTTCATTGGGCCATACTACTAGGTTCCCCCCTTTATCAGAGGGCTTAAAAACCACATCATTCAAATTTTGTAGACTGAAAATGGCCTCTCGTTCCTCCTTGCTACAGTTGCTGGCCCCATACCCACTGTGGCACAATTTTTCAATATCCTCCGTTACCAGTCTGGTGTATACTTCCACTGCTGGACAAATACTTAGTGGAGGAAATTTATTGGACTTATTTATAAGGGACAAAGGAAAACTCTGGTTTGCCCCTGAATACTCACTCTCTTCCGCCAGTGCCTCAAGGTTATCTAAGGCCTCCCTTTCCATATCAGATAACGAGGTTTCCTCAAAACCAGATTTAGAATGTAACCTCTGCAAAATCACCTTCCTTGAAAAAAAGATGTAAGTCCTTGATGGCTATAAAGGGGTCTGGATATTTGGAAGGAGAAAAAGTTAGACCTTTTTCAAGAACTGCAATTTGAGTATCAGATAACTCGTGGTTTGATAAGTTTATTACCTTAAGATGGTCGTTCTTTCCTTTCTTAAAGCCCTTTGTAAAGAAATCCGCTGGTCTCCTATTCCCACCATTACGTATTTAGTGGAGTGATATACTTCACGCTCATTTCCAGACATATTTGGTTCTGACACGGATGATGTCGAACTAAATGATGACTCCCGTGGCCTTGGTCTTTTTACTGACTCCTTTTTAAATTGCCACCGGAAAATTCTATTCTCCTCGTAATCTGTCAAATCCCTCTGGTATTTCTTGATTTTTTTGTCACAGATCTCCTTCTCCCACTTCTCCATGTCTTTATTGAGATCACTAGACCATGCATCTAAAGTGTCTTGTTTGATGTCTTTTTTCATCATTAATTCCAACTTCTCCAGTTCACTTTCAATAGTTTTCAGTGTCTGGGAGTTGCTTTCAATGATGATTCTCAAGAATTCCAACGAACACGTGGATGCCGCCGCTGACCATCTTTTGACTAATGTTTCATCATTTAAATCAAAGGTTGGAAATAACTGAATCCTCAAACCTCTTGGGACAATCTCATGACTGACATAATTCTCCAGATATGTTTTGGTCCACCATATCCTCGTCTTTTTGGACATGGCATTCTTATATTGTCTAAAGGTCTCCTTATCAGATATAGAAGTCTCACTAGTTGCCTTAGAAGTACCCGGTTTAAACATATTGGTTGCTTTCTGCCGCCAGGCAGATTTTCTGGCTTTATAATCCATAGTGCACAGGTGGATTCTCTGTCTAAAAACAGAACATTCATATGTATACATATTAATCCAATTGACCTAAAGTTCATACAAGCTTGGTCACATTCCGTAGAATAATCATCAAAACAAAAGCCACGCAAGAAAAAATTATTACACGTGGCTCATGGAATGCAAATATATACCAATTTTATTAATAACTTCATAAACATAATATCATAACACCAGAGTACCTCATCATGCAACTGGACACCACACAGCTAAGGCATAACAATAATTATTAATCAATACTGCGTCCTACTTCTATTAACCCATACACATAGCATAGACTGATACTCAAAAGAGTGAACCTTACAAAATAGCGTTACAGAAACCAACTGGACCATCTGGACCTAAATGGAAAGCACGCTGGAGGGACACTTAGGTACCAATGCTAATGTACGTAGAGCCAAAAAACGAGCAAGAGGCCATTGCATAGAATGAATAAGAATATATTACCAGTGGCTTGCCTTCGCCTAGGTGAACGTCCCACCCCGACGCGCGTTTCGCCTGTTCTTCTTCCGGGGGCGTGTATGGTTAGAGAGGTAGGCGGTCTACTAAAATGCCTGGTGGCCAATAAACATTTAGCTTGGTTAGCAACAGTATCCAAGCAATGAGTGAGAACTAATCTCTAGTCAGTGTTGTTAGTAACGGTAACCATGGGTCCCTAGCATGGATCACAATGCCGGGTATGACGGCGCATCCGGTTCTTAGTCTGTCTCCAAATGGGAACGTCCGAGCGTCGGTCATGGAGACGCTGAGTTCCGGAGAGCAGAACGCCCAACGGAAGTCCGGCGTCCTCATATGAGACCAAAGCAGGACGCTCCGGAGCGGTCCAAGCCGCGCATGCGCACAACCCGGAAAAGTGGACATATAACAAAAGTGCACTTGAATGAGGTGAACTGTGGTACTGTGCACAAATTTAGGTATGCTCAATAAAACCATATACATAAAGTGCTAGGTGTATTATTGTTAGCAATAAAATTGCAGAAATCCTAGTGTGCTAAATGTGGACATATTACTGAGCTACAGCATTAGCCCCTAAATACTAGGATAATAATTAACAATAATTAGATCAGACAAAATATGGGTCTGAAAGACTGTGCAAAAATAGGCAAATATACAAAAATGACAATACATATATAAAACATATATATACAAAATATATAAAAACGAACAATGCCAAGGGCACATCAATACCGCTAAATGACTACCATATAGACCCCGTGATCCGGCCACCCAATACTTCTATACATACAGCAATAACAACCCACACATATTCTTGTGCTTTTAAATTTTCATCCACTTGCTTGTCTCTTCATCTTACGTCTTGCGTATCACTTTTTCACGGAACTATTGGGGGTATAATGGGTCAACTCGATGAAACAACATCACCACCGGACAATGGAGACCGCGATAGAAAATATTCTAGAAAATAAAAATCCTGAGAGTACACAATCATCAACAACAGACATAATAAAAAACCCCTCCCATAAAAGACTTCATATCTGCATAAGGAGACTGCAACAGATCTACACTAACTTCTTATAAAAATGCTCCAAAACCAAAACTTTCATTAAGACCCTGTGGCGCAATCGTACCCAAACGGTAGATCCACCGACTCTCTATTTGTGCAAGGATTTCTGCAATTTTATTGCTAACAATAATGCACCTAGCACTTTATGTATATGGTTTTATTGAGCATACCTAAATTTGTGCACAGTACCACAGTTCACCTCATTCAAGTGCACTTTTGTTATATGTCCACTTTTCCGGGTTGTGCGCATGCGCGGCTTGGACCGCTCCGGAGCGTCCTGCTTTGGTCTCATATGAGGACGCCGGACTTCCGTTGGGCGTTCTGCTCTCCTCGAACTCGGCGTCTCCATGACCGACGCTCGGACGTTCCCATTTGGAGACGGACTAAGAACCGGATGCGCCGTCATACCCGGCATTGTGATCCACGCTAGGGACCCATGGTTACCGTTACTAACAACACTGACTGGTGATTGGTTCTCACTCATTGCTTGGATACTGTTGTTAACCAAGCTAAATGTTCATTGGCCACCGGGCATTTTAGTAGACCGCCTGTTGTGAGTTCTGTTTTTGGGCTCCCTCTGGTGGTTACTGATGGTACTGGGTGATTTGTGTTCTGCTGTCTCTGGTGTCCACCTGTTCTATTAGGATTTGGGAGTTTCCTATTTAACCGGGCTTTCTTGTCATTTCCCCGCCGGCTATCAAGGTTATCAGAGTGTTTTGTTACCTCAGCTTCTGGCTTCAGTAATCTTCAGGACAAGCTAAGTTTTTGATTTTCTTGTTCCACGTTTTGCTTTATTTTTGTCTTGTCCAGCTTGCATATAATTGTTTCTTTGCTGCTGGTTGCTCTAGTGCAGGGGTGGGCAATTAATTTTGCCATGGGGCGCATGAGAAATTTGGATGGTTTTAGAGGGCCGGACTAATATAATTAACTCATTTTTACCCAATACTGTAGTATACATATATATATAATAAGGCCATCTGCATGGCGCATTACAGCTGGCGGGTTCCATGATACATATGATGGGCAATGCCCCATACAGACACTTGCACCATATAGTGCTGCACAAACATTATGGCCCCATATACTGCAGCACAAACATTATGGCCCCATATACTGCAGCACAAACATTATGGGCCCCATATACTGCAGCACAAACAGTATGGGCCCCATATACTACAGCACAAACATTATGGCCCCATATACTGCAGCACAAACAGTATGGGCCCCATATACTGCAGCACAAACAGTATGGGCCCCATATACTGCAGCACAAACATTATGGCCCCATATACTGCAGCACAAACATTATGGTCCCAAAATACAGCAGCACAAACAGTTTGGCCCCATATACAGCAGCACAAACAGTATGGCCCCATATAGTGCTGCACAAACAGTATGGGCCCCATATACAGCAGCACAAACAGTATGGCCCCATATACAGCAGTACAAATGTTATGGCCCCATATACAGCAGCACAAACAGTTTGGCCCCCATATAGTGCTGCACAAATGTTATGGCCCCCATATAGTGCTGCACTGTCGGCTGCGCCCGGGGGCCCCCTGGATACGCCACTGCTGAGACCACCGCTGATACTCACCCGAAGGATGGAGACCATCAGCCAGCAACTTTCTTCACCGCAGCATCCCGCGCGGCCGTGGAGTGACGTACGCAGGTGACGTACGCACGTGACGTACAGGGCCGATGCGGAGCGCAGCCTCTTGTGACCGGTGGCATAATGCTGCCGCCGGAAACAAGAATGATTGACACAGCCAGGAGCCAATGGCTCCTGATGCTGTGTCAATCACATCCTGACCCTGGAGGACTCCCGTATGGAGGAACTGTATGCGCTGCAATGCGCAGCGTGTGGATGACCTCGGGGCCTTCACTCCAGCCGCCAGCCCTCATAAGCATCTGGCGGCTGGCCGAGCGGTGCCGGCGGCGGCTGTCAGAACTGACAGCTAGCTGGCGGGCCGTTAAAAATCATCAGGCGGGCCGGATGCGGCCCGCGGGCCGCATCTTGCCCAGGTCTGCTCTAGTGGGCTGTAATTGCTCCTCATGTTCCATGAGTTGGAACATGAGTTCAAGTAATTACAGGATGGTTTTTTGAAGGGTTTTTTGCTGACCGCGCAGTTTACTTTTGTATCCACTGCTATCTAGTTTTAGCGGGCCTCATTTTGCTGAATCTGATTTCATACTGTGTATGTGCCTTCCTCTCATTTCACCGTCATTATATGTGGGGGGCTGCTATTTCTGTGGGGTATTTCTCTGGAGGCAAGAGAGGTCTGTGTTTCTTCTAATAGGGGAAGTTAGATCTTCGGCTGGTGCGAGACATCTAGGATCAACGTAGGCACGTTCCCCGGCTATTGTTATTTGTGTGTTCAGGTTTAGGGTCGCGGTCAGCTCAGGTTCCATCACCCTAGAGCTCGTTGGTGCTTGTCCTTTTGTGATTCCCTGCCATTGGAATCATGACAACCGCCTACCTCTCTAACCATACACGCCCCCGGAAGAAGAACAGGCGAAACGCGCGTCGGGGTGGGATGTTCACCTAGGCGAAGGCAAGCCATTGGTAATATATTCTTATTCATTCTATGCAATGGCCTCTTGCTCGTTTTTTGGCTCTACGTACATTAGCATTGGTACCTAAGTGTCCCTCCAGCGTGCTTTCCATTTAGGTCCAGATGGTCCAGTTGGTTTCTGTAACGCTATTTTGTAAGGTTCACTCTTTTGGGTATCAGTCTATGCTATGTGTATGGGTTAATAGAAGTAGGACGCAGTATTGATTAATAATTATTGTTATGCCTTAGCCGTGTGGTGTCCAGTTGTATGATGAGGTACTCTGGTGTTATGATGTTATGTTTATGAAGTTATTAATAAAATTGGTATATATTTGCATTCCATGAGCCACGTGTAATAATTTTTTCTTGCGTGGCTTTTATTTTGATGTAGCAAACCTTATTCTAGAAGTGCAAAAAATCAGAGGCAGCACACCATTATGGATAAAGTTTTGAAGGTGTTCAAGTTTTAATAGCCCATCATGGCGACGTTTCAGCTCATAAAGAGCCTTTCTCAAGCCATATACATATTACTTGATGGGGGACAGCCAGACAGCTTAACAGGCATTTGTAGATTTTATGCAGTGGTTTGCGAAAATATAAACCCCCTTGACTTTTTACCTATTTTATTATATTACAACCTGTGTATGCATAATTTTGAATTCCGATTTGTGTGTGGTGCATCAGCACTAAATAGTCTAAGGTGGTGAAGGGAGAAAAATATAAGCATAAATTTATTTTATGGGATGAAATAACTAAAAATTTGCAGGTGAATGTGTATTCAGCCCTTTTGCTCTGAAGTCCATAAAAAAGTCTGGTACAAGCAATTACCTTCATAAGTCACATACTTAGTGAAGGAGATTCCACCTGTGTGCAATCTAAGTATCACATGCAGCATTGCACTGGAGCACCTTGGGCCCACTATGTAGCTACATAGAAATAAATACAAGACCACCAATTGTGCGGTAAAACGCGCTAATATCAGGGTATAATATAAAGTAGTGCATGTCTTAATTATGAAGCAGGGGTGGGGGAGCCCCCCTCATAGGGTACAATATATCCCCCTCATAGTATATAAAGTAGCCCCTTCATATAGTATAATGCAGCCCCCTCACAGAATATAATGCAGCCCTCATACAGAATATAATGTAGCCCCCTCATAGCAAATAATGCAGCCCCCCATAGAATATAATGTATTCCACCATAGCATATAATGCAACCAGCCTCAGAGTATAATGCAGCCCCCCCCCATAGGGTATAATGTAGCCCCCTTAGAGTATAGTGTAACCCCCTCATAAGGTATAATGCAGCCCCTGAAAGAATATAATGTAGCCCCCTCATAGGGTATAATGCAGCCCCCTTCAAATAGTATAATACAGCCCCCCCACAGAATATAATGTAACCCCTCAGAGTATAATGCAGCCCCCTCATAAGGTATAATGCAGCCCATTCATGGAATATAATGCAGCCCCCCACAGAATATAATGTAGCCTCATAGGGTATCATGCTGCCCCCCCTCATAGGATATCATGCTGCCCCCTCATGGGGTATCATGCTGCCCCCCCTCATAGGGTATCATGCTGCCCCCCATAGGGTATAAAACACAATACTCACCTCTCCTCCTTGCTCCCACGCTGATTCCGGCGGCGGCTCTGCTCCAATGTCAAGAGCTGCACTGCAGTCGGCCTCACACACAGCAGGTACGCGATTAAATGATGCCACCATGCACCCGCTGTGTGTCAGAGGCAGAAGGGAATGGTGGGAGAGGGAGCGTCATCTGATGCTCTCTCTCTCCTCCATTAATGCGCACTGGGGGGTGGCACTGATGCTGGGAACCCCTGGCTTACAGCCCCATAGCGGCTGCGTGGGCTGGGGGCCCCTGATGGAGAGGGGGCCATGGTCTGCAGGCCCTGATAGCGGGCAGTATTAGCCGCAGCTTGCGGCAAACACTGCCCGCTATTAAGTGAAATTAAGTCACTCCTCTCCCCACCCATGGAGGCGTGGGGAAGCATGAATATTCATTTCACTTTAGCAGCGGGAACAGTCTTAGGCTTCCTATCACCCGATGCTGCCCTGCTGGCACCGGGGGCCCCCATTGCAGCTGCGTGATGTCCCGCTATTAGCGACACCCCACTGGCTGGGGGCCCCTGGAGCAGCAATGGCCGTAAGCAGCTGCTGGCCTTGTATGCCAGCAAGTGTCAGGGCCTGGGCCCACCGGAGAATCCTCCGGTTCTCCAGTGGCCCAGTCCAACCCTGATCACATGGTCTTTTCTGAAAGGCCACAGAGGCTGCAACACCATTAAACCCTTAATGACCGCCGATACACCTTTTAACGGTTAAGGGTACTTAAATCACCGCGTTGCTTTTTAACAGCGCTGAGGGATAATGGTATAGCGACCCCCAGATTCAGAATTTCTCCAGGGTCTCGGCTACCAGGGATAGCTGAGACCCCAGAGAACATGATTCGGGTCAGGTTTTACTGACCCCGGTTTTGCGATCGCCGTTATTAATGGTATAACGGCGACCGCAAAAAAAGCTTTTCCATTTAATTTCTTCTCTGATGTGATTGCCCCTCAGAGGAGAGAGAAATGGGGTCCCCCGATCAACCCCCAGTACCTCCGTTGTTCCTGCAAACCCCCGTGAAGTCCCCCGGGCCGCTGGTATCTTCTTCCGGGAGAAAATAGCGGGCACATGCTCAATGCGCCCGCCGAGATCTGCCGGCCGGCACCCAGCAACAATAGGAAATGTTTCCTATTGATTCATTTTAGTCACTGTGATAGACCCTATCACAGTGATCAAAATAGAACAAAATAGTAAATCAAACCCCCATTTATCACCCCCTTAGCAAAAAAATAATAAAATTAAAAAAATGTATTTCCATTAGAGTTAGACTTGGGCTAAAGTGAATTGGGCTAAAATTATGGTTAGTGTTGGGCTAAAGAGAGTTGGGATAAAGTGAGTTGGGCTAAAGAGAGTTGGGTTAAAGAGAGTTGGGCTAAAGTTGGGGTTAGGGTTTTGGTTAGGGTTGTGGTTGGGATTAGGCTGAGGGGTGTGTTTGGGGTTAGGGTTGTGGTTAGGGTAATGGTTAGGATTGGGATTAGGGTTAGGGTTGGAGTTAGAATTGGGAGGTTTCCACTGTTTAGGTACATCAGGGGGGCTCCAAACGCGACATGGCGCTACCATTGATTCCAGCCAATTTTGCGTTCAAAAAGTTAAATGGTGCTCCCTCCCTTCTGAGCTCTGCCATCAGGGGTTAACCTAGCCACACTGCTGCCTGAGGCGAACTTCAAAACGGCGCCCCCCCAAACACATATACAGTACAGCCCCCCTATAGGGCTCCCATCTCATATACAGTCCCCCCATACATTACATGTGTGATAACTATTGCACATTCTACAATAGGTCATAAATCAGACAGTATAGTCCTCCATACAGTATTCTGGGCATTACAGTGCTTCATACAGAATAATGAGCCCCATATATTGCTCCATACAGTATAATGAGCCCCAAATATGGCTTCATACAGTTATGGGCACCACATAGTCCTCCATACAGTATTGTGGGCACCACATAGCGCTCCATACAGAATAACATGCCCCATATATTACTCCATACAGTATAATGAGCCCCATATATTGCTCCATACATTATTATGGGCACCACATAGTGCTCTATACAGTATTGTGGGCACCGCACAGTGCTCCATACAGAATAACATGCCCCATATATTGCTCCATACAGTATAATGAGCCTTATATATTGCTCCACACAGTATTTTGGGTACCATATAGTGCTCCATACAGTATAATGGCCACACATGATGCTCCATACTGTATATTGGCCGTACATGATACTGCGTACCGTATAATCGCTACACATAGTTACTCCTACACACTTGACTGCACTCCGTACACCTTGCACACACGGCTCCGCTCCGTACACACTCGGCTCTGCTCCATACACCTCATACACATACATCTCCACTCCATACACCTCGCACACGTCTGGCTTCACTCCGTACACCTCATACACACACGGCTCAGCTCCATAGACCTCGCACATGCCCGTCTCCACTCTGTACACCTCGTACACACTTGGCTCCGCTCCGTACACCTCGTACACACATGGCTCTGCTCCGTACACCTCGTACACACGCGGCTCTGCTCCGTAAACGTCTGCCCCTTTTAATTAAACTCTTTCCTTCCACTGCTTTAAGAAATTCAGTTAATCGAGTCTCTGCATTGACACGAGGCACTCTCTCCTTGAATCTACTTCTGAGTCTGACAATCTGATGGAGGGAGGCTGTGAACTGTGACAGAGCTGTGCAGCAGCATGTGGGGGATGGGGGGGCGGGTGGCGAATAATGTTTTTTATCGTTACTTACACTTACTGCTGCCGGTTACTGCTCCGAGTCCCAGCAATGTGTGTGTGTCTGACTCCCAGCACAGCAGCCAGCAGGTCAGGAGACAGGGCACTGCCTCTGCACCTCAGCCCGGGCCAGGTGGTAACAGTCACCTGCCAGGCATGCCACATGTTAGCTTGTTTGTGACTCTGTCTGCACTGTCAGCAAGTGTCAGAACAGGGATTGCAGTGAGAGTCGGCACCACGTGTTCTAACTTCTGGCTGCTGCTCTGCCGCCCCCTGTCTTTAGGAATGCCCTGCCGCTTGAGGCAAAGTATTCAACTTGCCTCATGATAGCAGCGCCAATGCCTGCCATGCATTCAAACAGTGGCTTTTCCCCACATATGGGGTATTGGCGTACTCATGAGAAATTGCCCAACAAATGTAGTGGTCCATTTTATCCTGATATCCTTTTGAAAATAAAAAAAAATAGTTCCAAAATAATTTTTTTATTGAAAAAGTAAAATGTTTATTTTTCCTTCCACATTGCTTTAGTAAGTTGACCAGTATGCACCAACTTTAGGAACGTGTAGAAGAGACCTGGGACCAGATTTCGGTTGAGACATGTTTGAATCTGATGGTGAGCAGCCCAGAAGGATTCAGGCAGTGATGAAAGTCAAAGGTGGATTTACAAAATACTAACAAAATAGTAAAAATTATCATTTAGATTTTTAGGAGCAAAACAGTAACAATGCAATGACGTGACAAGAATCTAGATAACTAATCATACGCTAAGTCAAATGTATGTAAGAGATAGCCAAGATGATTGCCAATAAAATTATAGTCTTATGTTCTAGGCAGTAGTGAATGGTGAGATATTGAGCCTGAAAGTCAAAAGTTATTATTATTATTATTTATTATTATAGCGCCATTTATTCCATGGCGCTTTACATCCGAGGAGGGGTGTACATAATAAAAACAAGTACAATAATCTTAAACATTACAAGTCACAACTGGTACAGGAGGAGAGAGGACCCTGCCCGCGAGGGCTCACAATCTACAAGGGATGGGTGAGGATACAGTAGGTGAGGGTAGAGCTGGTCGTGCAGCGATTAGGTCAATCGGTGGTTACTGCACGTTGTAGACTTGCCGGAAGAGGTCAAAACATTGTTACCCTTTTGCTGGTCAGTGAGTGCCACTTGTCAAATTATTAGTAGATCAGAATTGTGTACCAAAGTAATAAAATTAAAGTTTGGTATTTGTTCCTACGATGTTGTTTCCATTGCTGTTATCAATTTGAACATGGTTTACTAAATTACTAAATGAAATACTAAATTGAGTATTGTTTTTATAAATATATTTTCTTATTTTGTTTCCATGTATTTAAATAGTTTTTTTACAATAAATATTTTCAAGCTCTTTAATATAAACATGTACTTTTAGGTTAAATTTATGCAGAAATATGGAAAAGTCTGAAGGCTTCACAAACTTTTTATCACCTCTGTAAGTCTACTAGTAGCCATGTGTTGTGAATTCTGTTGTCGGGCTCTCTCCTGTGGTCATGAATGGTACTTCGGCTGGTTCTGTCCATGGACTTCCTCTGGTGGGTGTTTCTGAGTTTCCTTCCTCAGGTGACGAGGTTACTTCGTTAGCTGGCTGCTCTATTTAACTCCACTTAGATCTTTGCTCCATGCCACCTGTCAATGTTCCAGTATTGGTCTAGTTCACTCCTGGATCGTTCTTGTGACCTGTCTTCCCAGCAATAGCTAAGTTCCAGCTTGTATTTCTTGGGTTTGCTATTTTTCTGTCCAGCTCGCTATTCTTATTGTTGTCTTGCTTGCTGGAAGCTCTGGGACGCAGAGGGAGCGCCTCCGCACCGTGAGTCGGTGCGGAGGGTCTTTTTGCGCCCTCTGCGTGGTCGTTTTGTAGGTTTTTGTGCTGACCGCCAAGTAACCTTTCCTATCCTCGGTCTGTTCAGTAAGTCGGGCCTCACTTTGCTAAATCTATTTCATCTCTGTGTTTGTATTTTCATCTTTACTCACAGTCATTATATGTGGGGGGCTGCCTTTTCCTTTGGGGAATTTCTCTGAGGCAAGGTAGGCTTTATTTTTCTATCTTCAGGGCTAGCTAGTTCCTTAGGCTGTGCCGAGTTGCATAGGGAGCGTTAGGCGCAATCCACGGCTATTTCTAGTGTGTTTGATAGGATTAGGGATTGCGGTCAGCAGAGTTCCCACGTCCCAGAGCTCGTCCTTTATTATCAGAAACTATCAGGTCATTCCGTGTGCTCTTAACCACCAGGTCCATTATTGTCCTGACCACCAGGTCATAACAGTACAGGTGGCCCAAAGTACTAATGCATCTCAATTGAGGGATAAGAGAAGTTCTGAGACCATTGTTTTTTCTTTGCAGTGTGTTTTGTCTCTCTCCCCCTTTACCTCTGGGTGGTTCAGGACACAGGTGTAAACATGGACATTCAAGGTCTGTCCTCTTGGATGGATAATCTCACTACAAGGGTACAAAACATTCAAGATTTTGTGGTTCAGAATCCGATGTCAGAGCCTAGGATTCCAATTCCTGATTTGTTTTTTGGTGATAGATCTAAGTTCTTGAATTTCAAAAATAATTGTAAATTGTTTCTTGCCTTGAAACCTCGCTCCTCAGGTGACCCTGTTCAACAAGTAAAGATCATTATTTCTTTGTTATGTGGTGACCCTCAAGACTGGGCATTTTCCCTTGCGCCAGGAGATCCGGCATTGCGTGATGTTGATGCGTTTTTCCTGGCGCTTGGATTGCTTGATGACGAACCTAATTCAGTGGATCAGGCAGAGAAAATCTTGCTGGCTCTGTGTCATGGTAAGGATGAAGCGGAGATATATTGTCAGAAGTTTAGAAAGTGGTCTGTGCTCACTCAGTGGAATGAATGTGCCCTGGCAGCAATCTTCAGAAAGGGTCTCTCTGAAGCCCTTAAGGATGTCATGGTGGGGTTTCCCATGCCTGCTGGTCTGAATGAGTCTATGTCCTTGGCCATTTAGATCGATCGACGCTTACGTGAGCGTAAAGCTGTGCACCATTTGGCGGTACTATCTGAGCATGGGCCTGAGCCTATGCAATGTGATAGGACTTTGACCAGAGCTGAACGGCAAGAACACAGACGTCGGAATGGGCTATGTTTTTACTGTGGTGATTCCACTCATGCTATCTCCGATTGTCCTAAGCGCACTAAGCGGTTCGCTAGGCCTGCCACCATTGGTACGGTACAGTCTAAATTTCTATTGTCCGTTACTCTGATTTGCTCTTTGTCATCCTATTCTGTTATGGCATTTGTGGATTCAGGCGCTGCCCTGAATTTGATGGACTTGGAGTATGCTAGGCGTTGTGGTTTTTTCTTGGAGCCCTTGCAGTATCCTATTCCATTGAGAGGAATTGATGCTACGCCTTTGGCCAAGAATAAGCCTCAGTACTGGACCCAATTGACCATGTGCATGGCTCCTGCACATCAGGAGGATATCCGCTTTCTGGTGTTGCATAATCTGCATGATGTGGTCGTTTTGGGGTTGCCATGGCTACAGGTTCATAATCCAGTATTGGACTGGAAATCTATGTCTGTGTCCAGCTGGGGTTGCCAGGGGGTACATGGTGATGTTCCATTTTTGTCTATTTTGTCTTCCACTCCCTCTGAAGTTCCAGAGTTTTTGTCGGATTATCGGGATGTATTTGATGAGCCCAAAGCCAGTGCCCTACCTCCTCATAGGGATTGCGATTGTGCAATTAATTTGATTCCTGGTAGTAAGTTTCCTAAGGGCCGATTGTTCAATTTATCTGTGCCAGAACACACCGCTATGCGGAGTTATATAAAGGAATCCTTGGAGAAAGGCCATATTCACCCGTCATCATCACCGTTAGGAGCAGGGTTCTTTTTTGTGGCCAAGAAGGATGGTTCTTTGAGACCTTGTATTGATTACCGCCTTCTTAATAAAATTACAGTCAAATTTCAGTATCCTTTGCCGTTGCTGTCTGATTTGTTTGCTCGTATTAAAGGGGCTAGTTGGTTCACCAAGATAGATCTTCGAGGGGCGTCTAATCTTGTGCGTATTAAACAAGGCGATGAATGGAAAACAGCATTTAATACGCCCGAGGGCCATTTTGAGTACCTGGTTATGCCATTCGGGCTTTCCAATGCTCCATCAGTATTTCAGTCCTTTATGCATGATATCTTCCGAGAGTACCTGGATAAATTCCTGATTGTGTATTTGGATGATATTTTGGTCTTTCCGGATGATTGGGAGTCTCATGTGAAGCAAATCAGAATGGTGTTCCAGGTCCTTCGTGCGAATTCCTTGTTTGTGAAGGGGTCAAAGTGTCTCTTTGGAGTTCAGAAGGTTTCATTTTTGGGGTTCATTTTTTCCCCTTCTACTATCGAGATGGACCCTGTTAAAGTCCAGGCCATTTACGATTGGACTCAGCCGACATCTGTGAAGAGCCTGCAAAAATTCCTGGGCTTTGCTAATTTTTATCGGCGCTTCATCGCTAATTTTTTTACTGTTGCTAAACCGTTGACTGATTTGACCAAGAAGGGTGCTGATGTGGTCAATTGGTCTTCTGCAGCTGTAGAGGCTTTTCAGGAGTTGAAGCGTCGTTTTTCTTCTGCCCCTGTGTTGTGCCAGCCAGATGTTTCGCTTCCGTTTCAGGTTGAGGTTGATGCTTCTGAGATTGGAGCAGATGCTGTTTTGTCGCAAAAAAGTTCTGATGGCTCGGTGATGAAGCCATGTGCTTTCTTTTCTAGAAAGTTTTCGCCTGCTGAGCGTAACTATGATGTTGGTAATCGTGAGTTGTTGGCCATGAAGTGGGCATTCGAGGAGTGGCGTCATTGGCTGGAAGGAGCCAAGCATCGCGTGGTGGTCTTGACAGATCACAAGAATTTGACTTATCTTGAGTCTGCCAAACGGTTGAATCCGAGACAGGCTCGATGGTCGTTATTTTTCTCCCGTTTTGATTTTGTGGTTTCGTGCCTTCCGGGCTTTAAGAATGTGAAGGCTGATGCCCTGTCAAGGAGTTTTGTGCCTGACTCTCCGGGTGTTCCTGAGCCGGCGGGTATTCTCAAAGAGGGGGTAATTTTGTCTGCCATCTCCCCTGATTTGCGGCGAGTGCTGCAAAAATTTCAGGCTGATAGACCTGACCGTTGCCCAGCGGAGAAACTGTTTGTCCCTGATAGATGGACTAGTAGATTTATCTCTGAGATTCATTGTTCAGTGTTGGCTGGGCATCCTGGAATCTTTGGTACCAGAGATTTGGTGGCTAGATCCTTCTGGTGGCCGTCTTTGTCACCGGATGTGCGTTCTTTTGTGCAGTCCTGTGGGACTTGTGCTTGGGCTAAGCCCTGCTGTTCTCGTGCCAGTGGGTTGCTTTTGCCCTTGCCGGTCCCGAAGAGGCCCTGGACGCATATTTCTATGGATTTTATTTCGGATCTCCCCGTCTCTCAAAAGATGTCGGTCATTTGGGTGGTTTGTGATCGCTTTTCTAAGATGGTCCATTTGGTACCTTTGTCTAAATTGCCTTCCTCCTCTGATTTGGTGCCATTATTTTTCCAGCATGTGGTTCGTTTACATGGTATCCCGGAGAACATTGTTTCTGACAGAGGTTCCCAGTTTGTTTCGAGGTTTTGGCGATCCTTTTGTGCTAGGATGGGCATTGATTTGTCTTTCTCCTCGGCTTTCCATCCTCAGACAAATGGCCAAACCGAACGAACTAATCAAACTTTGGAAACATATCTGAGATGCTTTGTTTCTGCTGATCAGGATGATTGGGTGTCCTTTTTGCCGTTGGCTGAGTTCGCCCTTAATAATCGGGCCAGCTCGGCTACTTTGGTTTCGCCGTTTTTCTGCAATTCTGGTTTCCATCCTCGTTTCTCTTCAGGGCAGGTTGAGTCTTCGGACTGTCCTGGTGTAGATACTGTGGTGGATAGGTTGCAGCAGATTTGGACTCATGTGGTGGACAATTTGACATTGTCCCAGGAGAAGGCTCAACGTTTCGCTAACCGCCGGCGCTGTGTGGGTCCCCGACTTCGTGTTGGGGATTTGGTTTGGTTGTCGTCTCGTTATGTTCCTATGAAGGTTTCCTCTCCTAAGTTTAAGCCTCGTTTCATTGGTCCGTATAAGATTTCTGAGGTTATCAATCCTGTGTCATTTCGTTTGGCCCTTCCTGCTTCTTTTGCCATCCATAATGTGTTCCATAGGTCGTTATTGCGGAGATACGTGGCTCCTGTGGTTCCATCCGTTGATCCTCCTGCCCCGGTGTTGGCTGAGGGTGAGTTGGAGTATGTGGTGGAGAAGATTTTAGATTCTCGTGTTTGGAGACGGAAACTCCAGTACCTGTTAAAGTGGAAGGGTTATGGTCAGGAAGATAATTCCTGGGTTTTTGCCTCTGATGTTCATGCTGCCGATCTGGTTCGTGCCTTTCATTTGGCTCATCCTGGTCGGCCTGGGGGCTCTGGTGAGGGTTCGGTGACCCATCCTCAAGGGGGGGGTACTGTTGTGAATTCTGTTGTCGGGATCTCTCCTGTGGTCATGAATGGTACTTCGGCTGGTTCTGTCCATGGACTTCCTCTGGTGGGTGTTTCTGAGTTTCCTTCCTCAGGTGACGAGGTTACTTCGTTAGCTGGCTGCTCTATTTAACTCCACTTAGATCTTTGCTCCATGCCACCTGTCAATGTTCCAGTATTGGTCTAGTTCACTCCTGGATCGTTCTTGTGACCTGTCTTCCCAGCAAAAGCTAAATTCCAGCTTGTATTTCTTGGGTTTGCTATTTTTCTGTCCAGCTTGCTATTCTTATTGTTGTCTTGCTTGCTGGAAGCTCTGGGATGCAGAGGGAGCGCCTCCGCACCGTTAGTCGGTGCGGAGGGTCTTTTTGCGCCCTTTGCGTGGTCGTTTTGTAGGTTTTTGTGCTGACCGCCAAGTAACCTTTCCTATCCTCAGTCTGTTCAGTAAGTCGGGCCTCACTTTGCTAAATCTATTTCATCTCTGTGTTTGTATTTTCATCTTTACTCACAGTCATTATATGTGGGGGGCTGCCTTTTCCTTTGGGGAATTTCTCTGAGGCAAGGTAGGCTTTATTTTTCTATCTTCAGGGCTAGCTAGTTCCTTAGGCTGTGCCGAGTTGCATAGGGAGCGTTAGGCGCAATCCACGGCTATTTCTAGTGTGTTTGATAGGATTAGGGATTGCGGTCAGCAGAGTTCCCACGTCCCAGAGCTCGTTCTTTGTTATCAGAAACTATCAGGTCATTCCGTGTGCTCTTAACCACCAGGTCCATTATTGTCCTGACCACCAGGTCATAACAGCCATGCCCGTAAAAGCAATATAACAGCATTATAGAAAACTGTTAAAAGGAATCTGTCACCAGATTTTTACCCAAGCCAGCAAAGAGTAGGACAAAAAACCTACAGAGTATATATACTGTACCCAATAAAAAGACTTTATTGATTAAAAAAACAAAAACACAAAATATATAAATAAATAATACCTCAGAGGCTGCTAGACTCACATGCAAAGGAACACGAACACATACAGGTGGTGATTATAAATACATGTTGATGTAGGCAAATAAAGCGTAATCCCCTATATATAATACACTCCCTGATAGAAGTTATGTCACTTATCCATGTTATGTAAAAAAAAGCTTATAACCTGACGTTATATTCAACCATTGGTTGTATAAATTATTCTTTTGAAAGCTGAAACCCTCTGAAATGTGGTTTATGTTAAGAAAATAAATTGGCATCAATGCAGAAATATTGATCAGTTAATGGACCCAGAATGGTCAGATTTTGACAAGAAAAAAGTTTTGTCGCCCACAGAAAGTAATGTGATATTCAAACAAATAATTAACTTAAAATACAAATATACGTTGCATAACATTGGTGAATGAAGTTGTGGTGCTATTAGAGTCATATTTAATATTTTGTGTGACTTCCATGAACTTGAAGGACTGCATCCATGCGGTTCAACAATGATTCATACAATTTATTAATTAAGTCATCAGGAATAGCAAAGAATGCAGTGTTACATGCCTCCCAGAGTTCATCTAGATTCTTTGGTTTTGTCTTCTGTTATGATAGGCAATTCAGTAACACAATGTACATAGCGATCAGAGCACATACAGTGATCTGACAATAACCCAAAATAATAGAACGAGCTCTGAGACATGGAAACTCTGTAGACCGCAATTCCTGATCCTCTCCAAACACAACTAGAGGCAGCTGTGGATTGCGCCTAACGCTCCCTATGCAACTCGGCACAGCCTGAGAAACTAACTAGCCTGAAGATAGAAAAATAAGCCTACCTTGCCTCAGAGAAATACCCCAAAGGAAAAGGCAGCCCCCCACATATAATGACTGTGAGTAAGATGAAAAGACAAACGTAGGAATGAAATAGATTCAGCAAAGTGAGGCCCGATATTCTAGACAGAACGAGGATAGGAAAGATAACTTTGCGGTCTACACAAAACCCTAAAGAAAACCACGCAAAGGGGGCAAAAAGACCCTCCGTACTGAACTAACGGCACGGAGGTACACCCTTTGCGTCCCAGAGCTTCCAGCAAAACAAATAGACAAGCTGGACAGAAAAAATAGCAACAAATAGCAAAGAAGCACTTAGCTATGCAGAGCAGCAGGCCACAGGAATGATCCAGATAAAGACAAGTCCAACACTGGAACATTGACAGGAAGCATGGATCAAAGCATCAGGTGGAGTTAAGTAGAGAAGCAGCTAACGACCTCACCAGATCACCTGAGGGAGGAAACTCAGAAGCTGCAGTACCACTTTCCTCCACAAACGGAAGCTCCCAGAGAGAATCAGCCGAAGTACCACTTGTGACCACAGGAGTGAACTCTGCCACAGAATTCACAACAGTACCCCCCCCCCTTGAGGAGGGGTCACCGAACCCTCACCAGAGCCCCCAGGCCGACCAGGATGAGCCACATGAAAGGCACGAACAAGATCGGGAGCATGGACATCAGAGGCAAAAACCCAGGAATTATCTTCCTGAGCATAACCCTTCCATTTAACCAGATACTGGAGTTTCCGTCTTGAAACACGAGAATCCAAAATCTTCTCCACAATATACTCCAATTCCCCCTCCACCAAAACCGGGGCAGGAGGCTCAACAGATGGGACCATAGGTGCCACGTATCTCCACAACAATGACCTATGGAATACGTTATGTATGGAAAAAGAATCTGGAAGGGTCAGACGAAAAGACACAGGATTAAGAACCTCAGAAATCCTATACGGACCAATAAAACAAGGTTTAAACTTAGGAGAGGAAACCTTCATAGGAATATGACGAGAAGATAACCAAACCAGATCCCCAACACGAAGTCGGGGACCCACACGGCGTCTGCGATTAGCGAAAAGTTGAGCCTTCTCCTGGGACAAGGTCAAATTGTCCACTACCTCAGTCCAAATCTGCTGCAACCTGTCCACCACAGTATCCACACCAGGACAGTCCGAAGACTCAACCTGTCCTGAAGAGAAACGAGGATGGAACCCAGAATTGCAGAAAAACGGCGAAACCAAGGTAGCCGAGCTGGCCCGATTATTAAGGGCGAACTCAGCCAAAGGCAAAAAGGACACCCAGTCATCCTGATCAGCAGAAACAAAGCATCTCAGATATGTTTCCAAGGTCTGATTGGTTCGTTCGGTCTGGCCATTAGTCTGAGGATGGAAAGCCGAGGAAAAAGACAAGTCAACGCCCATCCTACCACAAAAGGCTCCCCAAAACCTCGAAACAAACTGGGAACCTCTGTCAGAAACAATATTCTCTGGAATGCCATGCAAACGAACCACATGCTGGAAGAACAAAGGCACCAAATCAGAGGAGGAAGGCAATTTAGACAAGGGTACCAGATGGACCATCTTAGAAAAGCGATCACAGACCACCCAAATGACTTACATCTTTTGAGAAACGGGAAGGTCAGAAATAAAATCCATAGAGATATGTGTCCAAGGCCTCTTCGGGACCGGCAAGGGCAAAAGCAACCCACTGGCACGAGAACAGCAGGGCTTAGCCCGAGCACAAATCCCACAGGACTGCACAAAAGTACGCACATCCCGCGACAGAGAGGGCCACCAAAAGGATCTAGCCACTAACTCTCTGGTACCAAAGATTCCAGGATGACCAGCCAACACCGAACAATGAAGTTCAGAGATAACTCTATTCGTCCACCTATCAGGGACAAACAGTTTCTCCGCTGGGCAACGATCAGGTTTATTAGCCTGAAATTTTTGCAGCACCCGCCGCAAATCAGGGGAGATGGCAGACACAATTACTCCTTCCTTGAGGATACCCGCCGGCTCAGATAAACCCGGAGAGTCGGGCACAAAACTCCTAGACAGAGCATCCGCCTTCACATTTTTAGAGCCCGGAAGGTACGAAATCACAAAGTCAAAACGGGCAAAAAACAACGACCAACGAGCTTGTCTAGGATTCAAGCGCTTGGCAGACTCGAGATAAGTCAAGTTCTTATGATCAGTCAATACCACCACGCGATGCTTAGCTCCTTCAAGCCAATGACGCCACTCCTCGAATGCCCACTTCATGGCCAGCAACTCTCGGTTGCCCACATCATAATTTCGCTCAGCAGGCGAAAACTTCCTGGAAAAGAAAGCGCATGGTTTCATCACTGAGCAACCAAAACCTCTCTGTGACAAAACAGCCCCTGCTCCAATCTCAGAAGCATCAACCTCGACCTGGAACGGAAGAGAAACATCTGGTTGACACAACACAGGGGCAGAAGAAAAACGACGCTTCAACTCTTGAGAAGCTTCCACAGCAGCAGAAGACCAATTGACCAAATCAGCACCCTTCTTGGTCAAATCGGTCAATGGTTTGGCAACACTAGAAAAATTGCAGATGAAGCGACGATAAAAATTAGCAAAGCCCAGGAACTTTTGCAGACTTTTCAGAGATGTCGGCTGAGTCCAATCATGGATGGCTTGGACCTTAACCGCATCCATCTCGATAGTAGAAGGGGAAAAGATGAACCCCAAAAATGAAACCTTCTGCACACCAAAGAGACACTTTGATCCCTTCACAAACAAAGAATTAGCACGCAGGACCTGAAAAACCGTTCTGACCTGCTTCACATGAGACTCCCAATCATCCGAGAAGATCAAAATGTCATCCAAGTACACAATCAGGAATTTATCCAGGTACTCACGGAAGATGTCATGCATAAAGGATTGAAACACTGATGGAGCATTGGCAAGTCCGAACGGCATCACTAGATACTCAAAATGACCCTCGGGCGTATTAAATGCAGTTTTCCATTCATCGCCTTGCCTAATTCTCACCAGATTATACGCACCACGAAGATCTATCTTAGTGAACCAACTAGCCCCCTTAATCCGAGCAAACAAATCAGATAACAATGGCAAGGGGTACTGAAATTTAACAGTGATCTTATTAAGAAGGCGGTAATCTATACACGGTCTCAGCGAACCATCCTTCTTGGCTACAAAAAAGAACCCTGCTCCTAATGGCGACGATGACGGGCGAATATGCCCCTTCTCCAGGGATTCCTTCACATAACTGCGCATAGCGGTGTGCTCAGGCACGGATAAATTAAAGAGTCGACCTTTTGGAAATTTACTACCAGGAATCAAATTGATAGCACAATCACAATCCCTGTGCGGAGGTAGGGCATCGGACTTGGGCTCATCAAATACATCCCGGTAATCAGACAAGAACTCTGGAACCTCAGAAGGGGTGGATGACGAAATTGACAGAAATGGAACATCACCATGTACCCCCTGACAACCCCAGCTGGACACCAACATGGAATTCCAATCCAATACTGGATTATGGGCTTGTAGCCATGGCAACCCCAACACGACCACATCATGCAGATTATGCAACACCAGAAAGCGAATAACCTCCTGATGTGCAGGAGCCATGCACATGGTCAGCTGGGTCCAGTATTGAGGCTTATTCTTGGCCAAAGGTGTAGCATCAATTCCTCTCAATGGAATAAGACACTGCAAGGGCTCCAATAAAAACCCACAACGTTTAGCATAATCCAAGTCCATCAAATTCAGGGCAGCGCCTGAATCCACAAACGCCATGACAGAATACGACGACAAGGAGCATATCAAGGTAACGGACAGAAGAAATTTTGACTGTACAGTACCAATGGCGGCAGACCTAGCGAACCGCTTAGTGCGCTTAGGACAATCAGAGATAGCATGAGTGGAATCACCACAGTAGAAACACAGCCCATTCAGACGTCTGTGTTCTTGCTGTTCAACTCTGGTCATAGTCCTATCGCACTGCATAGGCTCAGGTTTAATCTCAGGTAATACCGCCAAATGGTACACAGATTTACGCTCACGCAAGCGTCGACCGATCTGAATGGCCAAAGACATAGACTCATTCAAACCAGCGGGCATAGGAAATCCCACCGTGACATCCTTAATGGCTTCAGAGAGACCCTTTCTGAAAATGGCTGCAAGCGCAGATTCATTCCATTGAGTGAGCACGGACCATTTTCTAAATTTCTAGCAATATAGCTCTATCTCATCCTGAGCCTGACAAAGAGCCAGCAAATTTTTTTCTGCCTGATCTACTGAATTAGGCTCATCGTACAGCAATCCAAGCGCCAGGAAAAATGCATCGATATCACTCAATGCAGGATCTCCTGACGCAAGAGAAAATGCCCAGTCCTGAGGGTCGCCACGCAAAAAAGAAATGACGATCCTAACCTGTTGCGCTGGGTCACCAGAGGAGCGAGGTTTCAAAGCCAGAAACAGTTTACAATTATTCTTGAAACTCAGAAATTTAGTTCTATCTCCAAAAAACAAATCTGGAATAGGAATTCTCGGTTCTAACAAAGAATTCTGAACCACAAAATTTTGAATATCTTGAACTCTTGCCGTGAGCTGATCTACACATGAAGACAGACCTTTAATGTCCATTGTAACACCTGTGTCCTGAACCACCCAAATGTCTAGGGGAAAAAAAAGACAAATCACAGTGCAAAGGAAAAAAAATGGTCTCAGAACTTCTTTTTTCCCTCTTTTGAGAATCATTAGTACTTTTGGCTTCCTGTACTGTTATGATAGGCAATTCAGTAACACAATGTACATAGCGATCAGAGCACATACAGTGATCTGACAATAACCCAAAATAATAGAACGAGCTCTGAGACGTGGAAACTCTGTAGACCGCAATTCCTGATCCTCTCCAAACACAACTAGAGGCAGCTGTGGATTGCGCCTAACGCTCCCTATGCAACTCGGCACAGCCTGAGAAACTAACTAGCCTGAAGATAGAAAAATAAACCTACCTTGCCTCAGAGAAATACCCCAAAGGAAAAGGCAGCCCCCCACATATAATGACTGTGAGTAAGATGAAAAGACAAACGTAGGGATGAAATAGATTCAGCAAAGTGAGGCCCGATATTCTAGACAGATCGAGGATAGGAAAGATAACTTTGCGGTCTACACAAAACCCTAAAGAAAACCACGCAAAGGGGGCAAAAAGACCCTCCGTACCGAACTAACGGCATGGAGGTACACCCTTTGCGTCCCAGAGCTTCCAGCAAAACAAATAGACAAGCTGGACAGAAAAAATAGCAACAAATAGCAAAGAAGCACTTAGCTATGCAGAGCAGCAGGCCACAGGAATGATCCAGATAAACACAAGTCCAACACTGGAACATTGACAGGAAGCATGGATCAAAGCATCAGGTGGAGTTAAGTAGAGAAGCAGCTAACGACCTCACCAGATCACCTGAGGGAGGAAACTCAGAAGCTGCAGTACCACTTTCCTCCACAAACGGAAGCTCCCAGAGAGAATCAGCCGAAGTACCACTTGTGACCACAGGAGTGAACTCTGCCACAGAATTCACAACAGTCTTCCAAGCTTCCTCTTTCATCCTACCCCAAACATGCTCAATGATGTTTATGTCTGGTGACTGGGCTGGCCAGTCCTTGAGCACCTTCATCTTTTTTGCCTGGAGGAACTTTGTTGTAGAGATGGATGAATGAGATGGAGCACCATCCTGCTGCAGAATTTGACCCCTTTTATGATTTGGAATATAAGAGGTAGCTAATACTTCTTGATATTTTAGGCTATTGATATTGCCTTCCACCTTGCAAATGTTTTGCATACCCCTATACTGAATGTAACCCCAGACCATGATTTTTCCACCACCAAATTTAACTGTTTTCTGGGTGTATTTTGGATCCATACGGGCTCCAGTAGGTCTCCTGCAGTATTTGGGGCTGCTGTGGTGTAATTCTGAAGATTCATCAGAGAAATCCAACTTCTGCCACTTTTCCGGCGTCCATCTGTTTAGCAGGCTGTGAGACTTTGCAAATGCCACACGGTTTTTTATTTGCCTTTTGTTTAGTGATGGCTTCTGGGCACTGATTCAACCATGGAGGCCATTTCGAGACAGAATCCTACAAACTGTTTTAGTTGACACAGGGACTTGAGGTGACCAGGCCTGTTGTAGCTCTGCTGCAGTGGAAGAGGGGTTTGCTTTGGATTTTCTAACCAACAAACGTGCCTCCTGAGCAGTTGTCTTGTGGAGTCTGCTGGACCTGGGCTTGTCAACCACATCTCCAATCTCTTCAAATCTTTTTTTAAGTCTTTGTACTTGATGCTGAGACACATTAAAGGTGCCAGCCACCTCTGCAGTGGAATTGGTCTTCAGCCTCTTGATAATCCTGGTTTTGTTTGCACGGTGGATTTTTGGCATGTTGTCAGAGCTCAAGTTGCAGTTCAAGTGAAGGCTTGGGGTGCTGGGTTTCTTTTTATACACATACACTTACCGATCATTTACTGAGCACAGGTGGGGATGTAAACTAGGATTGGGTGCATTACATGACCAGGTGACAAAACTTTGGTCTTGCCAAAATCTGACCATTCTGTGTTCATTAACTGATCAATATTTCTGTATTGATGCCAATTTATTTTCTTAACCTAAACCACATTTTGGAGGGTATGAGCTTTCAAAAGAATAATTAATACAACCAATGGATGAATTTAACGTCAGGTTATAAGCTTTTATTGACATAACATGGATAAGCGACATAACTTCTGTCAGGGACTGTATAGTAACATCAGGTATAAATTTCCCAAACATATATGAAGAAGTAAACGGGCTGCAATGGAATATAGCACTTACATGTAAATCTCATCAGCTGCTTGCAGCGTTCCCACCGCTCCAACGCATGTTTCATCAGGAGGCATGTGTTGGGGGAGGGATAGGTATGGTTTATAACATGGAGGCTAGCCAATGAGCAAGCTGAATGGAGGGGGTGTGCACGTTCCCTGTATCAGTGTCATGAGGTCGGATGATGTGTGTATTGCCTATTGTGCTTTTTGGTATATTATGGGAGATATGTTACTTATTTGGTTCTTTATGTGGGTTCATTGATATTAAAACCATATTTTTACCACCTAATCTGAAGTGCATAATGAAGAGACTGAGACCCTGATTCCAGCGATGTGTCACTTACTGCGCTGCTTGTTGCAGTTTTGATAAAATCACCCTTATCAGCAGTATATTATCACTAGAGGACTAGTAGACCTGCTGTCACATAGCCCAACCACCTCCAACTGATTGGCAGCTTTCTGCTTATGCACAATGTACACAGAGCTGCCAATCACGGGTTATACAGGGCTCTGCATTCGGAGAACTGGCAGAGCTGTAGCAGATAAAACAGCGATTTTATCAAAACTGCAGCAAATAGCCCAGTAAGTGACACATCACTGGAATCAGGGTCTTTGCCCCTACATTATAATGCAAAAATTGAGTGACAGATTCCCTATAATAATATAGTGCAACTTGAATCATCCCAGGTTCTTTTTACAGTATATAATAATAAGCGCATTACCAACGGGTGAATTGGATGAGCTGCTTTGCTTTCTCACTCAGTATATATTTTTCTAGGGTATTCAATGCACTATTTTAATTAAGAAAAGGCATCCATTCTCTCATCCCGGGAAGAAAATGAACACCAGCTCTCGTCTTGACTTTCCAACAACGTTTTTCTGGGCAATATTTACAACCACCTTTTAGAAAATACTAATTTATTGATGTGACGTATCCACAGTCATCGCCTGGATAGATGATCTTTATTTACATATTTCATGTGTGATCCATTTCTCTATAAGCACATGAACGCTATGGAGTCACAAGATGCTGCAGAGTGTCTGGAATATTGGGGTTAAGTTTGCAGGTGACGGCAGAGACATTTCTGGGAGAACATTGCGGTGTGGAAGCTCCGTCTGTGAAGTGTTGTGCATTCGGACACGCTATTAATTCTTATCTGTTCTATCCATGTGCAGCTCTGCACTTGGCATATGAGGAACAGTGACGCTGTCATATCAGCTCTCAGCACCTGGGCCGCATGAAGCAGACAGAAAAAATAATCTCTTCAGGATTACCTGTCTGTGCAGCACATTAGAGACCCGCAGAAAAAAAAAGTGTTGGGCAAGAAGGCTGATTTTCCTGTGACAAAAAGTCATTTTCATTCTGTTTGTTATAGTACTTTGAATTAAAGTTATGTGGCTGCAAGACGCTGTAACCCTTTCACTGTCAAATGGTTCCTTTTGCCAAAGTTTTTGCAGCTTTCTAAATAGAAATTGACTCATTCTTTGAACACGGAGAGGAGTCTCAAAAGAATTGCAAGAAATGTTTACCAGCGAGAATTTAGCCAACTCCACAGTTTAATATAAATCGAAATACCGTACTGAGCCTTGGAGAATGCAAGTACATTATGTGGTACAAAGGTATTTAATTCCCCAGCATCTGCTGACAGTACAGTGCCTCCATAATCCGGGCAATGAAGAGATCACTACGTTGTGATGTTCTTGCGGCATACAGGATGTTTCCTCTTTTGTCCCAAAAGTTATCTTCTGTACATGGCAGTGTTATTTTTTGAGGAATTCGGACCCTCAGGCTGTTCTAGAGTACTTCTACTGTAGTTTCCACAGTGCTTATATGTACAAATGCCTGAGCTATTACTGAAATGATTTTTTTTTAATGTATTATTAATAAATATATATGGCCAGACAGGAATATGAAAAGAAGACTGAAAAGGCACAATGCTTTCCTAGTGCAGTAACCACTTCTTTCTAATGGACAATTTGGGTGCCAGCCCATCAAAGAATACCACCAATGAGCTGGACAAAAAACATTTAAGAAATGGTCTGTATATGTCTTTTCTTATATGCAATTTTTATTTCCATAAATGATATCTAAATTGCATAACAAAAAAATTGACCAACATCTCCATACAGAAAGAAACTGTGAACAAGTGCAAGCTGATATGAAAGCATACAGCAGCACTCAGTAAGCGCTAAGATGTATGCAAACATTGAAAGTATGAAATTTGCACTGCATTACTGCTATTTAGAATATACTTATAAAATGAAGGTACTAAGCAAACAAATTGGCCAATTCACCGACCGATGAGCCATGACAATGAGTACCCAAACCAAATAATTATCAACCATGCCTCTGCTGGGCTAAAAGCCTACAAATCTACAGGGCAGGTATGATCAAGCACTAAATAATAATTTCCCAGGAGTGGTAGACAACAATAACTGATTGCAGGTGTACTAATGTCAATTAACAGTGACTTATATACCTGAACTACCCACATTTATTTGTTATGTAATGTTGGTATACTTGTTCAAGATTTGTGTCCTAATATTTTATGTACTGCTGTTTGTATTGCTGCTGTACTAACGTAATTTCCCCCGGGATCATTAAAGTGTATTGTATCGTATCGTAAATAAAACAGCCTTAAAGCTCCACTCCAGCGTTTTTTTATTGTTGTGTTGGAGTGGTGCTTCTAATTTAAGGTTCCTGTTCCTAGTCTTATACTTACCTACTGACATCTTCACCTTTTTTCGTCAATGCTCCCATCGGTCTCAAGCAATCTTTGGAGTGAGCCAGTGGAGTGAGCCAGGGGTCACTTTTCAATGCAAGTCTATGTCTCATTCTGACTCTCATAGACTTGCATTGAGAGCTTGTGGCGATTACTTCTGAGTTCCGATCAGTGAGAAGTTGGGTGTCACAAGATGGCAGCATGGGACCGGAGCTGCACTGATAAAATGTGAAGATGGTGATGGTAAGTATAAGACTGTGGTCAAGGGCCTTGAATTAGAAGTACAACTCCAGCGCTGAAAAAAAATATGCTGGAGTGAGGATTAGATTATGGCCAGTTAAAGAAAGAATATAAGTATATTCTATATAGCAATAATAAAGTCTAAATTTCAAATATTCAATGTTTGCATACATCTTAGCGCACACAGGGGGTTTTGTATTCTTTTGCTGCTATATACCTATAGTGTCTGTCATCCTGAAGTATCTGTCAGCCATATCCTCCTTCTTCACCTCTCGCTTCCTAAAACTCAATGTAGACAAAACCGAACTCATCATCTTTCCCCATCTCATGTATCCCCCCTACCTGACATATCTATTATGGTAAACGGCATCACACTCTCTCCCGCACCTGAAATCCGCTGCCTCGGGGTAACTCTCGACTCTGCCCTGTCCTTCAAACCGCACGTCCAAACTCTTGCCACCTCCTGTCTCCTCCAACTCAAAAATATTTCCAGAATCCGTCCCTTTCTCAGCCCACAATCTACCAAAACTCTTGTGCATGCCCTCATCATCTCCCGCCTCGACTACTGCAACACCATCCTCTGTGGCCTCCCCGCTAACTGTCTTGCACCACTCCAGTCTGTCCTCAACTCTGCTGCCAGGCTAATCCACCTCTCTCCTCGCTACTCCCCTGCTTCTCCCCTCTGCAAATCCCTCCACTGGCTCTCCATTCTCCAACGAATCCAGTTCAAACTACTAACACTGATCTACAAAGCCATCCACAACCTGTCCCCTCCCTATATCTCTGAACTAATCTCCCAATATCTTCCCTCATGTAATCTCTGATCCTCCCAAGACTCTCCTACTCTCCTCCACACTTATTCGTTCCTCACACAACCGCCTCCAAGATTTCTCCCGAATATCCCCCATCCTCTGGAATTCCATGCCTCCACACTACCGACTATCCAACACCCTCTGATCCTTCAGACGGAACCTGAAAACCCTTCTCTTCAAGAAAGCCTACAGCCTGCAATAACCATTCTACCGCCTCACCATCGCCAGAGCCGCCGCCTCACCATCGCCAGAGCCGCCGCCTTGCCATCGCCGCTGCCTCGCCCCTACCTTCTGCCTCTTCCCCATTATCCCATAGAATGTGAGTCCGCAAGGACAGGGTCCTCTCCCCTCGGTACCAGTCTGTCACTGTAAACATGTTTACTGTAAACGATATCTATAACTCTGTATGTAACCCCTTTCTCATGTACAGCACCATGGAATTAATGGTGCTATATAAATAAATAATAATAATAATAATAGTGCAGCATCATTCACCTGGCACTAGTATATCTCTATTTTGTATGTACGAGGGGTATTCATTAACCCCTTCATGACCGGGGGATTTTTCGTTTTTCCGTGTTTGTTTTTCGCTCCCCTCCTTCCCAGAGCCATAACTTTTTTATTTTTCCGTCAATTTGGCCATGTGAGGGCTTATTTTTTGCGGGACGAGTTGTAATTTTGAACGACATCATTGGTTTTAGCATGTCGTGTACTAGAAAACGGGAAAAAAATTCCAAGTGCGGTGAAATTGCAAAAAAAGTGCAATCCCACATTGGTTTTTTGTTTGGCTTTTTTGCTAGGTTCACTAAATGCTAAAAATGACCTGCCATTATGATTCTCCAGGTCATTACGAGTTCATAGACACCAAACATGACTAGGTTATTTTTTATCTAAGTGGTGAAAAAAAATTCCAAACTTTGCTAAAAAAAAAAAAAAAAAATTGCGCCATTTTCCGATACTCGTAGCGTCTCCATTTTTCATCATCTGGGGTCGGTTGAGGGCTTATTTTTTGCGTGCCAAGATGACGTTTTTAATGATAGCATTTCGGTGCAGATATGTTCTTTTGATCGCCCGTTATTGCATTTTAATGCAATGTCGCGGCGACCAAAAAAACGTAATTCTGGCGTTTCGAGTTTTTTTCCCGCTACGCTGTCTAGCGATCAGGTTAATACTTTTTTTTATTTGATAGATCGGGCGATTCTGAGCGCGGCGATACCAAATATGCGTAGATTTGATATTTTTTTTATTGATTTATTTTGATTGGGGGTGATTTAAACTTTTATGTTTTTTTAATTTTTTTCACATTTTTTTAAACTTTTTTTTTTAACTTTTGCCATGCTTCAATAGCCTCCATGAGAGGCTAGAAGCAGGCACAACCCGATCGGCTCTGCTACATAGCAGCGATCTGCTGATCGCTGCTATGTAGCAGAATTGCACGTGTGCTGTGAGCGCCGACCACAGGGTGGCGCTCACAGCGACGGGCAATCAGTAACCATAGAGGTCTTAAGGACCTCTATGGTTACCATTCACAAGCATCGCCGACCCCCGATCATGTGACGGGGGTTGGCGATGACGTCATTTCCGGCCGCCCGGCCGGAAGCGGTAGTTAAATGCCGCTGTCTGCGTTTGACAGCGGCATTTAACTAGTTAATAGGTGCGGGCAGATCGCGATTCTGCCCGCGCCTATTACGGGCACATGTCAGCTGTTCAAAACAGCTGACATGTCCCGGCTTTGGTGCGGGCTCACCGCGGAGCCCTGCATCAAAGCAGGGGAGCCGGCATCGGACGGTATAGTACGTCCGATGCCGGTAAGGGGTTAAAGATTTCCCCTGACCCATATCTATTTATCACAGGATGCTGAAACTACACATGTGTAATTATATAAGTCTCTATAGGTTACGTGCCAATTTGCAACTTAGAACTGATAACGGTCTTGATTTTACAGGTGCTGAAGTGGTGTGTGGTTAGATAATGGACCCAGTGTAATACAGAGTAGTTGTCAAGTTCCTTTACTTGGAAGACTGCACACCAAAGAGACTTTCAATGAGATGAAAGAGGTTTATGGTGATGATTCCCCATCATATGATGTAGTCAAGAACTGGAATCGTCAATTCAAATGTGGTCAGACTTCGGTGCAAACAGTTCCAATTCCAGGGCGACCCCACTCTGCTAATGATCAACACGCCATCCAGCAAAGTCATCATTATGGAAAATCGCCACATAACCATTCGCCACCTAGCCCAAAATGTCAAGATTAGTGTGGGGTCCATGGAAAAAATCATCCAAGACCATCTTCACATACATAAGGTATCCGCTCGCTGGGTTCTCCGGCTGCTCACACCTTTCTAGAAGCAGGAACGAGTCAGATACTCTCAGGCTCTATTGACGATGTGCCATGGAAACCAAGAGGACTTTTTCAACAGACCGATCACACAGGATGAAAGCTGGGTCCATCACTATGATCCTGAGACTAAAATCCAGTCAATACAATGGGGTACTTCCAGAGTTGCATTCTCCATGGGTGTTCCATCAGACGCTTGTATGTACTGAGTACCTGAATATCTGAGTATTTGATATGTGCATGGTCCTTAAGAGATCACAAAGTCCAAAACTCCGCCGCTGTAGCCAGAGGCAATAATTAACATTTTTGCACAATAATAATAAGAAACTAACATCAAGGTCTCATTCAGGCATCAGTGTGTTTTTGTGCATGATAAACAAAAAAGGAAATTTTTCATCAATGTGCTAGATACAATTTGCAGCTATTTTTGGCCTGTCTGTTTATTTATACCATCAGTATGGCATTCATCTTTTTCATATGCAGAAAACCCCCGAAAAGACTCCTCTCCTAGCTTCTCCTACTCATTAAACAGTCCACTTGGATGACACAGACATGGCATCCGAATGCCATCCAATTTTTTCCTGGACACATGTAATTGAATAGGTATGTTTGATCCAAAAATTGGATGATAAAAGAACATGTTTATAGATTATAGTGGGTAGAGGTTATATCTGTGGAACACACAAATAGAACACATATGTGAAGCACATGCTCTTAACCCCATAGTAATGGAGCCAATTTTAATTTAATGACCAAGCTAAATTTTAGAAATTTGACCAGTGTCATTTTATGTTGTAATACCTTTGGAATAATTCAAAGTAACCCAGTGACTCTGAGAATACGTTTCTTGTTAGTGGTAAATTTAGGTTGATATGTTTTGCCTTTGTTTGTAAAAATATCAGAATTTTGGTGAAAATTTTGAAAAATTCACAATTTTCAAACTTTCAATCTTTATATCCTTAAACCAGTTAGTCATGCTATACAAAATAATTCATAAATAACATTTCACATATGTCTACTTTACATCTAAATAATTTTTCAGATGTAATTTTATTTTATTAGGATGTTAGAAGAGATAAAAGTTTGGTAGCAATTTCTAATTTTTTCAAGAAATTTACAGACCTGTTTGTTTAGATACGTATTCATATTTAATTGAACTTAATGGGGCCTTTTTATTGTAAACTCCCAAAAGTGATACCATTTTATAAAACACACCCCTCAAATACTACAAAATTGTTACACAGGAATTAATGGAAAGTAGAATTAAATTTTTTTCTTTTAATTTTTACTCTAAAATGTTGCTTTAGCCCCAATTTTTTAACTTTTACAAGGAATAGCACAAGAAAATGGACCCCACAATTTAAAACCTACTTTATTCTGAGCGCGCTCCCGCTGATACCCCACATGTGACCATATAATAAACTAACACCCTTTAGTGCCTTTCATATGGCACTAAAAGGATATGGCCTTAAAAACACCCCCAACTCAAGCCGTCTTTCACCAATCTAATTTATTAAAAAAAGCAAGCAAAAAACAGTCCAGGAAATCCGACGTATTCGTCGAATCCGAAATAGTTCAAAAATTGGAACCTGAAAGACATAAAGCAAGAAACACTCCTCCATTCACCAATCCCTGCAGCTCCAACATAATCCAATTCTGAGAACATCGCTTCATAGGTCACTCCCAGTCATGTCTAATGCTTGATGAAGTCAGTAACCCAGTAGCATCCTCACTTGTGAGACATGACCAGGAGTGATCTAGGTTGCAGTACAGAATCAGGGCTGCCGACTTCTGCAAGACCCGGCGGCTCTGTACAGCAATGACCTCTGTAACTACACTGCTCATCAGAGTTGCTGAGTCTCATAGAGTCCTCAATGACACTGGGAGAGACCTATGATTGCAGTACTGAATCAGAACTACTGACTCGAGCGAGACACGGCGGCTATGAACAGCGGTGACAACTGTAACTACAACGCTCATCAAAGTTGCTGAGCTCACAGCTGTCTGCTTTGCCATTGCTAGTTATCAAAAATTGGGTGGACCCCATGTAATTTTTTTAGGGTTCCCCCATTTTTTTATAACCAGAGAACGCAAAACAGACAGCTATGAGCTGATATTAATAGGCTACAAAGGTCCATGGTTTTCTGGCCTTCCCCAACCTGATAATATAAGCCCACAACTGTCTGATTTACCTTAGTTGGTTATTAAATATAAAGGGAACCTACGCCATTTTTAAAAAAAATAAATTTGTTTTGTTGGCTTAATAAGTCTATACACACTTTGTTGCCACATAAAATGCACTAAAGGGTGTTAGTTTGTTACATGTAGGGTGCTTGTGACATTAAATTTCTACATGACATCAATCTATTCTATATCTCTATTCTTTATACACTGCTCAAAAAAATAAAGGGAACACTTAAACAACAGAATATAACTCCAAGTAAATCAAACGTCTGTGAAATCAAACTGTCCACTCAGGAAGCAACAATGTTTGAGAATCAATTTCACATGCTGTTGTGCAAATGGAATAGACAACAGATGGAAATTATTGGCAATTATCAAGACAAGTGGTTCTGCAGGTGGGGACCACAGACCACATCTCAGTACCGATGCTTTCTGGCTGATGTTTTGGTCACTTTTCAATGTTGGTTGTGCTTTCATACTCGTGGTAGCATGAGTTGAACTCTACAACCCACACAAGTGGCTCAGGCAGTGCAGCTTTTCCAGGATGGCACATCAATGCAAGCTGTGGCAAGAAGGTTTGCTGTGTCTGTTAGCGTAGTGTTCAGAGGCTGCAGGTGCTACCAGGAGACAGACCAGTACACCAGGAGACATGGAGGGGGCCATAGGAGAGCAACAATCCAGCAGCAGGACTGCTACCTCAGCCTTTGTGCAAGGGGAAACAGGAGTAGCACTGCCAGAGCCCTGCAAAATGACCTCCAGCAGGTCACAAATGTGCATGTGTCTGCACAAATGCTTAGAAACCGACTCCATGAGGATGGTCTGAGTGCCCAACGTCCACAGATGGGGGTTGTGCTCACAGCCCAACACCGTGCAGGATGCCTGGCATTTGCCACAAAACACCAGGATTGGCAAATTCGCCACTGGCACCCTTTGCTCTTCACAGATGAAAGCAGGTTCACACTGAGCACATGTGACAGACGTGGCGGAGTCTGGAGATGCCATGGAGAGCGACCTGCTGCCTGCAACATCCTTCATCATGACCCGTTTGGCAGTGGGTCAGTAATGGTGTGGGGTGGCATTTCTTTGGAGGGCTGCACAGCCCTCCTTGTGCTCGCAAGAGGTAGCCTCACTGCCATTAGGTACCAAGATGAAATCCTCAGACCCCTTGTGAGACCATATGCTGGTACGGTTGGCCTTGAGTTCCTCCTAATGCAGGACAATGCCAGACCTCATGTGGCTGGAGTGTGTCAGCAGTTCCTGCAAGATGAAGGCATTGAAGCTATGGACTGGCCCACCCGTTCCCCAAACCTGAATCCGACTGAACACATCTGGGACATCATGTCATGCACCATCCATCAACGTCACATTGCACTACAGACTGTCCAGGAGTTGGTGGATGCTTTAGCCCAGGTCTTGGAGGAGATACCTCAGGAGACCATCCGCCGCCGCCTCATCAGGAGCATGCCCAGGCATTGTAGGGAGGTCATACAGGCATTGTAGGGAGGTCATACAGGCACATGGAGGCTACACATACTACTGAGCATCATTTCCTTGTCTTGAGGCATTTCCACTGAAGTTGTGTAACTTCATTTTCCACTCTGATTTTGAGCATCATTTCAACTCCAGACCTCTGTGGGATATTAGTTGTGATTCACGTTGACAATTTTTAGGTTTAATTGTTCTCAACACATTCCACTATGTAATGAATAAAGATTTACAACTGGAATATTTCATTCAGTGATATCTAGGATGTGGGATTTTAGTGTTCCCATTATTTTTTTGAGTAGTGTATCTATCTATTTTATTTATTGTATTCTGACGGTTCATGCTGTGAATTTACTGTACATGGCTGATGAAAGGTCAAGTTTTCTTTGAAATGTGCAAGTAAAAATTAGACAATTTTAGACATTTTAGACATTAGACAAAATTAGACAAGTGCAATCCGATTCTTGTATCCACTCTCAGCATGCTGCGATTTTTTCCTCAGTCCGATTAGAGCTCAGCAAAAACTAGCAGATGAGCAATGATTCATTTACCAACATTGGTGAGACTGCAATGTGATTTTTGCTCTCATTGCACTCGTCCAATTTATACGCTCGTGTGAGAGAGCCCTTTAGCTGGATGTCACACGCCACCATACCCTTGGGTCACCAGATGTCCTCAGGGTATACGGTCAATGATCGGCATCCGCGATTACAATATCCCCTTTTAACCACTTAGATGCCACTGTCATAATTGACAGCTGTATTTTAGGTTTTAATCAGCCCCGATTGGCAACAAAACCATAAGGCTCCACTGTTTTAATGTGTATCGGCGGTCTTAAAGGGGTTAAAGAGAAGTCTTGCATACAGAAAGAAACTTTTACAAGGGACTGTGAGATAAAGGCCCATCGGAGCAAGAGTGGCTGACTGTTTGTTTCACTTGTTTCAGCTGAGCCAACAAGAATAAAATTAACCTTGTGTAACATGGGCAAAAACAGAAAACAAAAAGAAAAAAGGTTATAACGTGTACGCTGTAATAATTTATTTATAAATAAATTGAATATGGGATGTTCAGCACGACTCTATGGGCACCTTTGTAACACCTCTATACATCTGAGTATTGAGCTGCTGCATACATAAAAGTTATCTTGGTGACCAAGCAAGAGTGCGTGTGGACTGGGTCAAAGATATTTTACCAAATCAGATTTAGGAGATCCTGACGCAAGCTTTTCTTTTTGGAGAGATCTGTAGGAAGATAGTGGGATGAATCTCTCCCGCCAGTCTGTGTCTTGGAAGGGGCCCATGTCCACAATTCCTATTTAACCCCTTAGTGACAGAGCCAATTTGGTACTTAATGACCGAGCCAATTTTTGCAATTCTGACCACTGTCACTTTATGAGGTTATAACTCTGGAACGTTTCAACGGATCCCGCTGATTCTGAGATTGTTTTTTCGTGACATATTGTACTTCATGTTAGTGGTAACATTTACATAACATAGTTAGTAAGGCCGAAAAAAGACATTTGTCCATCCAGTTTAGCCTATATTCCATCATAATAAATCCCCAGATCTACGTCCTTCTACAGAACCTAATAATTGTATGATACAATATTGTTCTGCTCCAGGAAGACATCCAGGCCTCTCTTGAACCCCTCGACTGAGTTCGCCATCACCACCTCCTCAGGCAAGCAATTCCAGATTCTCACTGCCCTAACAGTAAAGAATCCTCTTCTATGTTGGTGGAAAAACCTTCTCTCCTCCAGACGCAAAGAATGCCCCCTTGTGCCCGTCACCTTCCTTGGTATAAACAGATCCTCAGCGAGATATTTGTATTGTCCCCTTATATACTTATACATGGTTATTAGATCGCCCCTCAGTCGTCTTTTTTCTAGACTAAATAATCCTAATTTCGCTAATCTATCTGGGTATTGTAGTTCTCCCATCCCCTTTATTAATTTTCTTGCCCTCCTTTGTACTCTCTCTAGTTCCATTATATCCTTCCTGAGCACCGGAGCCCAAAACTGGACACAGTACTCCATGTGCGGTCTAACTAGGGATTTGTACAGAGGCAGTATAATGCTCTCATCATGTGTATCCAGACCTCTTTTAATGCACCCCATGATCCTGTTTGCCTTGGCAGCTGCTGCCTGGCACTGGCTGCTCCAGGTAAGTTTATCATTAACTAGGATCCCCAAGTCCTTCTCCCTGTCAGATTTACCCAGTGGTTTCCCATTCAGTGTGTAATGGTGATATTGATTCCTTCTTCCCATGTGTATAACCTTACATTTATCATTGTTGAACCTCATCTGCCACCTTTCAGCCCAAGTTTCCAACTTATCCAGATCCATCTGTAGCAGAATACTATCTTCTCTTGTATTAACTGCTTTACATAGTTTTGTATCATCTGCAAATATCGATATTTTACTGTGTAAACCTTCTACCAGATCATTAATGAATATGTTGAAGAGAACAGGTCCCAATACTGACCCCTGCGGTACCCCACTGGTCACAGCGACCCAGTTAGAGACTATACCATTTATAACCACCCTCTGCTTTCTATCACTAAACCAGTTACTAACCCATTTACACACATTTTCCCCCAGACCAAGCATTCTCATTTTGTGTACCAACCTCTTGTGCGGCACGGTATCAAACGCTTTGGAAAAATCGAGATATACCACGTCCAATGACTCACCGTGGTCCAGCCTATGGCTTACCTCTTCATAAAAACTGATTAGATTGGTTTGACAGGAGCGATTTCTCATAAACCCATGCTGATATGGAGTTAAACAGTTATTCTCATTGAGATAATCCAGAATAACATCCTTCAGAAACCCTTCAAATATTTTACCAACAGTAGAGGTTAGACTTACTGGCCTATAATTTCCAGGTTCACTTTTAGAGCCCTTTTTGAATATTGGCACCACATTTGCTATGCGCCAGTCCTGCGGAACAGACCCTGTCGCTATAGAGTCCCTAAAAATAAGAAATAATGGTTTATCTATTAATTCTTCGATATTACTTGCGATTATTTATGAAAAAAACAGAAATATGGCGGACATTTTTAAAATTTTGCAATTTTCAAACTTTGTATTTTTATGCCCTTAAATCAGAGAGATATGTCACGAAAAATAGTTAATAAATAACATTTCCCACATGTCTACTTTACATCAGCACAATTTTGGAAACAAAATTTTTTTTTTGTTAGGGAGTTATAAGGGTTAAAAGTTGACCAGCAATTTCTCATTTTTACAACACCATTTTTTTTAGGGACCACATCACATTTGAAGTCATTTTGAGGGGTCTATATGATAGAAAATAATGAAGTGTGACACCATTCTAAAAACTACACCCCTCAAGGTTCTCAAAACCACATTCAAGAAGTTTATTAACCCTTTACGTGCTTCACAGGAACTGAAACAATGTTGAAGGAAAAAATGAACATTTAACTTTTTTTTGCAAACATCTTAATTCAGAACCATTTTTTTTATTTTCACAAGTGTAAAAACAGAAATGTAACCATAAATTTTGTTATGCAATTTCTCCTGAATACGTCAATACCCCATATGTGGGGGTAAACCACTTTTTGGGCGCACCGCAGAACTTAGAAGTGAAGGAGCGCCGTTTGACTTTTTCAATGCAGAATTGGCTGGAATTGAGATCGGACGCCATGTCACGTTTAGAGAGCCCCTGATGTGCCTAAACAGTGGAAACTCCCCACAAGTGACACCATTTTGTAAACTAGACCCCTTAAGGAGCTTATCTAGATGTGTGGTGAGCACTTTGAACCCCCAAGTGCTTCACAGAAGTTTATAACGTAGAGCCGTGAAAATAAAAAATCGCTTTTGTTTACACAAAAATGATCTTTTTGCCCACAAAGTTTTATTTTCACAAGGGTAACAGGAGAAATTAGACCACAAAAGTTGTTGTGCAATTTCTCCTGAGTACGCTGATACCCAATATGTGGGGGTAAACCACTGTTTGGGCGCACCGCAGAGCTTGGAAGAGAAAGAGTGCCGTTTTACTTTTTCAATGTAGAATTGGCTGGAATTGAGATCGGACGCCATGTCGCGTTTGGAGAGCCCCTGATGTGCCTAAACAGTAGAAATCCCCCACAAGTGACCCCATTTTGGAAACTAGACCCCCCCATGGAACTTATCTAGATGTGTGGTGAGAACCTTGAATGCCCGAGTGCTTCACAGAAGTTTATAATGCAGAGCCGTGAAAATAAAAAATATTTTTTTTTTCCACAAAAAAGATTTTTTAGCCCCCAAGTTTTTATTTTCACAAGGGTAACAAGAGAAATTGGACCCCAAAAGTTGTTGTCCAATTTGTCCTGAGTATGCTGGTAACCCATATGTTGGGGTAAACCACTGTTTGGGCGCACGGCAGAGCTCGGAAGGAAGGAGCGCTGTTTTGGAATGCAGACTTTGATAGAATGGTCTGCGGGTATTATGTTGCGTTTGCAGAGCCCCTGATGTACCTAACCAGTAGAAACCCTCCACAAGTGACCCCATTTTGGAAACTAGACCCCCCCAAGGAACTTATCTAGATGTGTGGTGAGAACTTTGAATGCCCAAGTGCTTCACAGAAGTTTAGAATGCAGAGTCGTGAAAATAAAAAATATTTTTTTTCTCCACAAAAAAGATATTGTAGCCCCCAAGTTTTTATTTTCACAAGGGTAACAGGAGAAATTGGACTGCAATAGTTGTTGTCCAATTTATCCCAAGTACGCTGATGCGCCATATGTGGGGGTAAACCACTGTTTGGGCGCACGGCAGAGCTCGGAAGGGAAGGAGTGCCGTTTTGGAATGCAGACTTTGATAGAATGGTCTGTGGGCATTATGTTGCGATTGCAGAGCCCCTGATGTACCTAAACTGTAGTAACCCCCCACAAGTGACCCCATTTTGGAAACTAGACCCCCCAAGGAACTTATCTAGATGTGTGGTGAGAACTTTGAATGCCCAAGTGCTTCACAGAAGTTTAGAATGCAGAGTCGTAAAAATAAAAAATATTTTTTTTTTCCACAAAAAAGATATTGTAACCCCCAAGTTTTTATTTTCACAAGGGTAACAGGAGAAATTGGACTGCAATAGTTGTTGTCCAATTTATCCCGAGTACGCTGATGTGCCATATGTGGGGGTAAACCACTGTTTGGGCGCACGGCAGAGCTCGGAAGGGAAGGAGCGCCTTTTTGGAATGCAGACTTTGATAGAATGGTCTGTGGGCATTATGTTGCGATTGCAGAGCCCCTGATATACCTAAACTGTAGTAACCCCCCACAAGTGACCCCATTTTGGAAACTAGACCCCCCAAGGAACTTATCTAGATGTGTGGTGAGAACTTTGAATGCCCAAGTGCTTCACAGAAGTTTAGAATGCAGAGTCGTGAAAATAAAAAATATTTTTTTTTTCACAAAAAAAATATTGCAGCCCCCAAGTTTTTATTTTCACAAGGATAACAAGAGAAATTGGACCCCAGAAGTTGTTGTCCAATTTATCCCGAGTACGCTGATGCCCCATATGTGGGGGTAACCCACTGTTTGGGCGCACGGCAGAGCTCAGAAGGGAGGGAGCACCATTTGACTTTTTGAGCGCAAAATTGGCTGTCGTGTTTGGAGACCCCCTGATGTACCTAAACAGTGGAAACCCCCCAATTCTAGCTCCAACCCTAACCCCAACACACCCCTAACCCTAATCCCAACCTGATCCATAATCCTGATCACTAACCATAATCACAACCCTTACCCCAAAACAACCCTAATGTCAACCCTAACCATAACCCTAATCAAAACCCTAAATCCAACACACCCCTAATCCTAATCTCAACCCTAACCTCAAACCTAACCCTAATCCCAATACACCCCTAATCACAACCCTAACCTTAACCCTAATCCCAAACCTAACCCTAATCCCAAGCGTAACCCTAATGCCAGCCCTAACCCTAATACCAACCCTAATCCAAACCCTAACCCTAATCCCAGCTCTAACCCTAACTTTAGCCCCAACCCTAGCCCTAACTTTAGCCCCAACCCTAACCCTAGCCCTAAGGCTACTTTCACACTTGCGTCGTTTGGCATTCCGTCGCAATCCGTCGTTTTGGACAAGAAACGGATCCTGCAAATGTGCCCGCAGGATGCGTTTTTTGCCCATAGACTTGTATTGCTGACGGATCGTGACGGATGGCCACACGTCGCGTCCGTCGTGCACTGGATCAGTTGTGTTTTGGCGGAGCGTCGGCACAAAAAAAGTTCAATGAAAAGTTTTTTTGTACGTCGCATCCGCCATTTCTGACCGCGCATGCGTGGCCGTAACTCCGCCCCCTCCTCCCCAGGACATAGATTGGGCAGCGGATGCGTTGAAAAACTACAGCTGCTGCCCACGTTGTGCACAATTTTCACAAAGTGCGTCGGTATGTCGGGCCGACGCATTGCGACGGCCCCGTACCGACGTAAGTGTGAAAGAAGCCTAACCCTAAATTTAGCCCCAACCCTAACACTAAATTTAGCCCCAACCCTAACCCTAAATTTAGCCCCAACCCTAGCCCTAACCCTACCCCTAACCCTTACCCTAACCTAACCCTACCCCTAACCCTACCCCTAACCCTACCCCTAACCCTAACCCTACCCCTAACCCTACCCCTAACCCTACCCCTAACCCTAACCCTAACCCTACCCCTAACCCTAACCCTACCCCTAACCCTACCCCTAACCCTAACCCTACCCCTAACCCTAACCCTACCCCTAATTTTAGCCCCAACTGCTGTTCTCCTGCCGGCCGGCAGATGGAGACAGATGGCGGGCGCACTGGGCATGCGCCCGCCATTTTCTTCTGCCGGCGGCCAGGAGGAGCAGCAAGAGGATCCAGGGACACAGGTGAGTATTGTAGGGTCCCCGAATCCCCCTATTTCTCTGTCCTCTGATGTGCAATGACATCAGAGGACAGAGAATTACACTTTACTTTTTTTTTTTTTTTGCGGTCGCCGGTAAACAGTTAATTACCGGCGATCGCAAAACAGGGGTCGGTAAAACCGACCCCGATCATGCTCTTTGGGGTCTCGGCTACCCCCGGCAGCCGAGACACCAAAGATTCTCCCGGTGCCGGCCGGCGGGCGCACTGCGCATGCGCCCGCCATTTTGAAGATGGCGGCGCCCACCGGGAGACACGAGGAGCATCGGGGGAGCTAGGTGAGTATTGGGGGGCCACCTGGGACCCCTTTTCTCTGTCCTCCGATGTGCGATCACATCAGAGGACAGAGAAATTAAAAAGAGATCGCATTTTTTTTTTTTGCGATCGCCGGTAAACGGTTAATTACCGGCGATCGCAAATGCGGGGTGGGTTAAAAACCCCCCGAATCATGTTCTCTGGGGTCTCGGCTACCCTCGGCAGCCGAGACCCCAGAGAAAATCGGCCTCTGGGGGGCGCTATTTACTTTTTCCACAGCGCCGTTAATTAACGGCGCTGTGGTTTAAGTACCCTTAGCGGCCGCCGTTAAAAGGCGTATCGGCGGTCGCTAAGGGGTTAAACTTTCAGGTAAGGGGTGGGTGTGTCAGTCTTGGTTTGCAACAATCAGAGCAAGAAGTTATGTGCATGCCTGAGACTGAACACAGACCAGAGCCAGATCCAAGCCATTGCCTCACCCACGGGTCATACGGTGGTGCAGTTGCCCGCGTTAACAGACTGATACTGACGTTGCGGCTGTAAACTGGATGATAAAGTTTGGATTTATTTTCATAAGTTGGCAAATAAAGACATTCAAGTTGCACGTTCTTGGGTCACTGCCTCATTACTGCATGGACGGGAAAGCCGCTGCCTTACATACAGTGGAGAATGTGGGCAGTGTGAATTGAGGCATAACCCAAAGAGCAGGGACGGCTCTAGATTTTTCAGGGCCCCAGGCGAAAGAATCTCAGTGGGTCCCCCCTTCAACACATACCATGATTCATGATGCACAGATACAGCAGAGAAATGTAGGTATAGTACAATGCCAGTTTTCACTTCTTACATGAGTGACAGCTATTGTAAATTCTACAATACCATACAGCAGAGGAGCTTTATATAAGTCAACCCGCTATATACAAATTTTTGTGACCTACTCCCTCTTCCTCAGTTACCAGTAGCATTTTATTGTTAGCTAAACGTGCTGCAAAGAAAAAACTGCATACATTTAATATCACAATTTTTTAATGGAAAATGTTTTAAAGTAAACATTATGCAAATTGTCTCTTCAGAGAGGAAGAGAATTAGAACTCTAGTGCCACCTATTGGAAGTAGCAATCCTAACAGTCAATGTCGACCCTTTACCGAGCCTTGTCACGTGACAGGATAATAGCCAAACCAGAATCTTAATTAGCAGACACTGTGTTTCGGGGTACTGCCCCTCGTCAGTGCAAAGTGGAGATCTGGTTTGGTGACGAGGGGCAGTACCCCAAAACACAGTGTCTGCAAATTGAGATTCTGGTTTGGCTATTATCCTAAGTCATGTGACAAGGCTCGGTAAAGGGTCGACATTGACTGTTAGAATTGCTACTTCCAATAGGTGGCACTAGAGTTCTAGTTCTCTTCCTCTCTGAAGAGACAATTTGCATATTTCCCAGAGGAGCATTGCGGCGTTAAGTCTCCTCACCTCGACATGCTTATCATGTCACTCTCCGCAAGGAGAAACAATACTTCTTGGATCAAAGTAAACATTAGAAAGCATTAACGTAGAACATTTGTAAAAGTGCAAAATGGGTAGCATATACAGTTAGGGCCAGAAATATTTGGATAGTGACACAATTTTCGCGAGTTGGGCTCTGCATGCCACCACATTGGATTTGAAATGAAACCTCTACAACAGAATTCAAGTGCAGATTGTAACGTTTAATTTGAAGGGTTGAACAAAAATATCTGATAGAAAATGTAGGAATTGTACACATTTCTTTACAAACACTCCACATTTTAGGAGATCAAAAGTAATTGGACAAATAAATATAACCCAAACAAAATATTTTTATTTTCAATATTTTGTTGCAAATCCTTTGGAGGCAATCACTGCCTTAAGTCTGGAACCCATGGACATCACCAAACGCTGGGTTTCCTCCTTCTTAATGCTTTGCCAGGCCTTTACAGCCGCAGCCTTCAGGTCTTGCTTGTTTGTGGGTCTTTCCGTCTTAAGTCTGGATTTGAGCAAGTGAAATGCATGCTCAATTGGGTTTAGATCTGGAGATTGACTTGGCAATTGCAGAATGTTCCACTTTTTGGCACTCATGAACTCCTGGGTAGCTTTGGCTGTATGCTTGGGGTCATTGTCCATCTGTACTATGAAGCGCCGTCCAATCAACTTTGCAGCATTTGGCTGAATCTGGGCTGAAAGTATATCCCGGTACAGTTCAGAATTCATCCGGCTACTCTTGTCTGCTCTTATGTCATCAATAAACACAAGTGACCCAGTGCCATTGAAAGCCATGCATGCCCATGCCATCACGTTGCCTCCACCATGTTTTACAGAGGATGTGGTGTGCCTTGGATCATGTGCCGTTCCCTTTCTTCTCCAAACTTTTTTCTTCCCATCATTCTGGTACAGGTTGATCTTTGTTTCATCTGTCCATAGAATACTTTTCCAGAACTGAGCTGGCTTCTTGAGGTGTTTTTCTGCAAATTTAACTCTGGCCTGTCTATTTTTGGTATTGATGAATGGTTTGTATCTAGATGTGAACCCTTTGTATTTACTGTCATGGAGTTTTCTCTTTACTGTTGACTTAGAGACAGATACACCTACTTCACTGAGAGTGTTCTGGACTTCAGTTGATGTTGTGAACGGGTTCTTCTTCACCAAATTAAGTATGCGGCGATCATCCACCACTGTTGTCATCCGTGGACGCCCAGGCCTTTTTGAGTTCCCAAGCTCACCAGTCAATTCCTTTTTTCTCAGAATGTACCCAACTGTTGATTTTGCTACTCCAAGCATGTCTGCTATCTCTCTGATGGATTTTTTCTTTTTTTTCAGCCTCAGGATGTTCTGCTTCACCTCAATTGAGAGTTCCTTTGACCGTATGTTGTCTGCTCACAGCAACAGCTTCCAAATGCAAAACCACACACCTGGAATCCACCCCTGACCTTTTAACTACTTCATTGATTACAGGTTAACGAGGGAGATGCCTTCAGAGTTATTTGCAGCCCTTAGAGTCCATTGTCCAATTACTTTTGGTCCCTTGAAAAAGAGGACGCTATGCATTACAGAGCTATGATTCCTAAACCCTTTCTCCGATTTGTATGTGGAAACTATCATATTGCAGCTGGGAGTGTGCACTTTCAGCCCATATTATATATATAATTGTATTTCTGAACATGTTTTTGTAAACAGCTAAAATAACAAAACTTGTGTCACTGTCCAAATATTTCTGGCCCTAACTGTAGCTCAGCCACATAGTATATAACACAGCCCATGTAGTATATGACACAGCCATGTAGTATATAGCACAGCCACGTAGCATATAACACAGTCCACGTAGCACATAGCACAGCTACGTAGTATATAGCACAGCCATATAGCATACAACACAGCCCGCATAGTATATAACACAGCTCACGTAGCATATAGTACAGCCACATAGCATATAACACAGCCCACGTAGTATATAACACAGCCCACATAGCATATAGCACAGCCACATAGTATACAACACAGCCCATGTAGTATATAGCACAGTCACATGGCATATAACACAGCCACGTAGTGTATAGTACAACCCATGTAGTATATAGCACAGCCACATAGCATATAACACAGCCGTCATAGACTACAGCCACGTAGCATATAACACAGCCCACGTAGCATATAACAGCCCACGTAGCATATAGCACAGCCATGTAGCATATAACACAGCCCACGTAGTATATAACAGCCACATAGCATATAACACAGCCACATAGTACATAACACAGCCCATGTAGTATATAGCAGAGCCACGTTGCATATAACACAGCCCACATAGTATATAGCACAGCCCACGTAGTATATAGCACAGCCACGTAATATATAGCACAGCCACATTGCATATAACACAGCCCACATAGTATATAGCACTGCCAAGTAGTATATAGCAGCTATGTAGTATATAACACAGCCCTTGTAGTATATAACACAGCCCTAGTAGCATATAGCACAGACACATAGTATATAACACAGCCCACATAGTATATAGCAGCCTCGTAATATATAACACAGCCACGTAGTATACAGCACAGCCCACCTAATATATAGCACAGCCGCGTAGTATATAACACAGCCACGTAGTATATAGCAATGTGGGCACCATATCCCTGTTAAAAAAGAATTAAAATAAAAAATAGTTATATACTCACCTTCTGGCGGCCCTCGGATCAAGCCCAGGCCTTAGCGATGCTCCCGCCAGCTACCGTTCCCAGTGATGCTTTGCGACAATGACCTGTGATGATGTAGCAGTCACTCGTGATCCTACGTCATCTGGGGTCATTTTGCAAGGCATTACTGGGAACGGGAGCAGCCGGGAGCATCGCGAGGATCGGGAAGGCTGCAGGGGCCGCCGGAAGGTGAGAATAGCATGATTTTTTTTTTTTTTATTATTTTTAACATTATATCTATTTACTATTGATGCTGCGTAGGCAGCATCAATAGTAAAAAGTTGGTCACACTTGTCAAAATGGGCCCCCGTCCCGCTAGGGCCCCGGCACTTGCCCGGGTGCGCCGGGTGCTGATGCCAGCCCTGCCAAAGAGAACTCCATGTCAGTGTTCAAGCCTGCAATGCTACAATTCAGGCCCGTCGACAAGATGGAGGAAATACGAAAGCAGTTAGACCTCTCCCAGATATAGCAGCAGAAGTTTCATTAGCAGAAACAACTGCAGCTGCATTTTCAGCAGCAACATCAAAAGCAACAACAAAAAGAGACTAACAGCCTGATTCTACAACAAATTGTGGTCTTGTGAGAGACACCCGGTCTGTCGCAAGGCATGGTTGTCACGGGTGTGCCAGATGCTGCAGACCGTTCCACTGCATCTGACTGTAGAAGGTCTCAGCAGTTTGGTTTGCAGACTTCTTCCTGGTCCTCCTGACTCTAGGACCCAGTGGCAACCTTCCCCATGGCTCTAGTTGACACACCTGGACCGAGCTTGCTGCTGGGAGTTGCCAGTGACATTTCCATTTCCCTGTTGAGGCTTGGAGCTACAGCAGTTGGCTATCTTACACTTTGGTGTTTGGAGGATGTCTGTGTTTCTATCTGAGTCTACTCAAGCTAAGTGTTCTCCTTGTTTGTGTATCACATCTGTCTTTAGTAGTAGTGGGGATTGACTAGTGCTTATCCTGTCCTTCCCTGTGCAGGGCTTCGGTATCCTGCTCAGCGATAGGTGCGGAACCTATATAGGGATGCTTAGGAAAGACAGGGTGACATTAGATCTGCCTAGGGGTCTCCACTTCCTCCTTCCCAAGTGTTGGGTTTCCTTCCCCTTATCCCATCATGTTGCACTTAGTCTTTTCTACACTGTACGTGACACTGGTACAAAGTTAGGTCGGCGCTGAGGAAGATGAGTCCAGAGAACGACCTGGAAGCCTTCTCCACATTTTTTGAAAGAACTGCAGAACAAGAAAATGTGCCCAACTGCGGGTATAACGCTGGGCCCTTCAGGCCCAGGAGCCTGGTAAAGAGGCATGACCCTATGCTGGGGTCAGCCAGAACTGAGCCCATAATGAGGGGATTCCCCAACATGAGGGTGGTAGGAGACCAGTTTGCCCTAAATCAGTCCCATGGACTAGCGGTGCCGCCGCTATCAGGTGCTGGAGCTTTATCGGCATAAAAGACTCCGGTTCAAAACCCTCACAATGACATACAAACGCAACCTCCGATCCTCTCAAGACCTCCTTCTCTACTCCCCTCTCATCTCTTCTTCCCACAACCGCATCCAAGACTTCTCCCGTGCTTCCCCCATACTCTGGAACTCTCTACCCAACACATCAGACTCTCGCCTACCATAGAAACCTTCAAAAAGAACCTGAAGACTCACCTCTTCCGACAAGCCTACAGCTTGCAGTGATCCTGAAGTTACTGAACCGCCGCACAACCTGCCCTAGCCTCTCCTAGTGTTTCATCATCCATCCCCTGCAGACTGTGAGCCCTCGCAGGCAGGGTCCTCCCTCCTTATGTACCCGTGTGCCTTGTTATCTGCTAATGTTTAATGTATTTGTCTATATTTGCCCCGTATTCACATGATGTAAAGCGCCATGGAATAAATGGCGCTATAAAAATGTATAATAATAATAATAATAATAATAAATAATGAAATACATATTAGCAATGCCAAAGCAAATGTAGTGCTGCCAGAAAAGGCCATTCAAAAATGTGGGGGAGATTCATAAGGAGTGGACTGCTGCTGGAGTCATTTCTTCAAGAGCCACCACACACAGACGTATCCAGGACATTGGCTACAAGTGTTGCATTCCTTGGGTCAAGCCACTCTTGACCAAGAGACAAAGACAGACTGGGCCAAGGAGAAAAAGAACTGGTCTGTAGCTTAGTGGTCCAAGGTGTTGTTTTCAGATAAAAGTAAATTTTGCATTTAATTTGGAAATCAAGGTCCCAGAGTCTGGAGGAAGAGTGGAGAGGCCACAATCCAAGCTGCTTGAGGTCTAGTGTGAAGTTTCCACAATCAGTGATGGTTTAGAGAACCATGTCATCTGCTGGCGTAGGTCCACTGTGTTTTATGAAAACCAAAGTCAGCGCAGCTGTCTACTAGGAAATTTTAGAGCACTTCCTGCTTCCCTCTGCCGACCAGCTTTTTGGAGATGGAAATTTAGGACTTGGCACCTGTCCACAGTGAAAAAGTACCAATACCTGGCTTAAGAACAACAGTATCACTGTGCTTGATTGGCCAGCAAATTCGCCTGACCTTAAATTCATAGAGAATCTATGGTGTATTGTCAAGAAGAAGATGAGAGACACCAGACCCAACAATGCAGATGAGCTGAAGGCTGCTATCAAAGCAACCTGGGCTTCCATAACACCTCAGCAGTGCCACAAGCTGAGTGCCTCCATGCCACGTCACATTGAAGCAGTAATTGATGCAAAAAGGAGCCCCGACCAAGTATTGTTTGCGTTTACTGATCATACATTTCAGCAGGCCAACATTTCGGATTTTAAAATCATTTTTCAAGCTGGTGTTATAAAGTATTCTAATTTACTGAGATAATGACTTTTAGGTTTTTATTAGCTGTAAGCCATAATCATCAACATTAACAGAAATAAACACTTGACGTATTTCACTCTGTAATGACTTCATATAATATGAGTTTCACTTTTTGTATTGAAGAACTGAAATCAATTAACTTTTTGATGATATTCTAATTTTGTGAGAAGCACTTGTACATATTTACTTCTAATTTCATTTTGAATTGCCCGTAAGAAAACTCTCGTTGTGATGCCCTCAAAATAATGTTGTTTTCTTGCCATTCGATTTTTCAAGAAAGAACATTTTGATGACCTGTTATAAAAAGATCTGTTTTCTTGCATACATAAAGTTTGCAAGCTCCTTCCTAGATGCAGAGCTACAAATTATCAGAGGATACAGCGACTGAGACAAAGACACTGAATGTTTTATAGGATGAAGCAGAGTGGATTGTAAATTGTGAGTGGGCAGGAATATACTGCACAGTATTACGTATTTTATCATTGATGATTCAATGATGGATAATTACAGTTAGGGCAGGTCAACACATTTTTTTACCTTTATTTACTATCATCTTTCAATCCACGTTTTTTTTTGTAAACTAAGTTTTTCAATGTAACGGACAGGGATCAATTATATATTTGTTCTTACAAAGAGCAAACACACTCTGCATAGACAGAGGTACAATAAGTAAAAAATATGATTTTTATTGCACACGATCTGAAGTGCATAGGAGATCATTGTCCAAAATCTAAACATTAATTGCTTTCCAACATTTGATGTACTGGTACCTCCAATATCGAATCAATATATATCATGTGGGCTCAGGAGCTGAATGCCTATGCCCCCAAAATAGTGGAATTACAGCACAATGGTTCAGTGGTTAGCACAGTAGTCATGCAGCTCAAGGATCATGTAGATCGAAACGTCGCCATAGAGGGCAGAATAAAGGAAGTGCAAATTTTTCACCAACTTATGAGGCGCTGTCTTCATTTTCTATTTGAATGTCTGATGTTTTCTGGGAAGGACTCTCTGGAATTGACGTGCGCCTCTATTGTGGGTAAAAGTTAACCCTTTTATTGCTATGAGGTGCTGTGAATTTTTTATTCTTTGATTAAAACTAGAACTTGTCGTACAAAAAACAAGCCCACATACAGCTAACTAGACATTATGGTTCTTTGAAGAAGAGGGTAAAAATGAAAGTATATAAATGCTAAATCACCCTGTTGGCAAGGGGTTAAACTAAATATTAAAAAAAAAATGTGTAGTAAGCTCCCCTAGTGGAGCTTGCAGATTGCCAGATTTTTATTTACTAAAATCTTTGATTATTTATTTTAATCCATTATACAGCGCCATTCCACAGCGCTTTACAGACATTATTGGCACTGTCCCCATTGGGGCTCATAATCTACATTCCCTATCAGGATGTCTTTGGAGTGTGGGAGGAAACCGGAGAACCCGGAGGAAGCTAACACAAACCGGGGAGAACATACAAACTCCTTGCAGATGTTGTCCTTGGTGGGTCAGAGAGACGTGAGGTGCAGTGTGTGGCGTTTTGCATTACAACAATGTTACAACACAATTCTTAAGGTACCGTCACACTAAAAGATATCGCTTGCGATCCGTGACGTTGCAGCGTCCTGGCTAGCGATATCGTTCAGTTTGACACACAGCAGCGATCAGAATCCTGCTGTGATGTCGTTGGTCGCTGCAGAAAGTCCAGCACTTTATTTCGTCGCTGGATCTCCCGCTGACATCGCTGAATCGGCGTGTGTGACGCCGATTGAGCGATGTCTTCGCTGGTAACCATGGTAAACATCGGGTTACTAAGCGCAGGGCCGCGCTTAGTAACCCGATGTTTACCCTGGTTACCAGCGTAAAAGTAAAAAAAAAAAAAAACACTACATACTTACCTTCCGCTGTCTGTCCCTCGGCGCTCTGCTTCTCTGCCCTGTGTAAGCACAGCGGCCGGAAAGCAGAGCGGCCCTGCGCTTAGTAACCCGATGTTTACCCTGGTTACCGGCATAGTTGGTCACTGGAGAGCTGTCTGTGTGACAGCTCTCCAGCGACCAAACAGCGACTCTGCAGCGATCCGGATCGTTGTCGGTATCGCTGCAGCGTCGCTTAGTGTGACGGTATCTTTAGCGGTAAACACTCTAGTATTAGTTTATTGGTTTTACATTAACCATGGCACAACTCTTACCGGTTACTCTCACTATGTGAGCACAAGGCATTTGTTATAGGCACAATCTCTTAAATGTAATACCAGCAATAAAAGTCTCTGGACCGTACAAAGCGCCTCTCAAGAATATATCAGCAGTGTGTCTCCGTATTTTTAAGGGACTTACTTTCTCTGACGGTAAACAGTACAATGCCCAGCAAGGTTTAAGCCAGATAAATGGTTTAGAACTGCAGTGGCAGCCATCTCTTGGTCCCAAGTTTTCTTTCTGGCAGGCAAGTTCCTTCACTCGGCCACAATCGGCATGAATTAGATAACATTTGCTACCACTTCTGTATCCAGTCTCCACATTGCTTCCCCTTGGCCACATGTCTCTACACATGGCCCTAAAGAGTGAAATTCACTATTCTTCGTATGTCTTATCTTGACTTATTTCTGCTCAATCATGCTCTTCTTCATGTACTGCAGCACCCTCCAACTCTCGTTGTGAACCCTCACTGGCATGGCAGCATCTTGGGCCTCTTTTTCTCTTAGGCTACTTTCACACATCAGGTTTTTTGTTTCAGGCACAATCCGACAATTTGTGAAAAAAACTGATCCGTTTTTGTTTTTTTTTACACCAGATCCGTTTTTTTCCCATAGAGTTGTATTAGCGCCGGATTGTGCCTGATGGCCAGACGTTTCATCCGTTTTTTTCCATATCCGTCAAAACAGTCGTTTCCGGCGGACAGAGAAAATGTCCACTGCAACGTTTTTTTGTCCGGCGGAAAAAAACACACATTGACGGAATCGGCCAAAAACACATGAAACGGACGTGTGAAACCATAAATACGGTGCCCGGATCCGGTTTACATTGCATGTTCCATACAAATCATGCAGATTCATTCTCTCTCTCTCTCCCTCTCTCTCACCAGGAAGTCAAAAAATCCATGCGCATTAAAGAGGATCGGATCCAGCTAAAAAACGGATCTGGCGCATCAGTTTTTCGCAAATTAGGTTGGATCCCTTTTTATCAACATTAGTCAGATTTAGCCTGAAAACAAAAACCTGATGTGTGAAAGTAGCCTCAGTCTAAATCACTTAAGGTACCTTCACACATAACGATATTGTTAACGATATCGTTGCTATTTGTGACGTAGCAACGATATCGTTAATGAAATCGTTATGTGTGACAGCGACCAACGATCAGGCCCCTGCTGGGAGATCGTTGGTCGCTGAATAAAGTCCAGAACTTTATTTCGTCGCTGGATCTCTCGTGGACATCGCTGGATCGGCGTGTGTGACACCGATCCAGCGATGTCTTCACTGGTAACCAGGGTAAACATCGGGTAACTAAGCGCAGGGCCGTGCTTAGTAACCCGATGTTTACCCTGGTTACCATGCTAAAAGTAAAAAAAAACAAACAGTACATACTTACCTACAGCCGTCTGTCCTCCAGCGCTGCGCTCTGCACTCCTCCTGTACTGGCTGTGAGCCGGAAAGCAGAGCGGTGACGTCACCGCTCTGCTTTCCGGCTCACAGACAGTACAGGAGGAGTGCAGAGAAGCAGAGCGCAGCGCTGGAGGACAGACGGCTGTAGGTAAGTATGTACTGTTTGTTTTTTTTACTTTTAGCATGGTAACCAGGGTAAACATCGGGTTACTAAGCGCGGCCCTGCGCTTAGTTACCCGATGTTTACCCTGGTTACCGGCATCGTTGGTCGCTGGAGAGCGGTCTGTGTGACAGCTCTCCAGCGACCAAACAGCGACGCTGCAGCGATTCGGATCGTTGTCGGTATCGCTGCAGCGTCGCTAAATGTGAAGGGGCCTTTAGTCTAAATCACTTAGTCTTGTAAATGCTCTAGGAACAGTGAAGGCTATACATCTTACCAGCGTCCTTATTGTGCCGTGTACACTTTTGCTCTGGATATTACTCTACAATGCTCACTGGGAACTATAGTCTGTTATCCAGTCTACACTCTCTTCCCACAAACTCCATGGAGTGTGAGCCACACACTATTTAACTTCCTGATTCAATGCTCATTTCATAGGACTTGGAACTACAGTAGCTTCTGATGGTTGTAAGTAATATTGTAGATGTACATTACAGGTAATCTGTCAGCAGGTTTCTGCTATGTAATCTGACAGCAGTATGATATAGGGCCTCAGAGTCTGATTCCAGTGATGTGTCACTAGACTTTTACTGTTTCAATAAAATAAGTGCTTTATCAGCAGGAGATTATCACTAGAGCACTAGGTATCTCGTGCCTCCTAGTCCTCCTGCTGTGTAACCCCGCACCCACCACTAATTAGCAGTTTTTTATCAATATACAGTGTACACAGAAATCTGCCAATCAGAGATGTGGGCGTGGTTATACAGAGCTCAGCATTTGAGCAGTGCTAGATTTGCAGCAGAGAAAGCAGTGACTGTATCAATATACAGACCAAGAAGTGATGAATCACTGATATCTGGGTCTCAGCCTCAATATGATGCTGCTCTCAGATTACATAGCAAAAACCTAGTGACAGGTTCCCTTTATCTTATCTCTACACTCTGTCTGGGGTGGGGGGCACTTACTGTACACCCCTTCACATTTTTATATGTAACTTAGGCTTCTATTAAAAAAATAAAGCTACAATCACTACTGTATAAGGAAAATCACTAAAGCAAAAATCCCAATGATGTCAAACTAAAACTCAAATTTATTCTATTATGTAAATTGGGAAGCGATTCACAAATCAGTGAGATACTTGTTCAAATACAGTTCATCATGTTGAGCAATAGGCGATCCTGGGAAATGACTCCCTTTATATAGATGTAATGTACATGATGAACCCCGGACAGTAATAAGATATACAGGACATCTGAATTCTGTTATGTTTGTATCACGCTGTTTAACTTTCAAAGCAAAGACAGCGATTCACTACAGTTATAATGTCATTGTCAATATACTAAATAATTAGATGTTTGAATGTGTTTAATTCTAGTAATGTTAACTTAATGGGCCATTAAGCCTAAAGTACATGGTAATAGCATTTACAAATAAATACCAACAGAAACATTTCCAGAATTAATCAGAGCTGAAGCTGTTTAACATTATATTGTTTAGTGGAGTGGGATATGTTTCTTCACACATTAATTTCTGTTTTAGGCTTTGTGCACGCAGCGTCTTTTAGATGCCGGTGTGTCTGCATTGTTTATCACCCTGATGTGACTATTCTGATGTTATTTTGGATGTTTTTAGCTATGACTTTGAATGCTGGTGTTTTGGTTTTTAATTCCATATATAACATAGTGACAGCTTACAAGCCGAAGCCGCCAGAAGAATGGACCATCAGTCACTTATTTTAGTTGATTTATGGCTTTCGAAGCCAGAAATAGTTAAAAGAAATAACAAAAGACTGAACATATGCACAGAAAGTAATTTTGACCTTGATTTATTGTTCATTGTTTATAGCATTTTTTTTTCAGCTTTTCAGGTAGGTTCTAGGTGGAATTTGAATAAACTAGACATTGTGTTCGCATACTCTAAAAATCTTATTAAAGTTCATAGATCTAAGCCTATCTTTAGCCTAAATCTAACATGGAGCTAAGTTATTCACAATGATGGAAATGCAGTATAAAATGTCTTAGATCATATCAAGTCCCTTTGGGTGTTTAAAGCTAAATAATTGTAATCTGTTTATACAGACTGTTAAAGGGGTATCTGTATGTTTAAATTACTTTTCATAGCTGCGGTATATCCTGCAGCTTTACCAGTTTTACCCTTTGGGGGCTCTATCTCTGAAGTTGCAATTGATTCCAAGCTTTTATGATGTCTTCTACACACAGCACAGCACCCAGAGAGGGATTCCTGCTCTACAGTCCTTAGCACTCAGAGAAAAGCAAACGCAGCATGAAGGAAATAATAAAGTAGTACTGAGTTATGTAGATGTGAATCCAGCTCTGGAATGAGAAAAGACTTTTTAGAAAGGTCAGCATGAGTTTTCTCTGTCTCCTTCTGCCTCTTCTCTCCCTCTGCTCTTCTCCTCCCCTCTACACTCTGCATGAAGTATAATAGTAGGTCTAACCTGACACTTCTGTTTGAGTAGTCCTTCTCAATTGAATAAGAGTGGAGCTTTTTTTTTAACCCATTACTTGCCAAATTAAAATTTTTACATGTACGGATTTTTCAGAAAAGGGCGTCCCAATGTTCAATTAAAAATGACATTGACATGATTTCCTATTTTGAAAACATTCATTTTACAAACACAACACAAAAAATTGGACCTAATTATAAAAATTATAAAATCTTAGTTGCTAGAAGCTAAAGATTAGGCGTCCCAAAAAAAGGACATTGGTAGATAATAGGTTAAATGGGTTTCTCATTTTTTTCCCATCATTTTGTGCATTTTGTTAATGGATGCAACTATAGTTTTTTTAATGTATCAAGAATAGGTAATTTTGGACTCTAGACTGATATATTTTTCCCAAACTGACGTTTTAAGGACCAAACTCTTTAATTGTATGGGTATTTTTGGAAAATTAGATTTGGATAAAACCGCATCTTTAAAAAAGAATGGACGTTGTTTTTCTGTGGGTTTTCTATGTTATTATAGTTTTTACAGGTGTACAGTGTTCATTTTAGGACATGGTCACAAATCAAAGTCAAACATCAGAAATACTCTGTCTGATACCTCATTCTGATACTTGACTCTTATACCTGACTTTCACACATGGTCACAAATCAAAGTCAAACATCAGAAATAACATCAGAAATACTCGGTCTGATACCTCATTCTGATACTTGACTCTGATACTGAACTCTGATACTTGACTCTGATACCTAACTCTGATACCTGAGTCTGATACCTAACTCTGATACTTGACTCTGATACCTAACTCTGATACTTGACTCTGATACCTAACTCTGATACTTGATTCTGATACCTAACTCTGATACTTGACTCTGATACCTAACTCTGATACCTGAGTCTGATACCTAACTCTGATACTTGACTTTGATACCTAACTCTGATACTTGACTCTGATACCTAACTCTGATACTTGACTCTGATACCTAACTCTGATACTTGACTTTGATACCTAACTCTGATACTTGACTCTGATACTTAATTCTGATACTTGACTCTGATACCTAACTCTGATACCTGAGTCTGATACCTAACTCTGATACTTGACTCTGATACCTAACTCTGATACCTGAGTCTGATACCTAACTCTGATACTTGATTCTGATACCTAGCTCTGATACCTGATTCTGATACCTAACTCTGATACTTGATTCTGATACCTAACTCTGATACTTGACTCTGATACCTAACTCTGATACTTGACTCTGATACCTAACTCTGATACTTGACTCTGATACCTAACTCTGATACTTGACTCTGATACCTAACTCTGATACTTGACTCTGATACCTAACTCTGATACTTGACTCTGATACCTAACTCTGATACTTGACTCTGATACCTAACTCTGATACTTGACTCTGATACCTAACTCTGATACTTGACTCTGATACCTAACTCTGATACCTGAAATTAGTAAAATTAGTAAAATTAGCTAAAATTAGCACCTGGGAGATTGTGGTGCAATGGTAAGGCCAACGGCTGTAGTCTCTAGACGCAGGATCCGTTTTTTTACCGCCGATCCTTTTTTTTTCCGCCAGATTGGTTTTATTTTTCTGCCGGATTAGTTTTTGTCGGCCGGATCCGTTTTTTTTTCCCACCGGATCCATTTTTTTTCTGACGACTCCATTTTTTTTGCGAAGGATCCGTTTTTTTTTTCTGCCGCATGCGTTTTTTCTGCCGGATCCATTTTTTTGCGCAGGATCCGTTTTTTCTACCGGATCCGTTTTTTTCTGCCAGATCCTTTTTTTTTACGCAGGATCCGTTTTTTTGCCGCATCTGTTTTTTTCCGCCGATCCTTTTTTTCCGTCGGATCCGTTTTTTTCTGCCGGATCCGTTTTATTTGGCGCAGGATCCGTTTTTTTAACCAGATCTGTTTTTTTTCCGCAGGATCGTTTTCTTTTCCGCCGATCCGTTTTTTTTCCGCCGGATCCGTTTTTTTTTTTGCCGGATCCATTTTTTTTGCGCAGGATCAGTTTTTTTTCTGCCGGATCCGTTTTTTCCTGCCGGATCCATTTTTTTGCGCAGGATCCGTTGTTTTTCTACCGGATCTGTTTTTATCCGCCAGATCCGTTTTTTTGCACAGGATCCGTTTTTTTCCGCCGATCCTTTTTTTTCTGCCGGATCTGTTTTTTTGCCACACGATCCGTTTTTTTCGCCGGATCTGTTTTTTCTCCTGGATCCGTTTTTACGTCGGATCAATTTTTTTCCGCCGCACCCGTTTTTTTGGCGCAGGATCCGTTTTTTTCGCCAGATCCGTTTTTTCTGCCGGATCCGTTTTTTTCCGCCGGATCTAGTTTTTTTGTGCAGGATCCGTTTTTTTTTGCCGCATCTGTTTTTTTCCACCGATCCTTTTTTTTTTCCGTCGGATCCGTTTTCTGCCGGATCCGTTTTTTTTTGCGCAGGATCCGTTTTTTTCATTGGATCTGTTTTTTTCCGCAGGAACGTTTTTTTTTCCGCCGATCCGTTTTTTTCTGCCGGATCCGTTTTTTTTTGCGCAGGATCCGTTTTTTTCTGACGGATCCGGTTTTTCCTGCCAGATCCATTTTTTTGGCGCAGGATACGTTGTTTTTCTACCGGATCCGTTTTTATCCGCTAGATCCGTTTTTTGCGCAGGATGCGTTTTTTTCCGCCGATCCTTTTTTTTTGCCGGATCCGTTTTTTTGGCACATGATCCGTTTTTTCGCCGCATCCGTTTTTTTCCGCCAGATCCGTTTTTCCGCCGGATCAATTTTTTTCCGCCGCACCCGTTTTTTTGGCGTAGGATCCATTTTTTCGCCAGATCCGTTTTTTTTGCCGGATCCGTTTTATTCCGCCGGATCTAGTTTTTTTGCGCAGGATCCGTTTTTTTCCGCCGGATCCGTTTTTTTCTGCCAGATCCGTTTTTTTGCGCAGGATCCGTTTTTTTCTGCCGAATTCGTTTTTTTTCCGCCGATTCTTTTTCCTGTCCGCCATCCCGTTTTTTTTGCTCAGGATCCGTTTTTTTTTTTACAGCATCCGTTTTTTTCCCTCCGGATCCGTTTTTCTGGCGGATCCCTTTTTTTTCCGCAGGATCCGTTTTTTTCTGCCGTATCGGTTTTTTTCCGCCAGATCCGTTTTTTTTTACTGCCAGATCCGTTTTTTTCCGCCGCACCCGTTTTTTTGGCGCAGGATCCGTTTTTTTCGCCAGATCCGTTTTTTCTGCCGGATCCGTTTTTTTCCGCCGGATCTAGTTTTTTTGCGCAGGATCCGTTTTTTTTTGCCGCATCTGTTTTTTTCCACCGATCCTTTCTTTTTTCCGTCGGATCCGTTTTTTGCCGGATCCGTTTTTTTTTGCGCAGGATCCGTTTTTCTCATTGGATCTGTTTTTTTCCGCAGGAACGTTTTTTTTTTCCGCCGATCCGTTTTTTTTCTGCCGGATCCGTTTTTTTCTGCCGGATCCGTTTTTTTGCGCAGGTTCCGTTTTTTTCTGACGGATCCGGTTTTTCCTGCCGGTTCCGTTTTTTTCTGACGGATCCGGTTTTTCCTGCCAGATCCATTTTTTTGGCGCAGGATACGTTGTTTTTCTACCGGATCCGTTTTTATCAGCTAGATCCGTTTTTTGCGCAGGATCCGTTTTTTTCCGCCGATCCTTTTTTTTTGCCGGATCCGTTTTTTTTTGCCACACGATCCGTTTTTTTCGCCGGATCTGTTTTTTCTCCTGGATCCGTTTTTACGTCGGATCAATTTTTTTCCGCCGCACCCGTTTTTTTGGCGCAGGATCCGTTTTTTTGCCAGATCCGTTTTTTCTGCCAGATCCGTTTTTTTTTCCGCCGCACCCGTTTTTTTGGCGCAGGATCCGTTTTTTTCGCCAGACCCGTTTTTTCTGCCGGATCCGTTTTTTTCCGCCGGATCTAGTTTTTTTGCGCAGGATCCGTCTTTTTTTGCCGCATCTGTTTTTTTCCACCGATCCTTTCTTTTTTCCGTCGGATCCGTTTTCTGCCGGATCCGTTTTTTTTTGCGCAGGATCCGTTTTTTTCATTGGATCTGTTTTTTTCCGCAGGAACGTTTTTTTTTTCCGCCGATCCGTTTTTTTTCTGCCGGATCCGTTTTTTTCTGCCGGATCCGTTTTTTGCGCAGGATCCGTTTTTTTCTGACGGATCCGGTTTTTCCTGCCAGATCCATTTTTTTGGCGCAGGATACGTTGTTTTTCTACCGGATCCGTTTTTATCAGCTAGATCCGTTTTTTGCGCAGGATCCGTTTTTTTCCGCCGATCCTTTTTTTTTGCCGCACCCGTTTTTTTGACGCAGGATCCATTTTTTCGCCAGATCCGTTTTTTCTGCCGGATCCGTTTTATTCCGCCGGATCTAGTTTTTTTGCGCAGGATCCGTTTTTTTCCGCCGGATCCGTTTTTTTCTGCCAGATCCGTTTTTTTGCGCAGGATCCGTTTTTTTCTGCCGGATTCGTTTTTTTTCCGCCGATTCTTTTTCCTGTCCGCCATCCCGTTTTTTTTTTGCTCAGGATCCGTTTTTTTTTTTTTTTGCAGCATCCGTTTTTTTCCCTCCGGATCCGTTTTTCTGGCGGATCCCTTTTTTTTCCGCAGGATCCGTTTTTTTCTGCCGTATCGGTTTTTTTCCGCCAGATCCGTTTTTTTTTACTGCCAGATCCGTTTTTTTCCGCAGCATCCGTTTTTTGCAAAACTCGCCGGATCGTGCCCGATGACAAAAACCTGATGTGTGAAAGCAGCCTTATGCTTTTTCATCACACATAGTTTTGGTTTAAAATAATAAGAAAAATAATAATAAAATAAAATTAACTTTCATTGCTGGGATTCGAACTCACAGCTCTCTGTTTGCAAGCCTGCACACCTTACCACTGTACTATACACTCTGTTGTAATTTGCTTGTCTTCTAGTTGCCTTATGTCACAGTCAATGTAAACATGTGGCAGACACTCCTAGTTCTGTGATTTCCATAAATGAGTTTGATACTTGATACCTGATACTTGACTTTTGTCAAACATCAAAATCAAAATGTTTTTGTCTGATACCTGATACTTGACTCTGATACCTAACTCTGATACCTAACTCTGATACTTGACTCTGATACCTAACTCTGATACTTGACTCTGATACCTAACTCTGATACCTGACTCTGATACTTAACTCTGATACCTGAAATTAGTAAAATTAGTAAAATTAGCTAAAATTAGCACCTGGGAGCTTGTGGCGCAATGGTAAGGCCAACGGCTGTAGACTCTAGACGCAGGATCCGTTTTTTTTACCGCCGATCCTTTTTTTTTTTTTTTCTGCCAGATTAGTTTTATTTTTCTGCCGGATCAGTTTTTGTCGGCCGGATCCGTTTATTTCCCGCTGGATCCGTTTTTTTTCTGCCAAATCCTTTTTTTTCCGCCGGATACGTTTTTTTTCTGCAGGATGTTTTTTTTTTGCCAGGTCCGGTTTTTTCTGTTGATCCGTTTTTTTTCCGCCGGATCCGTTTTTTTCCTCCGGATCCGTTTTTTCCGCCGGATCCGTTTTTCTGGCGGATCCGTTTTTTCCGCAGAATCCGTTTTTTTATGCCGGATCCGTTTTTTTTGTGCAGGATCCGTTTTTTTCTGCCGGATCCGTTTTTTTGGGCAGGATCTTTTTTTTCCGCCGGATCCGTTTTTTTCTGCCGTATCCGTTTTTTTACATCGATCCGTTTTGTTTCTGCCGGATGCGGGTTTTTTTTTTTCGCAGGATCCTTTTTTTACGATCCGTTTTTTTCTGCCGGATCCGTTTTTTTCCGCCAATCCGTTTTTTTCCACCGGACCTTCTTTTTTTCCGAATCGTTTTTTTTTTGCGCAGGATCCGTTTTTTTCCTCCAGATCTGTTTTTTTCCACCGGATCTGGTTTTTTTTGGCCGTGTCTTTTTTCTTTGCGCAGGATCCTTTTTTTTCCCGCAGGATCCGTTTTTTTCTGCCATTTTTTTCCATCGGACTTTTTTTTTCCGAATCCGTTTTTTTTGCGCAGGATCCGATTTTTTCCTCCAGATCTGTTTTTTTCTGCTGGATCCGTTTTTTTGGCGCAGGATCCTTTTTTTTTGTTGGATCCTTTTTTGTGCGCCGGATCCGTTTGTTTCGGGTGGATCCTTTTTTTTCTGCAAGATCCTTTTTTTATGCTGGATCCGTTTTTTTTGCGCAGGATCCGTTTTTTTCCGCCGGATCCGTTTTTTTCGGCCTGATCTGTTTTTTTGGCGCAGGATCCGTTTTTTTTTTCTGCCGGATTCGTTTTTTTCCATCAATCTGTTTTTTTTGGCCGTCTTGTTTCTTTGCGCAGGATCCTTTTTTTTACCGCAGGATCCGTTTTTTTCTGCCAGATCCGTTTTTTTTTTACTGCCAGATCCATTTTTTTCCGCAGCATCTGTTTTTTGCAAAACTCGCCGGATTGTGCTCCACGACAAAAACCTGATGTATGTTTTTCAGATACTCACAGAATGACAGGGAAGAAAATGGATCCGTCCATTGACTGTTAAGCTCATGGCTGAGTGGTTAAGCTTCTGGTTTATGGAATAGCAAACTTTTGAGTTCTAGCCCCAAATAATTGTTTTCTTTTTCTTAAGTAACATATGATATGTGACTTTCTGCACTCATCAAAGAGATGTTTCACTATGTGACATATGTCAGAAAAAAAATCTAAGTGATTTTTCCAGTAACTGACAGTGTGCATAGTTTTCATAGCCAAAGAAAATCACAGCATAGTTACATTAGGGCTTATGGGCTGGTGGTAAGATTGCTGGATGCAGAGTCTCATGTGTAGCTTTTCTTCGGTTCGAATCCCATGTTTGATCATTTTTTTTTTTTTTTTTTTTAATTCTGCAGGTTAACACACAAACTCAATCATGTTACACTTTTAATATCTGACATTCTTATCCCCCTACCTTGTTAGCAAATAGTTTCAGATATGCTGTGTATTTACATCACATGGCCAAAGAAATTGGGTGGGAGCCACTGATTTACTATATATCTATTTCCAAGTGACTGTACATTTACTTAAAGTCATAGGAAAGGTTCTAATGGTCAAATTACTTTATACAATTGTTTACTTTGCATCCACCCAAGAACTGGTTGCAAATTCATGACCACTAGGGGTCTCACTAATCCACTGTCTACAGCCTGCGAGGAGTGGTCCTTCTGTAGCAGCAAACACAGGGACGATGGGAGTGTCCTACACGATCTGATTCTGCAGGGGCCGTGCATGTCTGCAGCGCCATCTCACAGATCTGCGGAGCATCGTTTCCCTCTGTAAGTTATACTTTGATGCAACTTGTCCAAGTGTTTTTGCAGCACCATTATATCTCCAACCATGATTTCTCAAGCACTTCTCCAAATTTGTGTAGTCAAGCTAAGGGAATTCACTATCTACCTTTCTGTTATTTCATAGCAGTTGCGATGATGATAGGCATCTTCTCTGACGTACTGATGAACACAGAATCATTTTACTGCTTTTCAAGAACAGTTTAGTGCTTCTCTTGGTTGCTGTTCTCACTTAGCTTGTCCCATGACTTCTATCTCACTAATGATACAAGGAGCTTTCCATTCTCTACCAATGATGTAGCAGCATGTCTCCCAAGTGTCAGACTGGGGTGTTTAGAGTCCAATAGACGAATGCGAAGGGTCACCCTACAGCTGCAAGAAAAGATTTTCTTTTTGGTCTTATGCTCAAGGACCAAGTATTCTACCATTCAGTACATGTGCAAAACAGGACCCTAATGTACACGCTCCAAGTTAAAAACTAGGTGTCCATCAAGCAATTAAAACCCTTTTTTAACAACTTCCACTGCTAATGGCTGGGAGTGCTCCTGTGTGCTGGAAAAAATCAAGGTAAAGTTTATTGTTACTGTTGTACAAATATGTATAAACCTAGATTTGCTATTTCTTTTAAAATCTTTGCATACCCTTTCCAACTTTTTCATAACTCATCACAGTTTTCTCCTGTTAATTGTAATGTAGGCAGCCTCATTTCATAATACACAGTTGGGGGAATATTTACCAAGACTGACATGTCATATGACGGTCGTGATATCTCCCTTGCAGGTGCAGGATGTCCCAAAGGTAATCATAGGGTCACATGACTGATATTTTTCGTTCATGTTTTGTCAGTGCAGTGCGCAAGCTTCCCCCCTCCTTATTTTCTTCCTGACTTCTCGATGTATACATCCTGAATGCGCCCAGTGGCATGAGGTAGTGCACTATGTGTGTCTTACAACACAGTGAGTGTTATAAAGGGCAAAAATACATGTGGAAAATAACATTGAGTTGAAAATATTGTTTGCATGCAGTTTCAGATCTATCCAATATATTTTTTTCCTGTGTTACACAAAAGCATTCCACCTCAAGCCACAAATATTAATGACTTTTAAGAACATATTGTAAAGTAATATCTTATAAAATTAAAAAAATGTATGTCTGTCTATCACCCTACCTGTTCCCTCTGTTCCGCTAATGACCTAAGGCCGACGTCACACTAGCATATTACATCCGATGCGAGAGCATAGGATGCGATATGCTAATGACCCGCAGCTCCTGCTCTGCTGCGAGCGGAGCCGAGTGTCATGCATCTGTGCTCCGAGGCTCTCGCACAGGGAGGATCGGAGCACAGCTGCGGAGGAGACGGAGAAACTAATTTCTCCATCTCCTCCATTGCTGGGGTCCGCTTATAACGCACAGTACTCGGATGATATCCAAGTGATGTGCGTTGGCTCACTCGCACCCATAGGCTTATGTGGGTGCGAGTGAGCCAAGAGTTGGCCGAGTGTCCATGACAATCGCAGCATGTTGCGATTGTCTTGGCCCGAGGAAAACGGCCAAAAAGTCGGCAGCTTGGAGGGGCCCCACATTGTAACATTGGTCCAAGTCCAATGCGATTTTTTTATTGCATTGCACTCGTCCATTTAAGTTGCCAGTGTGACGTCAACTTTAGACTCTAAGCCTCAATAATCCGAACCTCCCATTCCCGTCTTCAAGACTTCTCACGCGCTGCACCAATGCTCTGTAATGTTCTACCAATAACAATTTAATAACTTCACAATACCCACGGGTTTAAGCATGCCCCAAAAACGCATTTCTGCAGACTTGCCATCTCCTCACCTGACATATCTAACTATCCCCATTCTGCCCTTTACAATTTTTCTCCCCCAAAAAGTCTGGTCCCTTGTATCATCTGATTGCACCCTCCATGGCTGTAATAGCACTTTATCTGACTTGTACAGATCCAGGCTGGTAACCGGTTCATGAAGCGTTATGTGAATCTTCTATTTATTATATTGATAGCTGGACCATATATCAATGCAGTTTTTACCATGTTCCTTTTGTTCCTTCGATTTCTTCATAGATTGTAAGCTCTTGTGATCAGGAACTTCACTCCTCTTGGTATCTGTTGAATTTTCTGTTAGTCTGTATTGTCTCATATTGTATGTACATGTCCCCTCTGAATTGTAAAGCTATGTACACACGTTGCGGATCTGCAGCGGTTTTTCAGCGTGGAATTGCACCACATCCGTCAATGATTACTAAAGCAAGGTTCATAAATGGGAATCCAGAATTGATGTGCACATGCTGCGGAAAATTCCATCCTTATTCTCTCCGTTTATTTTTAAGCAGCATGTCAATTCTTTTTGCTGATCTGCAGCATTTCTGCACCAATTGACTTACATTGAAGCACTCAAATCCGCAACAAATCCACAGGTGTAAAAATGTTTGCGGATTTCATGCATATTTTACTGAAAAACTGCAGTGGATTTGTAAAAAGCAAATAAATCTAAAGGAGGAAGAGTGTGTGGGAGGAGAATCAAAAATAGAGCCAATCTTAATTTAAACACATCAACAATGGAGGGAGGTCTTGAAAAAGGCAAATTTTTGTGTTTACAGTAGTACATCTTTAGTGAGTAGTGTTGAGCGATACCGTCCGATACTTGAAAGTATCGGTATCGGATAGTATCGGCCGATACCCGAAAAATATCGGATATCGCCGATACCGATATCCGATACCAATACAAGTCAATGGGACACCAAGTATCGGAATGTATGCTGATGGTTCCCAGGGTCTGAAGGAGAGGAAACTCTCCTTCAGGCCCTGGGATCCATATTAATGTGTAAAATAAAGAATTAAAATAAAAAATATTGATATATTCACCTGTCCGGCGGCCCCTGGACATCACGCTGCGAACCGGCAGGCTTCTTTGATTAAAATGTGCGCCTTTAGGACCTGCGAATGACGTCCCGGCTTCTGATTGGTCGCGTGGCGCCCATGTGACCGCCACGCGACCAATCAGAAGCCGTGACGTCATTCGCAGGTCCTAAAGGCGCGCATTTTAAACAAAGAAGCCTCCCGGTTAGCAGCGTGATGTCCAGGGGCCGCCGGACAGGTGAATATATCAATATTTTTTATTTTAATTCTTTATTTTACACATCCCTATGGATCCGATACCGATACCCGATACCACAAAAGTATCGGATCTCGGTATCGGAATTCCGATACCGCAAGTATCGGCCGATACCCGATACTTGCGGTATCGGAATGCTCAACACTATTAGTGAGCTAATAAATCCACAAACAAAGCCACATCCAAATCCACATGTCAATCTGCATCAAAACCACATGAAATCTGCACAAAAACGCATGGAATTTCCAATGCATTTTCTGCCAAGAGATACAGAATCCGCATAGAACTTTCCGCAATCAAATCTGCAATGTGAGCACATAGCCTAAAGTGTTGAGTAATGCTTTTTGGGCTAAATAAATAAAACTATTATTATTATAAATGTATAAAAATCATACAAAAGCCAAAACCTTTCAATCAAAGACTTTGTTCATTTTTTATCCAATGCTTTTTGCACTGATTATACCCACTATTATCGCATGATAGTACAAATCACATGCAATTTATTACATCACAGTCCTATAGTTGCTTGAATTGTTCTTGTTGTATTTTTAAACAGATTTGAAACCATGGATAAAAAATCTGATGTGTTATCAAAATATGATGAAATGAAAAAGGAGCTGAAAGAAGGTATGCATTGCATTGGTTCTCCGAGTCCTCTGAACAGGTTAAAAGGGTTATCCAGTTTTTAATAATGATGATCATTCCTCAGGATAGGTCATTATTATCAAATCAGCGGTTGTCTGGTACAACTGTTTGAAGAGGCTAGGCCATTGATCTCTGAGCACCGCTGTATTTTCTTAGGCCAGTGATGCCACTGTAAATCAGTCACAAGTCCTCGTTGCACCTCAGACTTATTCATGTCTATGCACCTTAGCTCTAAACTAAGCAAAGCCACCACACAATGTATGTCACTGTGCATGATGAGCTGATTGCCGGGGATCCCGTGTATCGAACCTCAACAACCTCATAATGATAACCTTACCAATTGGATAAGTCATTATTATAAAAATCTAGAAAACCCATTTAAATAGCTGGAGAGCTCTGCAGGAATAATGTAGTTGAAAATTGTACAAATTGGTGATCTTTTTACACTTGCTGATAATGTAGCAGCTTTTTGCCAATGATCTCGTCTATCAGGATAACAGTTTCATTGTCAGTGGAGAAGAGAGTTCAATTTATCTTCAACATTCACTACTCTTGTGTAGCATATCCAATTTTTGACTTTGGGGCTAATCAGAATGACAGAATCATCCCATGATGGAGTGTTTGCTCATTCATAATGTGATTTCTTCCTTGTGTAGAAGAAATAATCAAGGATTTATACAAATGTTTATCACAGACAATCTAATATTATCACTATTCCTTGTAAATTGACCTTTTGTCTGTGAATTCAAGTGCCATCACCAAGAAAACTGAATGTATTGTATTTTAGCAAAGCTTTTCCATTTTAATACCCTATTTTTGGGCCTGTAACACACATTTTTTACCCCCAGATTTCTAAGGGAAGCTGAGGAGCGTCTTGTAGTGTGGATATATCTGGCTCACTGTGGTTGGCTGTAAGCAGCTGTCGAGCGCCTCACAGGAGTCAGAAGTATGGTTGCTGCGGCATGCTGCCGGCAACTGGGAACACCAAGATGAGTCCATGATGGGGGACATACAGTAGGGAAAATAAGTATTTGATCCTTTGCTGATTTTGTAAGTTTGCCCACTGGTAAAGACATAAAAAGTCTATAATTTTATGGTTAGGTTAATTTTAACATGGCGAGATAGAATATCAAAAATAAAATCCAAAAAATTACATTGTATAAATTATATACATTTATTTTCATTTTGCAATGAGAAATAAGTATTTGATCCCTCTGTCAAACAAGACTTAATACTTGGTGGTAAAACCCTTGTTGGCAAGCACAGCAGTCAGACGTTTTCGTAGCTGATCATGAGGTTTGCGCACATGTCAGGAGGATTTTTTGTCCACCCCTCTTTGCAGATCATCTCTAAATCATTAAGACTTTAACGCTGTCGCTTTGCAACTCTGAGCTTCAACTCCTTCCATACGTTTTCTCTGGGATTATGGTATGGAGACTGGCTAGGCCACTCCATTACCTTTATGTGCTTCTTTTTGAGCCACTCCTTTGTTGCCTTGGCTGTATGTTTTGGGTCACTTTCTTGCTGTAAGACCCATCCACGACCCATTTTTAATGTCCTGGCGGAGTGAAGGAGGTTGTGACTCAGGATTTTAAGGTACATGGCTCAATCCATTCTCCCATTGATGAGGTGAAGTACTCCTGTGCCCTTAGCAGAGAAACCCCCCCTAAAACATAATGTTGCCACCTCCATGCTAGACAGTGGGGATGATGTCCTTTTTGTCACAGTCAGCATTTCTCTTCCTCCAAACACTCAAACACTGCGAGTTGAGTTAATGCCAAACACCTCAATTATTGTCTCATCTGACCACGGCACCTTCTCCCAATCACTCACAGAATCATCGTGCACATGTGCCTTCTTCAGCAGGGGGACCTTGCGGGCACTGCAGGATATTAAACCTTTACGGCGTAATGTGTTATCAATGGTTTTCTTGGTGACTGTGGGCCCAGCTGCTTTGAGATCATTAACTAGTTTGTTCCCCAGTTTAGTTTTAGGCTGATCTTTCACCTTCCTCATGATCAAGGATACCACAAGAGGTGAGACTTTTCATGCTGCCCCAGATCGATATGAATTGACAGTCATTTTGTATTTCTTCCATTTTCTTACTATTGCACCAACACTTGTCTCCTTCTCACGCAGCGTCTTACTTATGGTTTTGTAGCCTATTCCAGCTTTGTGCAGGTCTATGATCTTGTCCCTGTCCCTTAGAAAGCTCTTTGGTCTGGCCCATGTTGTGGTAGTTACAGTCTGACTGATTAATTGAGTGTTTGGACAGGAGTCTTTTATAAAGGTTACTATGTAAGACAGCTGTCTTTAATGCAGATAATAAATTCATTACTAGCGTGTAACTGGTTTGTAGGAGCCAGAACTCTTAAAGGGACTCTGTCACCCCCAAAATCGTATATGAGGTAAGCCCACCGGCATCAGGGGCTTATCTACAGCATTCTGTAATGCATTCTGTAATGCTGTAGATAAGCCCCCGATGTATCCTGAAAGATGAGAAAAACTGGTTATATTATACTCACCCAGGGACGGTCCTGCTGCAGTTCGGTCCGATGGGCGTCGCGGTTGGGTCCGGCGCCTCCTATCTTCATTCGATGACGTCCTCTTCTTGCCGCGGCTCCGGCGTACTGATTTGCCCTGTTGAGGGTAGAGCAAAGTACTGCAGTGCGCAGGCGCCGGTAAAGGTCAGAGAGACCCAGCGCCTGCGCACTGCAGTACTTGCAGGGCAAATCAGTACGCCGGAGCCACGGCAAGAAGACAAGAAGAGGACGTCATCGAATGAAGATAGGAGGCGCTGGACCGGACCGCGACACCCATTGGACCGAACCGCAGCGGGACCACCCCTGGGTGAGTATAATATAACCTGTTTTTCTCATCTTTCAGGTTACATCGGGGGCTTATCTACAGCATTACAGAATGCATTACTGAATGCTATAGATAAGCCTCTGATGCCGGTGGGCTTACCTCATATACGATTTTGGGGGTGACAGAGTCCCTTTAATAGTTGGTAGGGGACCAAATTGTTATTTCTCACTGCAAAATGCAAATAAATTTATATAATCTAAACAATGTGATTTTCAGGATTTTATTTTAGATATTCCATCCATCTCTCAATGTTCAAATTAACCTACCCTTTAAATTATAGACTGTTCAGGTTTTTGTCAGTGGACAAACTTACAAAATCAGCAAGGAGTCAAACAATTATTTCCCCCACTGTAAATACCATGAATGTGAATCATATATACCAAGATGAGTGATCATATATATCACAATGGTGGACATATATAACTGGATGAGGACCATATATACCACGATGGGAAACATAGACACCACAATTTGTAATATATATATATACGGTATATATATATATATATATATATATATATATATATATATATATATATATATATATATATATATATATAATGGAAGACATGTAGAACAGGATGGGGGAGATATATACCAGTATGAGGGACATGTATAACAGACATATATAGCTGTATGGGGAACATATACTGTATATCAGGACATGAACCATATATAACAGGATGTGGGACATATATAACCAGATGAGGACCATATATACCAGGATGGGGACATATATACCAGGATTGGAGACATATATAACAGAATGGGGGACATATATACCAGAATGGGGATCATATACCTGGATGGAGGAGATATGCAGTACATATTGTCTGGTGCATCTTATAGCCTGAAAAATATGTTGATTTTTATTTTCGAAATATAACTTATTAAACAATAATTATCTGTACGGGTCTAAGGAGATTATAAAAATGGCCTGACTCTCAACAGTAGTAGTTTTCAAAGTTTAAATCAAGCAGCTCCCAACATAGTCAGTGATACTCTGATAACTACAGGGCAGAATATAGTGTTTGATTCATCAGATCTTGCCAGTTATCCTCACAGTTTACATAAAGAATGTAGTTTATAGAGATCTATAATGTACTATACAGTACAGGGATGAGTTTAACCATACCATGATTGTCTGTATATATATATATATATATATATATATACACACACACAGCTGAGGGTATGTATGTGTGTATGTGCATATCAAGCCATGCCCACTCCACATAGCCCCACCCACTCCACATAGCCACATATGTATAGTAATTATCTAATATATATATTTCATAGGCACATCTTCTTGACCACAACAGGTTACACTGCCTGTGTTGCCCATAGCTACCAATTACTAAGCATCTTTCATTTCATCAGAGCTGTTTAAAAGATGAAAGCTGAGCTGTGATTGGTTGCTATGAGCAGCAGTTTCCACACTCCACAAAACTTCAGCAGACACTGACTGGGTGGGAGAAATCTCGCATCCTCGGGAACATAAACTCCAGCCATTGTCTGCCCCCCAGACATGAGAGAAATGAATCCCCCCTCCTCTATTACTGCCACTCTCTATTGTTACCAGCGTAGAAAATCGCATCATCAGCAGCCGTACTGCCAGGAAACATAACACCATATCTCTAGGAACTCCCTGCTCAGCGCCACCAAGCTCGGGACTATGGGATGGAGGATATGTATGATGGGTATATGGCTATGGGATTCTGGGATAAAGGATGTATGATGGGTATATGGGTACTGGACTATGGGATGTATAATGTGTGATGGGTATATGGGCACTGTACTATGGGTTGGCAGATGTGTGATGGGTATATGGGCACTGGATTATGGGATGGAGGATATGTATGATGAGTATATGGGTATATGACTATGGGATAGAGGATGTATGATGGGTATATGAGTACAGGACTCTGGGATAGAGGATGTATGATGGGTATATGGACACTGGACTATGGGATGGAGGATGTGTGATGGCTTTATGGACACTGGACTATGGGATGGAGGATGTGTGATGGGTATATGGGAACCGGATTATGGGATAGAGGATATGTATTATAGGTATATGGGCACAGGACTATGGTATGGAGGATATGTATGATGGGTATATGGGCACAAGACTGGGATAGAGGATGTGTGATGGGTATATGGGCACTGGACTATGGAATGAAGGATGTGTTATGGGTGTAAGGGTACTGGACTATGTGATGGAGGATGTGTGATGGGTATATGGGCACTGGACTATGGAATGGAGGATGCGTGATGGGTAAATGGGCACTGGACTATGGGATAGAGTATGTGTGATATGTATATGGGCACTGGACTATGGGATAGAGTATATGTGATGGGTAAATGGGCACTGGACTATGGGATAGAGTATGTGTGATGAGTATATGGGCACTGGACTATGGGATAGAGTATATGTGATGGGTAAATGGGCACTGGACTATGGGATAGAGTATGTGTGATGGGTATATGGGCACTGGACTATGGGATAGAGTATATGTGATGGGTATATGGGCACTGGACTATGGGATAGAGTATGTGTGATGGGTATATGGGCACTGGACTATGGGATAGAGTATGTGTGATGGGTATATGGGCACTGGACTATGGGATAGAGTATATGTGATGGGTAAATGGGCACTGGACTATGGGATAGAGTATGTGTGATGGGTATATGGGCACTGGACTTTGGAATGAATTAAATGTGAATTCTGGAGACAGGTAAGGGGGCATTTGTTTACAAGGTCATTAAGGATCCATGCACGAATGTCAATTTAGTGCTCCTGTTAAATCGGACTTAGCTTATAAGTTCAGTCACAATACATACACACAAACAAGTACAAGGCTGTGAATTTTTGTTAGCACCATCCACATAGCATCTAAGCCTAGAAGTAACAGATATCTAAGTAATTAAATTTTTTCTTCATTTTTATTCCTGCTAATAATCTTCCTTCCAATGGGTGTACTTAGTATCTCAGCTCAGCACCTATTCTTGAATGTGGCTGAGCCTGAGCTGTGCCTAGCCTAGGCTATGTGACTACTGTATGTGACTACACATGGCTTAAAGGCCCTCACCAATCTGAAAGGAATGACCTAGAGGCCTAGGTCCTCATCCAGAAATATGGCCTGATATATACAGCTGATCGGCCAGAGCCCTGAAAGTGAAGTCCCAGCCAATATCCTCTTGATAACCTATTCTGAGAATAGGTTTTCAGTATTATAATCCTTGCAATGCATTTTAATTCACCTCTCTCTCATTTGTCTTTTTTAAAAAAGGTATAGATTAAATTATTCATTGTATTTATTTTCTGCATTTTCAGGAATGATTACTGAAAAAGGTTTTGATGCTAAAGTAAAACAACTACTTGAGAATTGCTGCCTTTCAACATCTGCTCAGAATAGTAAAGGTACAGATGTAACAGTTATTGTTAACTGTAACCAAACTGATTATTTTACTTGCACTATCACACTTTTTAAAACAAAGATAGAAACTTATTAATATTTCCATGCTAGTTTTCTTCAATATAAAACACATCATTTTTTAAAATAGTTTTCTGAGCTAGTATTTTCAATTTTTCCCATGCTTATTCCATTCTCAATACTTCTTATACTTGTGAGTTGTGATAGCTTAATAATTTTATATCACTTCAATCCAAAATTATGTACATTCCAAAACCAAATCATTTACTTCTTCTAGGTGGCTTTGACTTTTTTTTCACTCTCCCTCAGGCCTCCCAACATATACACAAATTATGTATTATGTACATCACCAACATAATTTTCATAACAAGTGGCCTAATAAATTTCATTTCTACGCTACTTATTAGAGTGAATTTTCCGTCCATGTGCGATGCATCAAGTGAACACATATCGTCTTGTTTGCATTTTAGCCCATGCATTTTTAATGCCTCTGTGAACAAAAATGTAAATTTTTCAGAGATAATCTCTCCATTCAGGAAAATTGCTTTTCCTCCTTGTACATAAGAATATATAGTGGTCCTGCTGCTGTGTTGTTGCCCTCCTGCAGCCCCTACGTCTCCTGGAATCTGCTCCATGCTCTGTACATTGTACTGACAGACACAGCTGCCTTTCTTGCCATAGCTCGCATTGATGTGCCATTCTGGATGATCTGCACTACCTAAGTAACTTCTATGGGTTGTAGACACAGCCTCATTCAACCTCTATGGGTGAGACCAATCACAAAATGCAAAAGTGAACAAAACAGCCAAAAAGGATGAGAACAGAGAAATGGTCTGTGGTCACCCCCTGCAGAACCACTCCTTTATAGGGGTGTCTTTCTAATTTCATATAATTTCTGCCTGTTGTCTCCTCTATTTGCACAACAGCAGGAGAAATTGATTCACAATCAATGTTGCTTCATAACAGGATGGGTTGATTTCACAGAAGTGTGATTGACTTGGAGTTACATTGTGTTATTTAACCCCTTCCCAACATGCGCCGTACTAGTACGGCGCATGTTGTGTCTCACCCTTTGATGTTGGGTCCGGCGAGGAGCCCACATCAAAGGCGCGACATGTCAGCTGTTTTGTACAGCTGACATGTGTGCGCAATAGCGGCGGTTGAAATTGCGATTCACCCGCCGCTATTAACCTGTTAAATGCCGCTGTCAAACGATGACAGCGGCATTTAACCGGCACTTTCACCACGCAGCCGGAAATAAGCGTTTCGCCGACCCCCGTCACATGATCGGGGGTCGGCAATGCATCAGGATGGTAACCATAGAGGTCCTTGAGACCTCTATGGTTACTGATGCTGGCCTGCTGTGAGCTCCCCCCTGTGGTCGCCGCTCATAGCAAGCCTGCATTTCAGCTACATACATCTGATGATCGCTGCTATGTAGCAGAGCCGATTAGGCTATGCCAGCTTCTAGCCTCCCATGGAGGCTATTGAAGCAAGGCAAAAGTTAAAATAAATGTTTTGAAAAATATGAAAAAAAAATATATCAAAGTTTAAATCACCCCCCTTTTGCCCCATTCAAAATAAAGCAAAACAAAAAAAAACAAACCTACACATATTTGTTATTGCCGCGTTCAGAATCGCCCGATCTATCAATAAAAAAAAGCATTAACCTGATCGCTAAACGGCGTAGCGAGAAACAAATTCGAAACGCCAGAATTACGTTATTTTGGTCCCCGCGACATTGCATTACAATGCAATAACAAGCGAACAAAAGAATGTATCTGCACAAAAGTGGTGTCATTAAAAACACCAGCTCGGCATGCAAAAAATAAGCCCTCACCCGACCCCAGATCATGAAAAATGGAGACGCTTCGGGTATCGTAAAATGGCACATTTATTTTTTCTTTTTTTTTTTAGCAAAGTTTTGAATTTTATTTCACCACTTAGATAAAAAATAACCTAGACATGTTAGGTGTCTATGAACTCATAGTGACCTGGAGAATCATAATATCAGGTCAGTTTTAGCATTTATTGAAGCTAGCAAAAAAGCCAATCAAAAAACAAGTGTGGGATTGCCCTTTTTTGGCAACTTAACCTCACTTGGAATTTTTTTCCTGTTTTCTAGTACAAGACATGGTAAAACCAATGTTGTCGTTTAAAAGTACAACTGGTCCCGCCAATAATAAGCCCTAACATGACCATATTGACGGAAAAATAAAAGTTATGGCTCTGAGAAGGAGGGGAGCGAAAAACGAAAACACAAAAACTACAAAGGGCCGCGGCGGGAAGGGGTTAAAGTTACCCTTTATTTTTAGAACAGTGTATATAGTTTATATATTTATATACCTTCTAACACTTGCACACCTCCAGTCCGTCCTTAACTCTGCTGCCCGACTATTTAACTTCTCTCCTCGCTACACTCCTGCTTCCCATCTTTGCAAATCCCTTCACTGGCTCCCAATTTCCCAGCATATCCAGTTTAAACTACTAACACTGACCTACAAAGCCATCCATAACCTTTCTCCTCCGTATATTTCCAAACTAATCTCTCAATATCTTCCCTCACGTAATCTCCAGTCCTCCCAAGACCTCCTTCTCTCCTCCACGCTTATTCGTTCCTCACCCAATCGCCTCCAAGACTTCTCCCGAATATCACCCATACTCTGGAATTCTGTGCCCAAACACGTCCGGCTATCAACCACATTTGGATCCTTCAAAGAAACCTGAAAACCCACCTCTTCAAAGAAGCTTACACCTAGTGTTGACCGATACCTTCCGATATTTGAAAGTATCGGTATCGGATTGTATCGGCCGATATCCGAAAAATATCGGATGTCGCCGATACCGATACCCGATACCAATACAAGTCAATGGGACACAAAGATCGGAAGTGTTCCTGGAATGGTTCCCAGGGTCTGAAGGAGACGAAACTCTCCTTCAGGCTCTGGGATCCATATTCATGTAAAAAATAAAGAATAAAAATAAAAAATATGGATATACTCACCCCTCCGGCGGACCCTGGACCTTAGCGGTGTAAACGGCAGCCTCTGTTCATAAGAATGCAGGGTGAAGGACCTTTGATGACGTCGCTGCTTGTGATTGGTCGCGTGACCGCTCATGTGACCGCTCACGCGACCAATCACAAGCCACGACGTCATCGCAGGTTCTTCACTCGCTCATTCTTAGGAAGGGAGGCTGCCGGTTGCAGCGGTTACAACCAGGGCGCGTCCAAGGGTGAGTATATCAATATTTTTTATTTTTATTCTTTATTTTACACATGAATATTCATCCCGATACCGATTCCCGATATCGCAAAAATATCGGAACTCGGGATCGGAATTCCGATACCGCAAATATCGGCCGATGCCCGATACTTGCGGTATCGGAATGCTCAACACTACTTACAGCCTGTAATGACCACACGGCCACCTCAACACCATTGGAGCTACTGCAACCCTTGACCTACTGTCTCCTTCCCCATAATCCTGTAGAATGTAAGCCCCCAGGGGCAGGGTCCTCTCCCCTCTGTATCAGTCTGTCATTGTTAGTTGTAACCCCTGCTCATGTACAGCACCATGGAATTAATGGTGCTATATAAATACATAATAATAATAAAATAGTTTGTAACTAAAGTATATACTGTATACTATATGGAGACCTGATGCTATCGCATTGGGAGGGCGGTAATGTCATGATGGTGCCTGGTTTTGCAGCGTTGAGAATCTCTCCCCCATGTGCTCCCCCACCTATCCACTCTCTCTTTCCCCATGTGCTGACTTTTCCCATCTGTGCTCTCTTCTTTGACCTGTCTACCCCATGTGCTATTCCCCTTGTCTGCTGTCTCTCCTGTGCTGTGTTCTCTCCTCAAAGACAATACTGAAATTACAGCTGGAGATTGCAGAGGATACATTTTGTGAGGTAAAATATTGTTTAAAAACAGTCAGTGAAATATTTTACCTGACAAAAGAAATCCTCTGTGATCCCCTGGTGTAATGTCAGTATTGTCTTTTGCTTCCTCCCCTGCCCATGAGCTGTGGTATGCTTCGTACACGGTCAGACACAGACACGTTTTACAATGAACTTTCGTTTGTGGGAAAACCTCTTTGATGTGACCGGCTTCCTCTGCCTGTAGACACGTCACACATCTGCCGCAGGGATCAGCCGAATGATTCACTACTCCTCTGCGGAATTCACATTAAAATTGCGCATGCGCTACTCCTGTACAAATATGGTGGCATTCAGTGAATCATTCGGCTGATCCCAGTGGTGGCGTGTTCCCGACGGTGTTACGCTGGTGGTACCGCGCAAGAGGATGCGTATGGCATATACTGTGTGTGTGTGTGTGGTGCGTACGGCATATAGAGTATATGTGTGTGTGTGTGGTGCGACGGTGTTCCACTGGTGGTACCGCGCAAGAGGCTGGTACCACCAGCAGTTTCCATATTGAGACACTCATCCCTTGCGTGTCCCAATATGGAGGTCGGTAAACTTCCGCTGCTTGGTATTCTGGGTTCCGGACACATCTGGACGGAACAGGATGTGAAGACATTACAACATAAGTATATTTTAAGATATATTTATATATATATATATATATATATATATTTATATGTATATACCGTATTTTGTGGATTATAAGACGACCTTTTTTGCCCCAAATTTGAGGGGGAAATGGGGGGTCTTATAATGCATTTATACCTTACCGATACCGTTGCTGCAGGCCTCAGGATGGGATGAGGGGGTGTCCAGCGGTGCTGCGGTGTGTCCGGCTTTGCTGCGGGTGTGTCTGGCGGTGTTGCGAGGGGTGTCAGGTGCTGCTGCAGCTGTCTCCAGTGCTGCAGAGGCTGTGCTGACATTTTGTGAAAGGCCAGAGCCCTTGCAGGTCCATGGTTTCCTATGTGGTGTACTCCGTGAAAATGGTCGCTGGGGGGTGGCGCATGCGCAGATGTAGATCTCAGGAGATGAGATTTCAGTGCCGCACATCCGAACACCCCCTCATCCCAGCGTGCAGCCTGCAGCATCATCCCACTCCTGCCTCCTCTAGCAGCTAACCTAGGACCCAGCTTCACCGCAGCCACCACACCCGGTAAGCAATAAGATGCATGGATTATAACAAGCACCACCATGTTATTAATAATAATTTTTTTACTATTGCCCTCCTCATAATTTTGGTTGCGTCTTAGAATCAGAATAATACAGTGTATGTATTTACTGTGTATATATATATATATATATATATATATATATATATATATATATATATATATATATATATATACCTTTACAATGCATGTGTGTTGCATATAAATATTTGGATAAACCAATATGTAGAGCAGATTTTGCATTACAAATGATTAGTCAATAAATCTACAGATATGCAGGTCCTTACATTATTGTTTACCCTCATAGGCCACTATATAAAGGAGTGTCCAAATGATCCAGGGGTCACTGAAATGTTATCCCATAGGCTTGAAAAGGACAGAGTCCTACACTGTATACAGTGGATTTGAACACATATTTAATTTTTTTTGCCTTTCCTTGGTCACTGTGAGAGAATACTACTCAATACACTTTTGAGATCATTACTAGGGAAATCCAGGGGCCATGCTCAAGGTAAGGCAAGTAATGTTCTTTGGCCAACATCTCACCACTTATCCCCCTGCAACATATCTTAATCAGAGATATTGTGAAAAGAATGGATCTTGCCAGCAATTACTGGCCACCACTGAGGGGCAGCTAATGAGGAGTGTTGTGTGCTGCACTGTGGCATTTAGATTTGCTCGGATGGTATTTCATACTGTACTATAGTATTTTGGTGTCTATCTGGGTCTGTCTGTCTTCTGTTCATGTGAAGTTGTGTATCACACAGTACACCACAGTGGGCAAAATGCTTACACTTAGGCTCGGTGCACAAAATTTATTTTTTTAGTGCATTTTTTTCACAAACTGCACAAAGGCAATGAAAATTCAGTAGACTTGTCCACACATTGCTTTTCTTCCCTTGCAGATTTGGTGCAGAAATAAATCTGCAGCAGGTCAGTTATTGGTGCGTTTTGGCAGCGTTTTTACAACCCAAATGCATGAAAAATGCATGAAAATTTTTTTACAATAAAATGTAAAAAATGCATTGTGTTTTTCCAGACAGGAGATACAAGTTTGATGCAGAAATTTTGGCAATCATATATACTTTGTACATTAAGTAACCACATCACAACTCTCCAAACTTGTCTATTTCTTAAACTAATTCTCAATCAAAGAAGAATATTTATTCTATTAACGCTGCATTGGATAATTTCTCTGTTATTCTTGTTTGGTTAACTTATTTGTATCTGTTCATGAGGAATAATCTTAGGACTTAAGACTCTAAATTGAGTCTTGAAGCCAAAATGACAAAACAGCTGATAGGTTATCTTTAAATAAGACATATCAACAAGAAACTGTTACCCAAAATATAATTTAAAAATTGAAGCCTCTAATTGCATTACCGTGCCCTGTGTTTAGTCTTTTGTAGAGTCTGGTTTACCTCAGGTGCATTTTTTAACTATTTTGTGCCACTACTTGACCTGAATAGATTTAATTTTAAATAATGTAGGTAATTTAGAAAGATCACTAACAGGAACATGTGGCTGGTGTATTGATTCCTAAAAGACACTGTAGCACTGTAGATAACTGAATTAGCATTTTGACAAAGTAAACAGTAACAACATTAAAGTGAACATTTCACCAGTTTTTTGGCTTATAAGCTGCGGCCACCACCAGTAACACCTTATATATGGCATTCTAGAATACTGTATATAAGTCCCCAGGCTGATCTGTATAATGCCAAAAACAGCTTTTCTTATACTCAGTGTTGCTGGTCTTGGCCCAGCACCTCTTCTCTTCTTGTGATTGCTGTTCTTCTTTTCTTCTTCTCATGGGAGATGCGTCCTGTGTCACCCACGCATAGTCTCTGCCATTGAGCTCCTGCACACTTGCACTTTTATCTAGCCTGATTAGTGCGGTAATACGCAGGCCTGCACCTTTCCCTCCACCTATGCATTAATGCACTTTGCTATGCCCTCAGCAGGGCACATAAAAGTGCAAGTGTGCAGCAGCGCGATGAAGGCCATTGAGTGGATGACATAAGAAGCATCATCCACAAGAAGGATGACAGCAAAAGCAAGAATAAAGAAGGCACTGGACCAAGACCAGCGAAAGCCATCAGACTTTACCATCAGGTGAGTGAAATCAAAGCTGTTTTTACATTATAAAGATCAGCCTGGGGACTTATATACATTTCATAATGCTGTATATAAGGCCTTACTAGTGGTGGCCACAGCTTATATGCGATAAAACTGCTGATAGGTTCACTTTAATGTTTGTCTTAGTAAATGCTTTTGATAAAGAAGTTTAAAATGTTGAACATTTATCCTGCTGGCCAATTACCTTGTAATATTACATGTAATTATATTATTCTGTAGTCTAAGCTCTAATGTCCACATGTTTTGCTTATTTGCACATATTTGCTTAAAGCACCACCCCAGTATTTTCCTTTAATCCACCGCTATAGTGGTGCTTTAATTCTAAGTTGCCTAAGCCCTGTATTATACTCACCTTCTAGCAACTTCTTCTTTTTCCACCACCACTCTAGTCAGTCTGCGGTGAAAACTTTTCAATACATCTCAGTGGGAGCCTTTTTCTGCCTCTCATAGACAATCATTCAGTGCCTGTGACATAGCTTTTGAAGTCACTGAGTGGAGCGGCGGCGGTAATGTAGGTGAGTATATGACAGTGCTCAGGGGTTTCGATTTAAATCACCACTCCACTGCGGAAAACAAATCTCTAAATGCTAGAGTGCTGCTTTTGTCAACTAATTTAACAAATTCTCATTGCTGAAATACAATATTTCTATTTAAATTTTCTGATATCATGATCACAAGTAAATTTCCGAGCACATTATATGCATGATATGCATGGTGCAAGTATATACAATCCTTGTTGACCTACACAAGGTCTGTGCCACATTAACCAATTTGAGATTGCCCATAGACTGTAAGTTTCCTTGCAGTCATCATCTGTCAGATTTCTGCAAGGACATTCCTGAACGTCTTTGCACACAGTAAGTTCACTTATTAAGCTGCCCATAGAGAAAACAGAAATTTCTTTTAACTTTTCCTGTCTTTTACACCAATATATAGAAAGTGATCAATGAGCATTGTATATACAGCTCAGGTAACACTGCTGCTTTCTATTCTGGTATTAGTGATAATGTGACTGCTGGGGTCTGGTATCTGCTCAAACTCACTTGTGAAGCACTTGGAAACTGTATTGCCCCATAATTTTAAAAAAATATCTTAGCCTCAGTAACAGGAAAAACAACATGAGAGCTAAGACCTTATGAAGGACATAACATATTGTCTTGTTCTGACCTCATTTACATTTACACATATATGTTTTATATCAAAATACTTTTTATATAAAGGACACAATTTTATAAAGCATTTAAAAATAATCTATGTGCAAATCAGTCTTTTCTTTCCTTTTTTATCTTAAAACTAAACACAAACCTGCTCCTTGATATAAAAATAAAATCCACACATATATCAAAAATGTCCAACATTTATTTTCATAACCAAACACAAATAAATGGTGTGGCTGTCAAAGATGTAAGCATAACCATAACAGAAAATGTGTCAAAAAAGAGTGTGTAAATGTTATGTTTTTTACATGGTTAGGGCTGCTAATATGTCTTGGATCTACAAATAATATTTTATATTTTTAAAGAAGCAGCTTTGATATTTGAAGAAATGCAGAATTGCCTTCAAGGAAAATACAAAAATGTTAAAAAGAAACAATACCCTTTAAATGATGATGCCAAACCATCTTTTCTCAAGGTATGCATTTTCACAAATAAATATACTTAATTGCATACATATATAAAATACTTATGGAAAAATATATTGTTTTACAATTATTTAATTTCACATCTAGGTAAAAATTATTCCAATGCAATGGACATCTAAAACTAAAACTAAAGCAGGAAGGTTTACCAAAATTGTGCTGGATGAAGAGCCATCGCGCCTTTTTATGAATAGGGAGGATGGTTATGAACAATTACTGCAAAAAGGAAAGGATTTATATTGGCCAAATCATAGCAATGAGGAATATGAATTCAATTTGTGCAACCTGGATGGAACTAGATGGATAAAAACTGATTTTGAAATGGAACACAAAACACTTGGAGAAATTAAAGACGTGTGGAAACGTCATTTCTACATTGGTATGAAAAAAAAAGGTAGGCTTTAACCAGATAAAACCAAGAGATAAAATTTTGAAGCTACATTGAACATAATTTAATCACTTTTCTTTATTTCCTAAGACATCTCTGCTAATGCTGTTCCAAGTTTTCCATTTGGGGCATGCTCATCAGCTGCAAATGTAGATAGTTTCTCCAACTTGGTAAGTAATATGCTTACAGAGAATTTGTCAGCAGTGACCATCATATCAAATGGTTAACATAGACACATGATTGAAGTGCTGTTTTCTGTTTGTTGATCTCAGGCTCAGGTTCCTAGTTATAATGTTTTTTATTAACATTATAATAAGTCCATTTATTTAGTTAGCACTTCACCATTGCTCTTGTTGCTCCTTTCTGTTGCTATACCCTACTTGGCTGCTTTGCCCTTGCTTAGCTGTCACTCAAAGCAGTCAGGGATGGGACACCCACATCAATGAATGGAGATTTGGTGCAACAACACCAAAGGAGGGGTTTTCATTGCATCAAATTCCTAACTTGCATGTTAAAAGTGTTTTGTTCACTTCAGCCATTTATCACGTAGCGAATGCTACTAAAAGGGTTTTACTAAACTATTGTGATTGTCCAGATTGATCCCTTTTTGTGGTTGAATCATCTTTCTATTGCAGAATATACTTCTCATTTCCATGGTTACAGACTACACTGCAATACAGCACCAGTGTATATTCTTTCACATTACAATAAATATCTCTTGGCTCTGGTAGCTGGCACCAGGAGAGTACATGAAAGCATGGACATTGATGCTGGATTGTAGGGTGGTCATTACCGTAGAAATGAGAAGTCTATAAGGAATTAGAAGAATGAATCAATTCAGTGAACTAGGCCATGGACGATCACAATACCATTACCAAGTTCCTTGTCTTAATTTTCTCTACATGATAAATGACATTTGCTGATGCGAGACAACTGTTTGGTGAAAAAGGAACCCAAAGATGCTAGCAGTGTTTTCCCATCAATATGAAATTTTATTCAGATGTGGGACACATAAAAATAAATTTTGATCAGTGTCATTATACCATATTTTTACAATGTAGAACAACGTGATCACATTTTTATGTGGTATTTCCTGATCAAGAAGTTCTTTGACACTCAGAAACGCGTTAAATAAAGACCACTTTTAATAATACCTTTAGACTACATGATTCAGCAGCTCAGAATTTGACCACGTTCTCCTACATAGTATTCTAAACGGCCGGTCTCTCATGGGTCTGCTGCAGCGAATCTCTCCAATGCTTGTCTTAAGTTGCGTCTGGTGAGTGCTTTTACCTTGCATTGACTGCTTAATCTCAGATAAAACCCTATTGGGCTATTTTCCTCCAACATTTTTTCTATCATATTTTTGGAACTTTAAGATGCATTTTTTACACAAAAAATTTGGGGGAACATGGAAGTGCATCTTATAGTCCAGATGGACAGTACCTGGCAGTGGCTTGGGAGGGGGTGGGCCATGTCGTCGTAGCAGGTCAACAGAAGCAAGAGCATGCTGCATCAGTGGCTGCCGGTGATCACAGGTACCGCAGTATAAGAAAATTGAATATGCACTCCTCCCTCCTACTATCACCTCTCAGCACTGAAGCCAGCACCAATAGGTGGGTGTGATGATAGGTGAGAAGAACAGAGCATATTAAACAGCCACTAGGAAAATGCAGTCATTCAATCCAGATGTACGGTAATGGCGGTTGGGGGATGCATCGGTGGAGTGGGTCACCGGAGCCAGGAACAGGCTGCAGTATCGGCTGTGGTGTAATCACGTGTGTCCGCTGTGAACATTTTTTAATATGCACTGCTTCCCGCTGCCCATCATCCACACATACCTCTCAGCATTGTATCTGTTGCCGAGAATTGGGTGTGATTATGGGCAGGGGGAAGCTGTGCATATTAAAATTTTTGCACAGCAAGCACACGTGATTACCCCACACTCGCTACTGCAGCCATGGTTGATCACATTTGCTCAATATTAAACAAAGTGGATATTCACTTTTTCTCACGCACATGATCCTGGTCATGTGAGCAGTGATTATCCTGGCAGCTGATGGCGTGTGGGGCAACAGCTTACATGCTGGTCAGCTGTTGGTATGAGAAGAAGATGTTGAGCTGTGTGGTAGTGATGGACGTTGAGTATAATCTTTTTTTTTTGTGTGCATTGTGATGGTGGATCATATATACCAGGATGGGGGACATATTCCATGATGGTGGCCATATATAGCTGGATGGGGGATCATATAAGGAAGCTTTCCCCAACTCCAGTCCTCAAGGGCCACCCACAGTACATGTTTTCATGATTTCCTTAGTATTGTACATATCATTGAATTATTACCTGTGCAGGTAATTAAATTATTGCTTCTGCAATATTTATGAAATAATGAAAACATGCCCATGGTGGCTTTCATGGGCTGGAGTTTGTGAACACTGATATACAGTATACAAAGATGGAATGATCATATATACCAGGATGAGGGATCCTTTATACCATGATGGGGTATCATGTGTACTAGGATGGGGCACATATATCTGTATTGGGGCACATATACCAGTATGGCAGGAGCATATACCATGATGCAGGGTGGGGAATATATACCAGGATGGAGGACATATATGTCAGTATGGTGGACATATACCTTTACTTGGAAGGGGCCCAAGATGGAGGACATTAGTACAGAATTGGCTGACATTAGTAAAGAATTGGGGTGCATTACCCCCATAACAGTGCCAGCAACCAATTTCCACCATAACAGTGCATCGTTACAAAAAAAAATTCAATGTTTTATTTCATATATTCTTCCGATCAAACCTGGTTGCGTTCAATAGTCCCAAAAAACGCTACGTGATATATTCAATTTGTGGGTCAACCATTTACAATTTTTAAATCTAAAAACTTTCATCATTATCATTCTTTGGCCTTCTGGATAATATAGTTTACAAAAATCTATATTAAATATTATTATTGGTTCTGCACACAAATTTTTAAATATTGTTTTTTTTTTGTTTTTTTAAGCCATTCAAACTCAATTTGGATTCAAATCCACAGTCACGTAAGTACATATGTTTACAACAACAGCCAACTAAAATAATCCATATTGACTTTCAAAATTGTTTTTATTTTCAGTAGAAAAACAACTACACATTGATCATCATGCATCTAAGGTGAGTTTTCAATAATAATTTTAGGTACAGGAATGAATACCTTATATACTCGAGTATAAGCCGACCCGAGTATAAGCCCAGACCCCTAATTTTGCCACGCAAAAATGGGAAAACTTAATGACTCGAGTATAAGCCTAGGGTGGGAAATGCAGCAGCTACCAGTAAATGTCAAAAGTAAAAATAGATACCAATAAAAGTAAAATTAATTTAGACATCAGTAGGTTAAGTGTTTTTGAATATCCATATTGAATTAGGGGCCCCATATAATACTCCATACAGTTTATGATGGGCCCCATAAGATGCTCCATATTAAAATATACCCCATATAATCCTGCATAAAGGGTAATAATGGGCCCATAAGATACTCAATAGACACATTTGCCCCATATAGTGCTGCACAAACGTTGATCATGGCCCCATAAGATGCTCCATACAGACACTTGCCCCATATAATGCTGCACAAACGTTGATCATGGTCCCATCCAGACTCTTCCCCCATATAGACACTTGCACAATATAGTGCTGCACAAACGTTATGGCCCCATACAGACACTTGCCCCATATAGTGCTGCACAAACGTTATGGCCCCATACAGTGCTGCACAAACGTTATGGCCCCACATAGTGCTGCACAAACGTTATGGCCTCATATAGTGCTGCACAAACGTTATGGCCCCATATAGTTCTGCACAAACGTTATGGCCCCATATAGTGCTGTACAAACGTTATGGCCCCATATAGTGCTGCACAAGCGTTATGGCCCCATATAGTGCTGCACAAATGTTATGGCCCCATGTAGTAACGTACAAACGTTATCTCCCCATATAGTGCTGCACAAACGTTATGGCCCCATATAGTGCTGCACAAACATTATGGCCCCATATAGTGCTGCACAAACGTTATGGCCCCATATAGTGCTGCACAAACGTTATGGCCCCATGTAGTAACGTACAAACGTTATCTCCCCATATAGTGCTGCACAAACGTTATGGCCCCATATAGTGCTGTACAAACGTTATGGCGCCATATAGTGCTGCACAAGCGTTATGGCCCCATATAGTGCTGCACAAATGTTATGGCCCCATGTAGTAACGTACAAACGTTATCTCCCCATATAGTGCTGCACAAACGTTATGGCCCCATATAGTGCTGCACAAACATTATGGCCCCATATAGTGCTGCACAAACGTTATGGCCCCATATAGTGCTGCACAAACGTTATGGCCCCATATAGTGCTGCACAAACGTTATGGCCCCATATAGTGCTGCACAAACGTTATGGCCCCATATAGTGGTGCACAAACATTATGGCCCCATAGATGCTCCATACAGACACTTGCCCCATTTGCTGTTGCTGGGATAAAAAAATAAAAAAAACACATACCTCTCCGTCGCTCAGGCCCCCGGCACTTTCAATATTCACCTGACCTCGTTCCGGCATCGCTCCAGCTTCAGCGTCTTCTGCACTGACGTTCAGGCAGAGGGCGCGCACTATCCATGTCACCGCGCCCTCTGACCTGAGCGTCACTGCAGAAGACGCTGAAGACGGAGCGGCGCCCGGAACGGGGAGCAGGTGAATATCGTGCAGCGCTCCCCACCCCGTTATACTCACCTGCTCCTGGTGCGGCCCTGCACGTCTGTTCCCTGGCGCCGGCAGCTTCTTCCTGTACTGAGCGGTCACCGTTACCGCTAATTACAGTAATGAATATGCGGCTCCACCTCTATGGGACGTGGAGCCGCATATTCATTATTGTAATGAGCGGTACCATGTGACCGCTCAGTACAGGAAGAAGCTGTCAGTGCTCAGGAACAGACCTGCAGGGACCGCACCAGGACCAGGTGAGTATTATTACACAGCCCCCGCTCCCCCTCCCCTGCCGACCCCTGGGCATGACTCGAGTATAAGCCGCGAGGGGGACTTTCAGCCCCCAAAAATGGGCTGAAAATCTCGGCTTATACTCAAGTATATACGGTATGTGTGAAAAGATTTAAAGAAAAGAAAAATAACATATTGTGGGTTCTCGAATAAGCCATTAGCTTTTAATGGAAAACAATGGAAAATGTTCCATTTATCTGACCTGAAATTTTCTTTAATTATACCAAGGGGATGTCTTATAAGATTATTGTTAGAATATAAACATTGTGTACATGAAGCTCATAACACAAATCATTGAAAAGTTGACATTCAACAGCATTTGTATAAAAAAAAAATTAATCGTAATATTAATAGTAAGCCATTATTAGCATGTATAACATTGTTTATATCCATGCATATGAAAGCTATGCAGATTTAATGCTATGTGTTACAGAAAATGGATCAGACTGGTAATGTTTGTTGTGATTTCAATATATGATATACGTTTTCTTTCCATTTGTTAAGAAACTGAAAACATTGGACATACCAGGTAACATACTTTTATTTGTACCTACATGTACATATTTATGTTTTGCTAAAATAAATGTTTTGGTTTTGCTGGTAGTAGATTACTTGAATTACATCAATGATCTTGTCAGAAATAAGCCTACTTTGTTAAACAATGTTCAGCAAATAAAAAATTTTTTTGAAAAATTTCAACAGTAAACAAATTTAATTTTGGTGGTCTTTATTTGCTTTTCCAAAAATAAAAATATGGGTAGATTAAAACGTCCATCTGATTGCCTAGGCCTGTTTCACTTTCTCAGGCCCCACAATAGCGGGTGTATGCAAAACAGCCTTAACCCCTTTACCCCCAAGGGTGGTTTGCACGTTAATGACCGGGCCAATTTTTACAATTCTGACCACTGTCCCTTTATGAGGTTATAACTCTGGAACGCTTCAATGGATCCTGGTGATTCTGACATTGTTTTCTCGTGACATATTGTACTTCATGACAATGGTAAAAATTCTTTGATAGTACCTGCGTTTATTTGTGAAAAAAACGGAAATTTGGCGAAAATTATGAAAATTTTGCAATTTTCCAACTTTGAATTTTTATGCAATTAAATCACAGAGATATGTCACACAAAATACTTAATAAGTAACATTTCCCACATGTCTACTTTACATCAGCACAATTTTGGAACCAAAATTTTTTTTTGTTAGGGAGTTATAAGGGTTAAAAGTTGACCAGCAATTTCTCATTTCTACAACACCATTTTATTTTAGGGACCACATCTCATTTGAAGTCATTTTGAGGGGTCTATATGATAGAAAATACCCAAGTGTGACACCATTCTAAAAACTACACCCCTCAAGGTGCTCAAAACCATATTCAAGAAGTTTATTAACCCTTCTGGTGCTTCACAGGAATTTTTTGAATGTTTAAATAAAAATGAACATTTAACTTTTTTTCACAAAAAATGTAATTCAGCTCCAATTTGTTTTATTTTACCAAGGGTAACAGGAGAAAATGGACCCCAAACATTGTTGTACAATTTGTCCTGAGTATGCCAATACCCCACATGTGGGGGTAAACCACTGTTTGGGCGCATGGCAGAGCTCGGAAGCGAAGGAGTGCCATTTGACTTTTCAATGCAAAATTGACTGGAATTGAGATGGGACGCCATGTTTCGTTTGGAGAGCCCCTGATGTGGCTAAACATTGAAACCCCCCATAAGTGACACCATTTTGGAAAGTAGACCCCCTAAGGAACTTATCTAGAGGTGTGGTGAGCACTTTGACCCAACAAGTGCTTCACAGAAGTTTATAATGTAGAACCGTAAAAATAAAAAATCATATTTTTTCACAAAAATTATCTTTTTGCCCCCAATTTTTTATTTTCCCAAGGGTAAGAGAAGAAATTGGACCCCAAAAGTTGTTGTACAATTTGTCCTGAGTACGCTGATAGCCCATATGTGGGGGTAAACCACTGTTTGGGTGGATGGGAGAGCTCGGAAGGGAAGGAGCGCCGTTTGACTTTTCAAAGCAAAATTGACAGGAATTGAGATGGGACGCCATGTTGCGTTTGAAGAGCCACTAATGTGCCTAAACATTGAAACCCCCCACAAATGACACCATTTTGGAAAGTAGACCCCCTAAGGAACTTATCTAGAGGTGTGGTGAGCACTTTGACCCACCAAGTGCTTCACAGAAGTTTATAATGCAGAGCCGTAAAAATAAAACAAAATTTTTTTCCCACAAAAATTATTTTTTTAGCCCCCAGTTTTGTATTTTCCTGAGGGTAACAGGAGAAATTGGACCCCAAAATTTGTTGCCCAATTTGTCCTGAGTGCGATGATACACCATATGTGGGGGGAACCACTGTTTGGGCACATGGGAGGGCTCAGAAGGGAAGGAGTGCCATTTGAATGCAGACTTAGATGGAATGGTCTGCAGGTGTCACATTGCGTTTGCAGAGCCCCTAATGTACCTAAACAGTAGAAACCCCCCACAAGTGACACCATTTTGGAAAGTAGACCCCCTTAGGAACTTATCTAGATGTGTGCTGAGCGCTTTGACCCACCAAGGGCTTCACAGAAGTTTATAATGGAGAGCCGTAAAAATAAAACAAAAATTTTTTCCCACAAAAATTATTTTTTAGCCCCCAGTTTTGTATTTTCCCGAGGGTAACAGGAGAAATTCGACCCCACAATTTGTTGTCCAATTTGTCCTGAGTGCGCTGATACCCCATATGTGGGGGGGAACCACTGTTTGGGCGCATGGGAGGGCTCGGAAGGGAAGGAGCTCCATTTGGAATGAGGACTTAGATGGAATGGTCTGCAGGTGTCACATTGCATTTGCAGAGCCCCTAATGTACCTAAACAGTAGAAACCTCCCACAAGTGACACCATTTTGGAAACTAGACCCCCTAAGGAACTCATCTAGATGTGTTGTGATAGCTTTGAACCCCCAAGTGTTTCACTACAGTTTGTAACGCAGAGCCGTGAAAATTAAAAAAAAAAATCTTTCCCCCCAAAATTATTTTTTAGCCCCCAGTTTTGTATTTTCCCGAGGGTAAGAGGAGAAATTCGACCCCAAAAGTTGTTGTCCAATTTGTCCTGAGTACGCTGATACCCCGTATGTTGGGGGAAACCAACGTTTGAGCGCATGGCAGAGCTCGGAAGGGAAGGAGCGCCATTTGGAATGCAGACTTAGATGGAATGGTCTGCAGACGTCACATTGCGTTTGCAGAACCCCTAATGTACCTAAACAGTAGAAACCCCCCACAAGTGACCCCATATTGGAAACTAGACCCCCCAGGGAACTAATCTAGATGTGTTGTGAGAACTTTGAACCCCCAAGTGTTTCACTACAGTTTATAACGCAGAGCCGTGAAAATAAAAAATCTTTTTTTTTCCCACAAAAAATATGTTTTAGCCCCGAGTTTTGTATTTTCCCAAGGGTAGCAGGAGAAATTGGACCCCAAAAGTTGTTGTCCTATTTGTCCTGAGTACGCTGATACCCCATATGTTGGGGTAAACCCCTGTTTGGGCACACGGGAGAGCTCGGAAGGGAAGAAGCACTGTTTTACTTTTTCAACGCAGAATTGGCTGGAATTGAGATCGGACGCCATGTCGCGATTGGAGAGCGCCTGATGTGCCTAAACAGTGGAAACCCCCAATTATAACTGAAACCCTAATCCAAACACACCCCTAACCCTAATCCCAACAGTAACCCTAACCACACCTCTAACCCTGACACACCCCTAACCCTAATCCCAACTCTATTCCCAACCGTAAATGTAATCTAAACCCTAACTGTAACTTTAGCCCCAACCCAAACTGTAGCCCTAGCCCTAACCCTAGCCCTAACCCTAATCCTAACCCTAGCCCTAACCCTAGCCCTAACCCTAACCCTAGCCCTAACTCTAACCCTAACCCTAGCCCTAACCCTAACCCTAGCCCTAACCCTAACCCTAGCCCTAACCCTAGCCCTAACCCTAGCCCTAACCCTAACCCTAACCCTAGCCCTAACCCTAGCCCTAACCCTAGCCCTAACTCTAACCCTAGCCCTAATGGGAAAATGGAAATAAATACATTTTTTTAATTTTTCCCTAACTAAGGGGGTGATGAAGGGGGGTTTGATTTACTTTTATAGCGGGTTTTTTAGCGGATTTTTATGATTGGCAGCCGTCACACACTGAAAGACGCTTTTTATTGCAAAAAATATTTTTTGCGTTACCACATTTTGAGAGCTATAATTTTTCTATATTTTGGTCCACAGAGTCATGTGAGGTCTTGTTTTTTGCGGGACGAGTTGATGTTTTTATTGATAACATTTTCGGGCACGTGACATTTTTTGATCGCTTTTTATTCCGATTTTTGTGAGGCAGAATGACCAAAAACCAGCTATTCATGAATTTCTTTTGGGGGAGGCGTTTATACCGTTCCGCGTTTTGTAAAATTGATGAAGCAGTTTTATTCTTCGGGTCAGTACGATTACAGCGACACCTCATTTATATCATTTTTTTATGTTTTGGCGCTTTTATACGATAAAAACTATTTTATAGAAAAAATAATTATTTTTGCATCGCTTTATTCTCAGGACTATAACTTTTTTATTTTTTTGCTGATGATGATGTATGGCGGCTCGTTTTTTGCGGGACAAGATGACGTTTTCAGCGGTACCATGGTTAGTTATATCTGTCTTTTTGATCGCGTGTTATTCCACTTTTTGTTCGGCGGTATGATAATAAAGCGTTGTTTTTTGCCTCGTTTTTTTTTTTTTCTTACGGTGTTTACTGAAGGGGTTAACTAGTGGGCCAGTTTTATAGGTCGGGCCGTTACGGACGCGGCGATACTAAATATGTGTACTTTTATTGTTTTTTTTTTTATTTAGATAAAGAAATGTATTTATGGGAATAATATTTTTTTTTTTTTTTCATTATTTTGGAATATTTTTTTTTATTTTTTTTTTACACATTTGAAAATTTTTTTTTTTACTTTTTTACTTTGTCCCAGGTGGGGACATCACAGATCAGTGATCTGACAGTTTGCACAGCACTCTGTCAGATCACTGATCTGACATGCAGCGCTGCAGGCTTCACAGTGCCTGCTCTGAGCAGGCTCTGTGAAGCCACCTCCCTCCCTGCAGGACCCGGATCCGCGGCCATCTTGGTTCCGGGGCTGGAGGGAGCAGGGAGGGAAATGAGACCCTCGCAGCAACGCGATCACATCGCGTTGCTGCGGGGGGCTCAGGGAAGCCCGCAGGGAGCCCCCTCCCTGCGGGAAGCTTCCCTGTACCGCCGGCACATCGCGATCATCTTTGATCGCGGTGTGCCGGGGGTTAATGTGCCGGGGGCGGTCCGTGACCGCTCCTGGCACATAGTGCCGGATGTCAGCTGCGATAAACAGCTGACACCCGGCCGCGATCGGCGGCGCTCCCCCCGTGAGCGCTGCCGATCGCATATGACGTACTATTGCGTCCTTGGGAAGTAAAGCCCACCCCACATGGACGCAATAGTACGTCTAATGGCAGAAAGGGGTTAAGCATTTTGATTGTCATTTCCATCCACTTGTGATTGCCTGTTGTTAAATAAGGATCACTAAATGAAGATCAGTCTGCAATTATTGGATTTCTTTTCACTAAGCAGCACCAATCAAATAGTGGCATTACTGCTTTATTAGTGATTGTTGCTATTACCTTGGGTGGTGCCAGCGATGTTTTCTATTTCTTAATTTTTTACAAACATAACAATGAACATAAGTTCAAATAAAATATAAAATTTTAATAAAATTTTGGTTGGATTGATATTAACGAATTGTAATAAACTTTACTATAATAAACCACATGGATTATTTAGCTAATTAATAATTTTGCAAAAAAATTATATTTCAAATGTACTTTTTTGTTAATATTAAAGCTCCACACTACCTGTATTAGTTTTTTAAATGAGCTGAAATGCTTTATTTCTCAGGACTATATATATATAGTAGAATGTAAGACCGCAAGGGCAGGGTCCTCGCCCCTCTGTATCAGTCATTGTTAGTTTGTTTACTGTATGTGATATTTGTAACTTGTGTGTAACCCCTTTCTCATGTACAGCACCATGGAATCAATGGTGCTATATTAATAAATAATAATAATATTAATATATATATATATATATATTTTTTTTTTGTTTGTTTGTTTTTTGTTAGTAGTGTCAACAGATTTAAGAGTTCCGTATATACTCAGGTATAATCCGACCCGAGTATAAGCCGAGACCCCGAATTTTGCTACAAAAAAAGGGGAAAACATCATGACTCGAGTATAAGCCTAGGGTGGAAAATGCAGCAGCTACCGGTAAATGTCAAAAGTAAAAATAGATACCAATAAAAGTATAATTAATTGAGACATCAGTAGGTTAAGTGTTTTTGAATATCCATATTGAATCAGGAGCCCCATATAATGCTCCATAAAGTTTATGATGGCCCCATAAGATGATCCATATTAAAATATGCCCCATATAATCCTGCATAAAGGTTAATAATGGCCCCATAAGATGCTCCATAGAGACATTTGCCCAATATAATGCTGCACAAGCGTTATGGCCCCATAATATGCTCCATAGAGATATTTACCCCATATAGTGCTGCACAAATGTTAATTATGGCCCCATAATATGCTCCATAGAGATATTTACCCCATATAGTGCTGCACAAACGTTATGGCCCCATAAGATACTTCATAAATAAAGTTGCCCCATACAGTGCTGTACAAACGTTGATTATGGCCCCATAAGATGCTCCATACAGACACATTTGCCCCATATAGTGCTGCACAAATGATGATTATGGCCCCATAAGATGCTCCATAGAGAAATTTACCCCATATAGTGCTGCACAAACGTTATGGCCTCATAAGATGCTCCATAAAGATCGTTGCCCCATATAGTGGGGCACAAATGCTGATTATGGCCCCATAAGATGCTCCATAAAGATAGTTGCCCCATACAATGCTGCACAAATGCTGATTATGGCCCCATAAGATGCTCCATGTAGATATTTGTCCCATATGCTGACCTTCAGGCAGAGGGCACGCACTAACCACGTCATCACGTCCTCTGACCAGAGCGTCACTGCAGATGACTCTAATGACAGAGCGGCGCCCGGAACCAGGAGAGGTGAATATCGCGCAGCGATCCCCCTCCCCATTATACTCACCTGCTCCTGGCACAGTCCCTGGTTCTCCGGTGCCGCAGCTTCCTGTACTGTGCGGTCACCGTTACCGCTCATTACAGTAATGAATATGCGGCTCCACCCCTATGGGAGTGGAGACAGGTCCATATTCATTACTGTAATGAGCCATACCATGTGACCGCTCAGTACAGGGAGAAGCTGCTGCGCCGGGAGAACCAGGGACCTGCAGGCATGCCGGGAGCAGGTGAGTATTATTAGACTCCCCTCCCCTGCCGACCCCTGGGTATGAATCTAGTATAAGCTGAAAGGGGGACTTTCAGCCAAAAAAAAAAGGGCTGAAAATCTCGGCTTATACTCGAGTATATACGGTACTATAAATTGTAGACATCTTACAATTGTAAAATTATAATCCACAAACCATAAAAAAGGTCTTTTTTTTTAATTCATATAATATATAACTGCCACATTCTGCATAAGGCCTGTGTCCAACTAGCAAATGCGATGCAAGAAACTTGCTTGAGTCTCTTTCTACAATACCCGGCACTGCCGCTGGCACTCTGTACCGTAGTGTGGGCTGTATGTATTTCTTTGCAGCTGAAAGCTCTGTTCCAAACCGCCGGAGGCAATGCCAGGAATTGTGGCGAGAGACTCGCGCAAGTTTCTCACATCACAGTTGCAAGTGTGACCCCGGCATAACTACAAGGATTATAAACTTTAGTACATAAAACATTTGTTTTTACCATATTTTAAAAAAAATAATAAAAGTGCTTACTGATGATAATATGCTGTTATGCTGTTTTGCTGCTTGCAACTAATATAAATCAATTATAAGTAAAGTCTCTCCAAAAACCAACAATTTTTAGTTCAGTTATGATGTGGTATTACATGTAAAAAAAAAAAGGTTAAAATAAGATACTTGGTCCTAATAAAAAATATTAACAATATGTATATAAAATAGTGTTAATCTTATAAATTATTTTGCAGGTGTTTCATTTACAATGAAAGACTGTGAGGTATATTACAATAATTTATCTTGCACAAGTATATTTCATATAATTTTTCAACATTTAATATTGACTGACATGATTACCTTCTTCTTAAGTTAATAAAAAAATTATCCTATTTCCTATATTTCATTTTTTGTCTGTGTGTATTTTAGAAATGATATCCACAGTGCCCCCTTAATTTTTAAATCCACAATGTCCACCTTAATTGTGACATTGATAGCATCCTCTTCACTGTGATATCCACAACACCCCCTTAAGTGACCGCCACATTGTCCTTATAGTTAACTGAAGAAAAAAAGCTGGTTGTTTTTTGCGGGACGAGATGAATCATTGAATGAAATCATTGATTTTAAGGCCGGCGTCACACTAGGCGTATGAAAATATGGTAATTTTTTTACGGACGAAATCCGCCTAAATGTTCACAAAATAATGGTCCGTAGCTCCTCCGTAGGCAGGGTGTGTCAGCATATTTTGCGCATGGCATCCTCCGTATGTAATCCGTATGGCATCCGTACTGCGAGATTTTATTGCAGGCTTGCAAAACCGACATACAATGGATCCATGGGCTGAAATATTCGTTAAAACATATATACTGTCTATATATATATATAAATATATATATATATATATGTCAGTGAGACACATATATAAATATTTATATACTAGATTGTGGCCCAATTCTAACGCATCGGGTATTCTAGAATATGCATGTCCCCGTAGTATATGGACAATGATGATTCCAGAATTCGCAGCAGACTGTGCCCGTCGCTGATTGGTCGAGGCAACCTTTATGACATCATCGTCGCCATGGCAACCATTATGACATCTACGTCGATACTGTGCCCGTCGCTGAATCAGAAACGTGTGATTTCTACGTCCTTTATGACATCATCGTCGCTGTGCCCATTGCTGATTGGTCGAGGCCTGGAGGCCTCGACCAATAAGAGACGCGGAATTTCTACGTCGATACTGTGCCCATCGCTGATTGGTCGAGGCCGCCAGGCAGGATTTCCAGGACAGACAGACAGACAGAAAAACCCTTAGACAATTATATATATATATATACTGTATTTATATTTAATTCAGCGCGAGATATATGAAAAGCCAGTAATTCAATTGCCGGCTTTTGCTATCTCCTTCACAAACCCGATAGGATATGAGACATGGTTACATACAGTTACATACAGTTGGGGGTTTGTTATTCAGATACGCTGGTTTGATCGCCTGTAATTGCATTTTATAGCAATGTAATAGTGAAAGAAAAATAAAATTGGCGATTTGATGTTTTTTTCTGTTACAGAGTTTGCTGATCACATTAATTTATTTTATATTTTGATAGATCGTGCATTTCTGAACTCTGCAATCCCAAATATGTGTATTATTATATTTTCATACTTGTATTTTCATTAGGGCTAAAGGGGGTGCTAATAATTTTTTTTTTCCAGATTTACATTTTTTTTTTTTTTTTACAATTTTTCCTTATTTAACTTGGCCCCTTATGGCGCCTCAACACTGCAGTGTCTGATCACTTCTTCAGCATAGAGAGGTGGCTCGTCATCCCTCTATGCTGCAGAAATGATCTTCTCCTCTAAATGCCAGCTTGCCGGACACCCACAGGAAGTGAGTCATAACAGCGACAGGGGTCCTCACCTGTCCTGGTGCTGTCATGGCAACGCATCAGCGACCTATGATTGCGTCACACGGTTGCAGATGGCAGCGGGGAACTGAGCCGCCGCATATCAGCTATGTGACAAAATGTCGCAAGGTCAGAAAAAAACATCAAAACTCCCATGACTTGCAGCTTTTTTTAACATGTCCACCAATCTATGCATTACTGTAATATTTTTTTTTCCTCAGTTTAATTTTTCAGAATTGGAGAAAGACGCCTCCTCTAAAAATGAAGACCAAACAAGAAAAAAATTAGATACATGTATGTAGACTTTAATTATGTCTCAGTACTGATGGCTGTGTTGTTTATAAACATTTTCAGATTGCTGCAGCCTACAGATGAGAAAATTAATTTTAAATGAATTGTTTGCATTAAAAATTTGACAAAACATCAAATTCCAAATTAAGATGAATTTTTACAGTTGGATGTAGACAAACTGCCCAAAATATTGTCTGCCAATCAACATTTAATATTTACGACACTAGTCAGGGACATAGGGCAGGAAGCATAAGCATAAAACTAAAATATAGTTCACAGGGTGGAACCCAAGCTAGATGGTTTGCATACAATGCTCTGCATCAGGGGGGAGGATATTGCCTGGTATGCCAAGTTCTATGTTACCCATTAGGGGTAATACTCAATTGCGAGAAACTCGGATGAGTCTCACAGGTTAGTACCTGGGACTGCACCCAACACTTAGATCAGAGCGTGCGGCCGCATAGAATTACATGGAGTCGCACACTCCGCTCCTGAGTGCCGGCAGCAGCGCCGGGTATTGACGTGCGAGACTCATCCCAGTTTCTCGCAAGTGAGTATGAGTCCTTAAGGAGAGCCACTATCCTGAGTGCAGCCTCTGATGTTATGGGACACACAAGACAGCAAATTCAGGGTGACACACGGACACTCTTAATGATTTTGAATATAGATTTAGGAGGATTGAAATAGTTAATAGAAAGTCAGTTTGAGAATTAGTAACAGTATAACGTGAGTTAGTGTATTGTGTGTCTGTTCCCAAAAAATAAGTATCCTCTTACACAGTTGCAGGTTCATTGCAATCAATCACTTTGTAAGTTACATTCACTTGTAATAGTTATGACTAGGCTTAGGCTGCTTTCACACTTCCGTCGGTACGGGGCCGTCGCAATGCGTTGGTCCGACGTTCCGACGGACGTGAAATTACTGCAAGACGTGGGCTGCGGATGAAGTTTGTCAATGCATCCGCTGCCCATTCTGCAGTCCAGGGAGGAGGGGGCGGAGTTTCAGCCGCACATGCGCGGTCACAAATGGCGGACACGTCGCACAAAAAAACGTTACATTGAACATTTTTTTGTGTGTCACGTCCGCCAAAACACGACGCTGTGCTGTGTGCCCATCCGTCGCTAATACAAGTGTATGAGCAAAAAACGCATCCTGCAAGCACATTTGCAGGATCCGTTTTTTGCCCATAACGACGGATTGTGATGGAGGACAAAAGACGGAAGTGTGAAAGTAGCCTTAGACACAGGAGTTCGTTCTCTCACTTATGGCAGGACCGCTGTGTGATAATGTTATCACGCAGCAGTGCTGTAAGTAACAGCACGAACTCCGTTGACCTCAGACGACGTCGCAGTGATACACTACGGGAGGATACCGAGTCCTGCAATTGTGTCACCGGAGCCGTGTAGAGCAGTCACATCTCCCGATGTCACTGTTGTACACATGAGATCGTCGTGGGACACTTGTTATTTCGGACTGTGGCGTACAGGGAGTATTTGTGTTGGGTTATTATTTTTATTACAGGAGATCAAGGGTGTTGGGGAATTAGATGTTTGGTGAGTATGAATGTGTTTTTTTTTTTAAACTTGAACACAGGAGCTGGATGATGGGACTACTCTCCCATAATTGGCTCATGTTGTCACTGTTCTATGTGACAACAGACATGGCCAGATGGTAGTAGTAGTCTCATCAGACGATGCCTGGCTACAGACATCCACAGACACGCACACACACAGACACACACAGACATACACACAGATCCGGTCACGCACATATTCTCCGCACACGCACAGTCTCCGCACACACATACTCTCCACCCACACACTCTTCCTTCTCCCTATCTGCAGCATTTTTTGCGGCGGATTTGACTGACTCAATGGAAGTCAATGGGTGCAGAAACACTGCACATCCACAAAAATAATTGAGATGCTGCAGAAAATAAAATGCTGCAAATCCAAGTATAATTTTAAGCATGTGCACAGCAAATCTGGATTCCCATTGATTAACATTGTTGGGCCAATACATTGCTGATGTGGCGCCATTCCAAATGGAAAAAACACTGCAAATCGGCCAAAAAAAAACACAACGTGTGCACATACCTTAATTATTATTAGGAGAGCATATAGGGAATGAGAATAGGTTTTCTACTTGGACAACACATTTAATCATGGTTATATGAAGTGTCAAGGCCCTACCAAATGATCATTCACTTTATATATTTGGCTTAATGTAGATTCATAGTTCAATAGTGTTACAAAAAAAGTCTGAATGCAGGTTTACTAAATATAATCAATATTTTTTTATATTATTTCCAAAAAAAAGTGTATTATCCACGACTACCATATGTCCCAAAGGAACATATAAGGATTGATGACACATGTGTACTCGGAAGAGGAGCATTTGGCACAGTTTATAAAGGAGTGTATCAAGGAACTGTGGCAGCAGTAAAGAAAATTCCATGCGCTGATAATATTAGTCCTGACATTATGCACGAAATTTTGGTGAACATGTGAGTATCAACTTTCGCTAACAATAAAAAATATTTACTTAACACCTGAATTTACTGTTTAAGTACTATCTTCTATAGCATTTAAAACTATTAACTAAAAATAAATAATAGCTAACACCTGCAGATAGAAAAAGCAAAAAGTAATGTCTTTTTTGGGTTGAGACAGGTACAAAATTAGGAATTATGCTCACCTGATGTGGTTGTGAAAGCCACAGCCACTATGTAGGGTTATCAGATCTCCTGCTACAACCCCATGCTGGAAAAAACATCTAGGAGTGAAAAAAAGGGCTTAATCTTGCACTAAAGCTAGGTAATGATAATGATTCTTCTGAAAGAGTCTATAAATTCCAAAACGCAAAATTAATTCACACTACAGGATTATTAATCTTCTCTCTTCATTACCTAGCTGATCATCAAAATTAACCACTTTTTCCCACTCCTGGATTAAACCATTAACAGAGTAACTTTTATATGTGTCATTTGTCAATGATGCCAACATTTCAGACATTGAAAATGAGTATTAAACATGTACAAGGGATTTTCACAGTAGTATTTAACCATGTATTAACTGTTAGTGGTTATTGTACATAGTGTTGGTTGTTTTGTAGAAGCTTTTACAGCATCCCATAGTCACAATGAAACAGGTAAATAAGATTCCAAGAGCTTGTTAGGCATTGTGTTGCAGGATATAGAGGCAGGGTGATTACATCAGGGACACCAATTAAAGTTGTGCTTGTGTGCACTTATGAGGACAGTGAGACAAGACCCACTATTCGCAGTCCAGTCTCACTGTCTTCCCACAACTGTATGTTTCCTTAGGAGTCTATGACAGTTGAAATTTTATGCCAAGGTTTATTATTGGTTTTCTGCTGGCTGAGGCTAAAATCTCCATGGTGTTCCAATCAATTGTAAAAATCTATCCATATATTTTGTAATACATTACATACAGTGTCACATAACATTTATATGTAGGGATGTCTCCTCTTATGTAGACATTATATTTCCCATCTTATGTAATCAGACAAGACCATTACGGTGACTAATTTGATTTTTGCATAGTGTTTTGGAGAGGTTCCCAGGCATCCTTGATAAGTTCCTCAGTTTTCTGTCATTGTCACCCTCTTAATGCTTCAACTGTGTTATATTCCAGCTATCATCAATATGGTGCCCTAACTGGTCCTAATTAGTTTACTTATAAAATAATAGTACCAGTATTATAGCCACTCAATTGTAATACTGCTGCCAAAATTCACATCAATGCCTCTAATTCTTTACCTGAATACATGCATTTATAATATTGTGCCCAATAATAATGGTGAAAACAGTAGTAGTAATGATGCATTTATGATGCCGCCTTGCAGTACCCCCAGTTTTGATAATTCGCTGCTCTAGTGCCAACAGTTTACATAATGGCAAAATGTAGTGATAATAGTATGTATAACACAATAATTCTCTCTGTATTTATAATTCCTCCTGTATTGCACCCAGCACTTTGCCCATGTATTGCTTTCAGTATGTTTATTAAACCCTAGTATTGCCCACTATATGTATACTGCACCCTATGGTTGGAGTTCCGTTTCTTTGTGTTCGCATATTTGTGACCTTCTTTAGATATTTTGTTGCACAATGACATCATGAGATTGGCCAATTCAGGATGTGCCTTTATATTGTAGTCTTGTAGTCTTCAGGTGTAACGGCCTTAGGCCTATGACACCGAATAGCAGGGCTAATAAATATAGACTTTCATGTTCAAAGTGGAACCTGGCACTTGAGCTGTCTGAAAGCCAACTGAAAGTTATAATTGTTCATTAAATAATTTTACTTCATTCAAATATACAATATCAGTTTATTTGCCTTGTTTGAGCTCAAAAATCTTTTATTAAATATATAGTGGTATTAAAAAGTGTTTCCCCCTTCCTGGTTGCTTATTCTTTTGCATGCTTGTCACACTGATATGTTTCAGATCACCAAACAAATGTAAATGTTAGATAAAGATAACACAAGATGCAGTTTATAACCTTTAACTCCCTCCTCCGCCCCCACTGCCCCCTCCAACCTCACTCATCTCTGCTGAGGACTTTGCCACACACTTTAAAAATAAGATCGACCAGACAAGGCAAGTCTTCATTGTTCAACCACCACAACTCCTTTGTATACCAGACCAATGCCCAAACCCCATAACCTCCCTACCCAACATCACTGAATTGGGGCTTGTCTCCTCTCCAAATCGCACCTCACCAACTGTGCGCTCAACCCCATCCCATCCCACCTCCTCCCCAACCTCACCACCACACTTATCCCATCCCTAACCCACCTCTTCATCCTATCACTAACTTCTGTCACCTTCCCTTCTGCTTTCAAACATGCCACAATCACGCCTATCCTTAAAAAGCCAACCCTCGATCTTACTGCTATGTCCAGCTATCTCCCAATATCGCTGCTCCCATTTGCTTCCAAACTCCTGGAGCAGCACGTCCACTCTGAACTTTCCTCCCACCTCTCATCTAACTTGCTGTTTGACAATCTGCAATCTGGTTTCTGCCCCATCACTCAACTGAGACAGCCCTGACCAAAATCACTAACGACCTACTTACCGCCAAAGCTAACGGACAATACTCTGTACTCCTCCTTCTAGACCTGTCCTCTGCTTTTGACACAGTTGAACACTGCCTCACTACAGATTCTCTCCTCCTTTGGCATCAAATACCTCACCCTATCCTGGATCTCCTTGTACCTTTCCAACCGCACATTCAGCGTCTCCCACTCCCACACTATCTCCTCATCCCACCCTCTCTCTGTTGGAGTCCCCCAAGGCTCTGTTCTAGGACCCCTACTCTTCTCAATCTATACACATGGCCTGGGACAACTCATAAAGTCCCATGGATTCCAGTACCACCTCTATGCTGATGACACTCAGATCTACCTCTCTGGCCCTGATGTCACCACTCTGCTGTCCAGAATCACAGACTGTCTTTCAGCCATATCCTCCTTCTCCTCTCGCTTCCTCAAACTCAATGTGGACAAATCTGAACTCATCATCTTTCCTCCATCCCATAGATCTACCTTACCTGACCTATCTATCACAATCAACTACATCCTGCTTTCCCCCGTACCGGAAGTCCGCTGTCTCGGAGTAACCTTTGACTCTGCCCTGTCCTTCAAAACACACATCCAAGCTCTGTCCACCTGTCGCCTACAGCTCAAAAATATCTCCAGAATCCGTCCTTTACTCAACCACCAATCTACTAAAATGCTTGTGCATGCCCTCATAATCTCCCGCCTTGACTACTGCAACATCCTTTTCTGCGCCTCCATGCTAACACCCTTGCACCTCTCCAGTCCATCCTTAACTCTGCTGCCCGACTAATTCATCTCTCTCCTCGCTATTCCTCCGCTTCCCCCCTCTGCAAATCTCTTCACTGGCTCCCATTCCCTCAGCGTATCCAGTTCAAATTAATAATACTGACCTACAAAGCCATCCATAACCTGTCTCCTCCATATATCTATGAACTAATCTCCCGATATCTTCCCTCACCTAATCTCCAGTCCTCCAAAGACCTCATTCTCTCCTCCACAATTATTCGCTCCTCATCCAACCGCCTCCAAGATATTCTCCTGAATATCCCCCATCCTCTGGAATTCTCTTCCACAACACGTCCGACTATCAACCACATTCGGATTCTTCAGACGGAACCTGAAAACCCATCTCTTCAGGAAAGCCTACAGCCTGAACTGACGCCGCTGCTTCCTCATCACTACCGTAGATACTGCCTCCTCACCAACACCGGAGCTCCAACAACCCTCAACCTATTGTCTCCTTCCACATAATCCTCTAGAATGCAAACCCCTCTGTATAAGTCTGTCATTGTTAGTTTGTTTAATGTAAGTGATATCTGTAACTTGTATGCAACACATTCTCATGTCCAGAACCATGGAAACAATGGTGCTATATAAATACATAATAATAATAATAATAATAATAAATAAATTTATTTATTATTAAGGAAAAAGAAAAAAATCCAAACCTACTGGAAAACGTTATGAAGCCATTTCTAAAGCATTTGTACTACAGCGAATCACGGTGGCAGCCATTATCTACAAATGGCGGAAACATGGAACAGTGTTGAACCTTTCCAGGAGTGGTTGGCCGACCAAAATTACCCAAAGAACACAGTGACAACTTATCTAAGAGGTGACAAAAGCACCCACAACAACATACAAAGATCTCAGGTAGCAAAAGAAAAAAAGCAGGATGCACTCACCAATCTTCAAAGTAGCAAATTTTATTGAGTCTTCACAATTAAAACTTCATGGCCGGGGGAGAAGAAAAGGAGCTCGTGCGAGCAGGGGAGACGACGGCCGTTTCGCGCGGTCCTTGCGCTTCAACGGGTCTGCATCCCATGTTATTTCATGGTTTTGCACCCGATATCTTTTTTGCCATGGCTGTTGCTGACATGATATAGCTTTCTAGTACCGGCTTTCCTGAAGATTATGGTTTTAGTTGGGGCAGTGCCGTCCATATGCTATTTTCTCTCTTTTATTCGTTTTTGACATACAAAGATCTGCCTGCCTAACTTGCCTCTGTTAAGGTTAGTCCTCATGACTACACCATAAGAAAGAGAGCCGGCAAAAATAGAAGCATGGCACAGCTACAAAACAAAAAACACTGCTGAGCAAAAATAACATATAGGCTTGTCTCAGTATTGCCAGAAAACATCTTGATGATCACAAACAGTTTTGGGAGAATACTCTGTGAACTGATGAGACAGAAGTTGAACTTTTTGGAACGTTTATGTCCCATTACATCCATCATTGAATTAACAGCATATGGTGGTGGTAGTGTGATGGTCTTGGGCTGTTTTGCGGATTCATAAAAACAGGAAGACTTGCAGTGGTAAATGGCACCATGAATTATGCTAGATGCCAAATAATCCTAAAAGAGAATGTCCAGCCATCTCTTTGTGACCTAAAGATGAAGCGCACTTGGGTTCTGCAGCAGGGCAATGATCAAAAACACACCAGCAAGTCCACCTCGGATTGTCTTATAAGAAAAACAAAATTCAGACTTTGGAGTGGTCTAGTAAAAGTTCTGACCTTAATATGATTGAGGTGCTTTAGCCTGACTTTAAAAAGACGGTTTATGCTCAGAAACCCTCCAATGTGGCTGAAGTAAAACTATTATGCAAAGATGAGTGGCTAAAGTTGCTCCAGAACATTTTAAAAGACTGCCACTTATCGCCAACACTTGATTGCAGTTGTCACTTTTAAGGATGGCCAAACCAGTTATTATGTTTAGGGGCCAATCACTTTTTCACACAGGACCCTGTCGGTTTCTATTCCTTTTATCATTAATAATAAAGACCTTCCATTATAAACTGCATTTTGTGTGTTAGTTGTGTTATCTGTGTCTATTATTTACATTTGGTGATTTCAAACATTTAATTTATTTAAATATGCAAAAAAATAAATCAGCGAGGGAGCAAACACTTTTTCATACCACTATTAATTAATAAGAAATAATTTACATAAATGATTCTACAGCAATTGTATTTGTTATTCAAGGAGACTTAGCCATCCAAACATTGTGCGATTAATGGCAGCTGCAAAAACAGAGAATGCTATCTTGCTGGCCAGTGAATACATACACGGTGGAAGTCTTGATAGAATACTGCACAGCGAGAATGCACCCACAAAGGTATTTTTATTATCAAGAATGAATTTAGATGTAAATAAAATAATCACTTAGTTACTATATTGTTCGTTTTATAAAATGGGTGCATTTTACAAATCGGATATAGCTTATTGGTGGGGTGTGTGGGTGTGGAACAGGTGACAAGGCAGGGTCGCGGTGGGGTTCATCGGTGGTGGCTACGTTGGTGGTGGAAATGCTGCAGGGTTACCGATGCTGTGTGGATTGGGTGTCCCCTGCAAGCACTCCCAGGCCGCCATTAATCTTGTTGGTCAGAGTGTGGCTATGGATGCAGTGCATGCATGGATTGAGATATCAGCTACCCCAAGATCTCAAAGTGCACGTGTGCTGCCTCTGCTGCCATTTTTCTTTTGCTTACAGCAAGATTATTGGTTGCCATTGACCTCTTGCTGGGGACACAGCATTGGGCCCCCTGCAGCATTGCATTTCCGTGCCACCACCATTGCCGACTAAGATCGAACAGGACACTGCTATAAGACATTGTGCCCCACCACCATGACCCTGCCTCTTGGGACCTGCTCCACCAACACCATGCCCTTCCTGAGTAAGCTACATTCAATATATAAAAGGGACATATGATTATAGGATGGACACCCTTTCTTACCCAAAATTTGTTTTTCTCCTAATTTCTTCATCTGAATTTCTTGTGCATTTTCTAATCCGTTGCATTTTATAATCCAAAAAATACAGTACATACTGTAATGTTGATATTGCATGTGGCAAAGATTGATAAACCACCATATAATTTGAAAGTTGTATTCTTTTAAGTTAGTATTTCTTTATTATTTTAGCTATATTACCATTTGGTTTAGATCATTTTTTAGCTCTCTTTTTATTTTGTAGCTTTCGGAAGAAGAAAAACTGTACATTGGGTTGGAAATTGCACTTGCAGTGGAGTATATTCACTCCCAAAACATTTTACATCAAGATATCAAACCTGCAAATGTAATTGTAAGTATGTACTCGATTTTTTCCTTTCCTTTAATCTTTTGTTTGGTTTAATTTAGAATATTCTAAAATGTAAGAGGTTTGTACACTTTAATAATGCTGCTGAAGACATGTTCGTAGCTTTACATGCTGCATTGACCCCCAAAGCAGCATTACAGTGGTCAACACATGATAGGTCTACCTTGTCAGTTGCTTCATCATATTGTTCTTTTTTTTAAAGAGTATGCTGGACCAGCAAGAGATTTGATAATTCACTATTTAGTTAAGGGTATTTGAAAGTGAATTTTCCTTTTTTTTTATTACTGAGCTTTTATGCAGGACACCTCACGTCCGCCTAATATGACACTTTTGATGGAGGAATGGCATTTTACAACCAATCTTCTCTCAGCATGTGCATATCATGCAAATGTGTTATGTAACGATTTCAAGACCTCACTTTCACATCTTTGAGTTTTAATTTTTACTCATGGAGAATAAAAATTTCAGTTCTCTAATCACATAGCCAAACGAGTTACTATTGGTCAAAAGACAAGTTTAACTTTGGAGCTATATCATTTAAGATAGTATCTAGTTTATTTTAATGACAAAATAAAATGCAATTTGTCAAAGGTTTACCGGTATTTGAATTTGTTATGGTTTTCCCTATGCATTAACACTGACCTGTCCTTTTCAATCTTCACTTCAATGCAGTTATTGCATTAGCATTACAGTGTTAATGAACATATTATTTGGAAATAAGACGTTCTTTATTTTGCCTTAATTAGGGAGGAAAATAGATGTGCATCCTATATAATCCACATGCACCTGGCTCTCTTGGTGTGTGAGTGGTGGAGGTGGGTCACTAGAGGCAGGACCAGGGTTGTCAATGCAGGAAGCCAGCTACAACAGGAACAGTGAATATTAATTTCACAATTAAAGGAAAATTAATATGCACTGTTCACCACCCCCCTACTTCTCACCATCTATCAACACTGGCATCATTATTCACTCTTCTGTTAAGGTACCGTCACACTGAACGATATCGCTAGCGATCCGTGACGTTGCAGCGTCCTGGATAGTGATATCGTTGAGTTTGACACGCAGCAGCGATCAGGATCCTGCTGTGCCATCGTTGGTCGGCGCAGAACAGTACAGAACTTTATTTCGTCGCTGGACTCCCTGCAGACATCGCTGAATCGGCGTGTATGATGCCGATTCAGCGATGTCTTCACTGGTAACCAGGGTAAACATCAGGTTACTAAGCGCAGGGCCGCGCTTAGTAACCTGATGTTTATCCTGGTTACCAGCGTAAACGTAAAAAAACCCAATCACTACATACTTACATTCCGGTGTCTGTCCCCCGGCGTCGTGCTCCTCTGCACTGGCTGTGAGCGCCGGCCAGCCGGAAAGCAGAGCGGTGACGTCACCGCTCTGCTTTCCGGCTGGCCGGTGCTCACAGTGCAGGAAAGCAGAGCGCCGGAGGACAGACACCGGAATGTAAGTATGTAGTGTTTTTTTTTTTTTTACGTTTACGCTGGTAACCAGGGTAAACATTGGATTACTAAGCGCGGCCCTGCGCTTAGTAACCCGATGTTTACTGTTGTGAATTCTGTTGTCGAACTCCCTCCTGTGGTCATGAATGGTACTTCGGCGAGTTCTGTCCATGGACTCCCTCTGGTGGCTGTGAGTGGAGCTGCTGGTTCTGAGGTTCCTTCCGCAGGTGACCTAGTTTAGTCTTAGGCTGGCTGCTCTATTTAACTCCACTCAGATCGTTACTCCATGCCAGCTGTCAATGTTCTTGTACTGGTTCAGTTCGCTCTTGGATCTTTCTGGTGACCTGTCTACTCCAGCAGAAGCTAAGTCCCTGCTAGTTAATTATTTTGTTCATTGTTTCCTTGTCCAGCTTGCTATCATGATTTTGCCTTGCTAGCTGGAAGCTCTGGGATGCAGAGTGGCACCTCCGCACCGTGAGTCAGTGCGGAGGTCTTTTTGCACACTCTGCGTGGTCTTTTTGTAGTTTTTTGTGCTGACCGCAAAGATACCTTTCCTATCATCAGTCTGTTTAGTAAGTCTGGGCTCCCTTTGCTGAGACCTGTTTCATTTCTGTGTTTGTGACTTTCATCTTTACTCACAGTTAATATATGTGGGGGGCTGCCTTTTCCTTTGGGGAATTTCTCTGAGGCAAGGTAGGCTTTATTTTCTATCTCTAGGGCTAGTTAGCTCTTAGGCTGTGAAGAGGCGTCTAGGTAGAGTTAGGTTCGCTCCACGGCTATTTCTAGTTGTGTGATAGGATTAGGGGTTGCGGTCAGCAGAGCTCCCACTTCCCAGAGCTTGTCCTGTGTGAGTTTAACCATCAGGTCGTTCCGGGTGCTCCTAACCACCAGGTCCATAACAGTTTACCCTGGTTACCAGGGGACTTCGGGATCGTTGGTCGCTGGAGAGCTGTCTATGTGACAGCTCTCCAGCGACCACACAGCAACGCTGCAGCGATCAACATCGTTGTTGGTATCGCTGCAGCGTCGCTTAGTGTGACGGTACCCTTAGTGTTTCCAGCATTAGAACATAATGCAGCACAGGTGGGGAGCGTAAAGAAGGTCAGTAGTATAATTTGTTTATGTGTGTGTGCTGCATAACGTGAGGCATATTAACCCAGATGTGCCCACGATTTGGAATATAAGGTATATACCAGGATGGGTAACATACATACCAGGATAGAGGACATATACACCAGGATGATGACATTCATACCAGGCTGGGGACATATAGACAGTCCTACACTATTTGGGGGCATTACCCTCATAACAGTTTCATCAAGAGATCCCACCTTTTAACAGTACATCATTCTTGACTTCACATTTTTTTTCCTATGTTACTACTCCAAAACATAGGTGCTAGGTGCGTCTTTCAGTATGATAAAAGGTATGTTCCTGTGTGAACCTGCCTGTTGTCTCCACCCAATAAAGTTTATGCAGCTCAGGGTTGCTCCAGACAGTGAATGACTACCCCCATCGCCAGTGAGTGGGTCATTTCAGGCCCGAGAGCAAGGTCGTAGTTTTATACATCTCAGATGCAGACTTCACATTTTTGGACGACATGTTATGAGTTAAATGTTTGAAATCGGCATTATTGACCAAATGTAGACAATAGGCAAGAGTATCTGCTGTTTCAAACAGCATAAACTTTGCAGATATGCCCAATGCATCCATAAGCAAGCACCATCTGTAAAACCACCAATTTTTCCATACATGAATGGCAGTGATGTTGAAGTAGAACAAATGATTGAGACCCATGCATAAACACTGTCATTAAAATATTACATAAATAAAGTTTTATTATTACATGCTGATTAAACAATATATGTACCTAAATATTTTTTGAGGTGAACAAACTGTTCTATTGTTTTGCCTGAGGTTTTTAAGTGTATTGTGTGATTAACATTTTTTAAACATAATTGGTGTAGAGAAAATATTAGACATAAACAATTAGCACAATCATTTATTTCAACTGTTTGTATTCATACTCAACTTCAACTACTAATTTCTTAGAATTACTAAAAATGTTTAAAAGCCAGTTTTGTTCATACTGAAATACTATTGTATATTTATGCTAACTTATTGTAAAAGAAATGCTTTTGTATTAAATATATTCTTCACTTTTTCAGATTGACCAAAAAACAAAAAAAGCCTTCTTAACAGACTGGGGAATGGCGAACATAAGAGATACAGTTATTCTGAAAGTAGGAAGCCGATCCTATTCTCAGAAAATTGGACCTATTGGAGGAACTGCCATGTATATGGCACCAGAATGCGTGATTCATTATGAGCTTCCAAGCATGAAGACTGACGTGTGGTCACTTGGGGCAACACTGCTTGAATTATTTAGTAACCAAGCACCATGGCACACAAAGAATGCCAGGGAATTATGTGTTGCAATGACATCTCAAATACCACCACATGCAACGGCATTTGTAGATAGCAGAATTTTAACTATTATCCAAAGTTGTTTTGCATACAATGCTGATGACAGACCCACCCCTTCAGATCTAATAGGGCAAATAAAATGTCTTGAGGGTGTAAACTTACAATCACATTATGGCTATTCATGGTAGCATAATGACATGATTTAAAACATTTTTTTTTATGGAGGATGTTTTAAGTTTATTTTTTGGGGGTTGTTATCTGTTGGATGTGCTGGTAAGGCTCCCAGCACATATACATAAACATAGGCCCCAATTAATGTAAAATATTACAAGAGAGTGTCTCTTCAGGACTTCTTCAGGTATATACAGTATATACATATATGTAAATCACAAAAAGAAAAAAAGCAGGTAGCACCAACAGCTTAACCAGATGTCGGGCTTCAATCGTGCTTGGTGTTTGCCAGGAATTCGCCTTTGGATGGCAGGTGCTTGCATGGAAATAACAATCTTACCATCCACGAGTAAGAAGAAAAGCAGCAGCACTGACCGATCATTTAAGTTGTATGGTTCCTTTATTCAATCATAATAAAAAGCCTTTACACGGCTCGGGGGTGTGCAATACAAAGAAGTGTACAGGTACCGACGGCGGCCGTTTCGTGCTCGTCACAGCGCTTCCACGGGTAAGTGGTTGAATGGACGTGTGGTCAGAAATACACCTGTGTAAACAGAAACTCCTCCCACTCTACCCCGATACACCCACTTATCAAAGTGCATGAAAACATATTAAAAAGAAAGCAATATGTATATCCCTGACAAACAATACTGCGTACATATTGTCCCCACTAATCTATAGTACTTTTGTTGAGAAATAAAAGGGAGAGGAATGAAAATAACAAATTGGTTGCCGGTAACTATCTATCTTATTTCTCTGTATTTCTCTTTTCTATTGGCAGCGTCCGCAACGATAGTTTCCTTTGGGGATGCGCCGTTCTAACCAATTAGATTTTTTCTTAGTGATACGTTTCGTACCAAAATATCCCTTATTCATGTGCTACGTCTGTTTTAAATCAATGGACCTCCCAGTGTATTTCTCACCATGTCACGTCCTTTCAACCACTGACCTGTGGAAGCGCTGTGACGAGCGCGAAACGGCTGCCATCGGTACATGCACACTTCTTTGTATTGCACACCCCCGAGCCGTGTAAAGGCTTTTTATTATGATTGAATAAAGGAACCACATAACTTCAAGGATTGGCGAGTGCTGCTGCTTTTCTTCTTACTCGTGGATATATATATGTATATATATATTTATTAAGCTATATTTAAAGGGGTTGTACAATACTTGTACAACCACTTTTAATTCCCATTTGCATTTTTTTTTTAAAAAGCCTAGACTCACCTATATGTAACAGGGGCACACTTTACATAGTTATGACACTCGAGCAACACAACCAATCGCCGCGTGGTGTTTGCCTCCCCACCTTTAGACGCTTAACAGGAAGTAAGCATTTCTGGTGACTTCCTGTTCAGCTTTCCAAGGCGGGTAGGAAAATGCTCTACGGTGATTGGTTGCTGGGCTAGCATGTTGTAACTATATAAAGTTGGCCCCTGTTACCTAGGTGAGTCTAAGTATTTTTTTTTTTAAAAGGATGCAAATGGGAATTAAAAGTGGGTGTACAAGCATTGTACAACCCCTTTAAATATATATACCTGAAGAAGTCCTGAGAAGACACTCTCTTGTGTGACTTCAGACATTGCTGGAACCATGCCAGTACCAGAGTTGAGATTATTTTTTTTGTTATGATGGCCAAAACAGCTAACACGTTCCCTTTAAGACTGAAAAATGCATATTTATGTTTTTATTACTTATTTAGATTATTATGACATAAAAATAACTCTTTGGCTATCCGACTGTTTACCAAAAACAAAATGTGACAATAGAACATTACACTCTCAAATTCTGTTCAATAAATGTATAGATAGAATTGGCTTCACTAAAGTTCTTAGGAATGTCTGCTTTCATTATCTTGAGTTTGTTCATAAAATAAGATGCTAGATGGATATAGCAAGTTGTGGCATTTTGAATTGTCGATCGATCCTCAAATGTTGTTCCATGAAGTTGTGTGCTGCACAGCCATCTAAAAGATTTATTTCCAACTTGAAAAGGCTCATCTGCATCACCACAATAGTTTGTGGCATATTCCAGGAGGTCCTTGTCAACACGTTGTAATTGATTGTTTGAACCTAAGAAAAGATAGAGTACAATATATGACCTAATGTCCAATCAGGTTGGTTGCAATTAATACATTTACTCCGAAAGTGCGTACAATTACACTGGCATATTTTAGCACCCATAACACAATTTTCCCATGATGAAGCAAGAGCGAAACATGTGTCGGGGCCTCGGCGTGACGCACAGGCAATTACATTATTGAACCATGGGTAAGAGGGTTTGTTATTTTGATTTATGGTAGCACTAAGGGCCTTTTTTTAACATATAGCTGGCTAGTGATATGTGATGTTATGATTCCTTGTCAAATGTATATAGACAAAGGAACTTGTGCATTATACACCTGCAAATGATTTTTTCACATAACGTAGCTCAGATTCACTAGTGTGTCCCGCTTTGGCTCCTTTTCTTTTTTCCACGTAGGTTTTCGGTTCAGGATATACAATATGGCTGTTATGCCACTTCAATGGATTTTTTTCCTGTTCTGATTATTACTTTTTGCCTGTGTGGTTGCACCATGGTTGCCGTGTCATTCCCTGGTTTTAAGCCATTATTATTCTGTTGTGTGATGCAATTTATTTGTATAGGAATTTTTGAATTTTATTGCCGTTATTATTGTAATAAATAAAGTTCTTTTTGCAGTTTTGTACTAACTGGGCTGTTATGACATTCTTTATTTATCTATAGATAAGTATGTTTACTTGATTAGACATTTAAGCTCCCTCAGGTTCAACATTGCCAAACACAATTTTCTATTAGTTTTTAGCTTTATTTCTTTGGGTATGGAAGTATCATACTTTTCTTACTTCCTTTGTGAAATCGGTTGATGGGAACTAGCTACTTTAACATTGTATATCTTTAATACAAATTCAACATGAATAAATAACATGATTTCATAATACAATAATAACTTTTCTTTAATGTCATATTTCAGACAAGTGATAAATTTAAAAGATAGTCAAAATTAAACTTTTGGACAAGTGTACCCTTTAATACAGATGTGTCACTTCAACAAATGGCATTCATCATGTACAGAAATATAATACAAGGCACTTAGTAATATCTTGTGATTTTGCATATTGGCTCCTGTGGGGGCTTGATTAATTTTTCAATCACATCATACACTGCTCATATCCAGGGATTATAATGAGCCTGGAATCCAATGGTTGTCATGCTTGTACACTACAACAAAAATATCCCTCTGTGCTACAGAAATTATAACTTTCTGTGTATGCCGACACTCACTGGACACCCACAGGAAGTGAGTCAAGACAGCGTCGGAGGTACTTAGCTGATCCCACAATATCATGGCAATGTATCGGCAACCCCTGATTGCGTCCTGGGGTCAGCGATGGTGGAGGGGAATGGAGCATTCCCTGCTGGTGTGTCTTAGATCGCGTTGTCAGTGTTTGACAGCGCAAACTAAGAAGTTAACAGAGATCTGCCTGTACATGAAGGTTGATGAGATCAGCTGCCATTCATGGGGAATGATATAAGCTCAGTGAGTGAGCCCACATGTAAGGGAGGCAGACAGCTAAGGACGTACTCCTACACTACATCCAATTTGGGAACATAACTTTTTGGATCTGTTCACTATTATCCTGTGCTATATGTGAGGCACTTACATTACAGTTTCCATCTATATCTTCAAAATGCGTGATTCAGGTGAAACCCCCCACAAATCCATTCACAAATGAGCTAGCAGACTTACTCTGGAATCTGTTCACCCTTTTAATCATTGCAATACTGTGCTGCTATCAAAGCTGCATTGTATGAATCTTCCGTGATCATGCTGCCCGTTACTGATCATGATGACCTTGGATCACGATGGTGGCGATCAGGCCCTCACGATCGAAGGGGCTACCGATCGTAGGAGAGAGGTAGCGCAATCCCTCTCAAAATTATATAACTGCCGCATTCCATACAGATCGCGTCAATAAGGTGTTTAAATCACAAGAGACGACACGGCAACTGTACTAGGTTGTGAGAGGCTAGGCACAGCTATCAGGAAAGACAAGTGCTTTTCAATGCAGTACCACATAGGCAGCTGATAAATTCTTGAAGATTAACCCCTTAGTGACGGAGCCAAATTTTTTAAATCTGACCAGTGTCACTTTATGTGGTAATAACTCTGCAACGCTTCAACAAATCCCAGTGATTTTGAGATTGTTTTTTCATGACACATTATACTTTATGATAATGGTAAATTTAGCTCAATATGTTTTGTGTTTATTTGTAAAAAAATATCAAAAATTTTAGAAAAATGTTAAAAAAATTGCAATTTTCGAAATTTGAATGTTTATCCCTTTAATCCAGATGGCCATACCACAGCAAACCATTAATAAATAACATTTCCCTCATGTCCATCATTTGTAAAATGTTATTTTATTTTGTTAGCATTTTAGGAGGATTAAAAATGTAGCAGCAATTTTTCATTTTTTCAAGGAAATGTACTAAATTTATTTTTTTTAGGGACTTATCCATGTTTGAAGTGACTTTAGGGGTCTCATATATTGGGAAACCCCCAAACGTGATACTATTTTAAAAACAGCACCCCCTGACATATTGAAAACTGCAGTCAGGTAGTTTATTAACCCTTCAGATGCTTTACAGGAATTAATGTAAAGTGTTATGACAGAAATGAAAATGTGTATATTTACTACCTAAATGTCTCTAACTTCTGAACAGATTACTACAGCTGTCAGACTCTAAGGCCGCTATTTGGATGTGAATTGCCATGGCAAACATCAGGACTACACAATCATGATCTGAGGGCACCAATTTGGATAAAGAGGAAGCCCCCACAGTGTTAACCATTTATAATGATGTAGTCACTATTTACAGCATCATCTAAGGGGTTAAACAGACTTGGACTGTGCAAACAGTGATCGTGGCTGATGCAGCAAGTTGTCAGCTATAGTGTACAGCCGACAGCTGCTGGATTGTCACCTGTATGGGGAGGCTATTCTCTTATATCTCAGGTCAGTTAAAAGATGTATTGGCGGTCATTAAGATGTTAATCTTAATCAAGGAATAAGTAAATAAATTAACATTTGGCTGATAAATAGATACCACAGTGTTGAGATCAATGTTGTCCATTATGAGGAGAGTCAAGTTCCCAGTTGTGGACCTCAAGTATCTGTACTTGATCCTATTCCTTTTTATGCTTTTGCAAGTGACATAAGAGAAGGTGTACAAGTCTAATTGTACCTGTTTGCTGATAATACAAATGTGTTTAACAGGGTACATATTACTGTATGCATTATTAACATCGAAATATATTTCACTTGACTGTATAAATTGTCATAACAATGGAAAGGGCAGATCAATATGTCCAAAATAATTAACATAGTAAGTCCTCGGATTTTGGTCTGGTTCTGTTGGGGCAAATTCCTTAGTTGATGTAAAAACACATAAATCCATGCGACACATTCATTCCTGCACTATGACTGTCAAAGGTCGTTATTAGTTTATATTCCCATACTGTTCTGTCTCTCTTAGATTTGAAGCTACCTTTTAAACACAAGTAATTCCATGTCCATAATGTTATGATTTGGGAGACAGAAATGTATTGCCACAAGAAGATCCATTCTTTTTTCTCTTATTGTGTGGCGGTGAGAGTTCATCCTTGTTCTCAGTTTCTGCCCTGTCTCCCCCACATACAGACCCCCCCATTGGACATTTAGTACAAATAATTAGGTACACCACATTAGAAGTGGCGCAGCTGAAAGTACCTGGTATCTTGTAGTCTTGTAATTCTGCTTCATGTCACCTGTCTTTTCCATGTGTTTTTTTTTGTTTTTGTTTTTTTGTTCTCTGTGCTATATTGTGCATTCTTCTGAATTTGTATTAGTCTGTGTCCGATAAAGAGACCTGCGAAGTCTCAAAAGCTTGCAATATGTAACCATCTTTTCAGTTACCCATTAAAAGGTATTAACCACTGAGGACTCTCAATTCTAAAGATTTTTCCATCTCAGATAAGGGATCTTCTTCATGTTAAGTTACCAAAAGATTAAAAAAAAACAAAAAAAAACTGATGCACGTTATTGATTTCCAATGAACTCTCCTTGTGTGCTTGCAGAAGAGGGCAGTGATGTAACTACATGAATATTGATTCCTTGGGGAGTGGGCAGCACAGAAGTAAGGGATCACTCACTGTGATTGACAGATGGGGTGAATATTTTAGTTTTTTTTGCAGTTTACACAGGATAGGGGGTGAGTATAAATAAAAGGAATACATACACAGAGAGGGCTTCATCAGAGGAATAGGAAACACGGGTATTACATACCTGGTAATGTGTTTTTTCATGAGACATGACGGCACCACGAGAGGGGATCCGCCCATCAAGGACAGGAAACCTTCAAGATAAAAGGGGCGGCTCCTCTCTCCACATCAGTTGTTTTACAGAGTACGAGAGGAACTCCGCCGATTAGTGTACACAAATAATACATCCTATACGGTTCTATTCACCGATACCCCAGGGAGTGTATAATACAAATAATGCACCCAACTAATGACGTGATCTAAAGGGTGGGAATATAAGGGTGCCGTCATGTCTCATGAAAAAAAACATTACCAGGTATGTAATACCCATGTTTTTCCCATCATACATGACGGCACCACGAGAAAGTTACAGAGATTTGTATTCTCTTTAGGGAGGGATCACTGCTTGTAACACTCTTCTCCCAAATGTGAGATCAGAGGTAGCAGATAGGTCTAGCCTATAATGTTTAAAAAAGACAGGCCAAGTGGCCGCCTTACAGATTTGGTCGATGGCAGCATCGACGTCGCCATGGCCCTTGTGGAGTGGGCTTTCAGACCCTGTGGAACAACCCTGCCTGCACTACTATACGCTAGAATAATGGCCTCTCTCACCCATCTAGCTATATTTTGTTTTGAGGCTTTAAGGCCCTTCCTTGACTCCTGAAATGAAACAAATAAAGCCCTCTGCTTCCTCCAGGATTTTGTCATCTCTAGATACTGTAGGATACATCTCCTGACGTCTAGGCAATGGAGTCTCTCCTCTTTCTTGTTACTAGGATTGGGACAGAATGAGGGTAGGGTTATATCCTGAGCCCTATGGAATCTCGATACCACTTTGGGGAGATATGCCAGATCAAACTTTAATACAAACCTATCGTCCATAATTTGTGTGTAAGGGGGGTCAGCTGACAACGCGTGTAAATCCCCCACTCTACGGGCCGATGTAAGTGCCAGTAACAAAGCTGTTTTTAATGTTAGTATTTTATCTGAAGTTGTATTTAACGGCTCAAAGGGGCTTTCAGTCAGAGCTGTCAACACTAAATTTAGATCCCAAGGTGGAGGAGTAGGGTATGGAACAGAGTCAGCTCTACTACAGGCTCGGATAAACCTCACCACCCACCTATTGCTTGCCAGGTCAAAGTTGTATAGGGCTGCTAAGGCTGAAATGTGTACTTTGAGGGTACTAACAGCTAACCGCAGAGCTAAGCCCCTTTGCAGGAACTCCAGTATTGCCACTATCGGGACCTCCCCTTCCCGTATTGGCCCTGAGCTGGAGAGGAATTTCTTCCATACTCTCCCATGTCTCTTGGTCGTTACTGGTTTTCTGCTACTGAGCAAGGTGGATATTAAACCAGCTGAGAACACTTCTTTCTCTAGTAACGACCGTTCAAATGCCAGGCTGTCAAATGTAGCCTGGAATTCTGCGGGTGGTTGAAGGAACCCTGCGTTAGAAGGTCCTGGTCTTCCGGGAGAACCCACGGGTCTGTCACTGACATCACTCTCAGCCACAAGGGGGCTATCACAATCACTCTGGCCTTGTCTTCCCTGATCTTCCTCAGAACTGCTGGGATTAGACAAATCGGTGGGAAGGCATACAGGAGTCCTGATTCTATGCTGACGGCATCTACTGCCAACGGCCTGTCTGCTGGGTTCAGGGAGCAGAACTTTTGAACTTTTTTGTTGGCTTTTGAGGCAAAGAGGTCTATACTGGGTCTTCCCCACATGTGTACTATCCATTGAAAAACGGACTTTTTTAGGGACCATTCCCCTTTCCTCAAGTGGTTCCTGCTTAAAAAGTCTTCCTTTATATTGTCCACACCTCGGATATGCAGGGCCGATAATGAAAGGAAGTGCCTTTCGGCTAGAGACATGAGTCTTGTGGTTATGTGCATCAGTGACCTCAAACGTGTGCCCCCCTGGTGGTTCACGTATGCGACCGCTGTTCGGTTGTCCGATAGGACTCTCACATGATGCCCTGCCAAGTGTGGAAGTAACCTCTCTAGTGCCTTTTCTATTGCTAGGAGCTCCCACTCGATTGAGGATAGATTTTCTTCCTCTTGAGCCCAGGGGTCTTGGACCCATTGTGTGTCTGAGTGAGCTCCCCACACCCATGGACTGGCGTCCGTTGTGATCACTTTGGAGGCTGTATATGTCCAGGGAACTCCTTTTGGGGATATAGAAGTTTAACCGCTGACTTTATGGTTTCCATCTTAAATTATGGTATTACAAGAAATTTGTTGAGGCCTTTTAAATTTATTATTGTCCTCCAGGAATTGTCTGGTTTTTTTATGAGAAAAAAAAGGGGAATAAAATCCTTCCCTCCTTTCCTCTATAGGAACTTCTTCCAAGACGTGCTTGTCTAGGAGTGATGTTACTTCCCCCTCCAGACTGTCTTGTTTCTCTTGAGAGGACTGTACCGGGGTCTGCATATATCTTCTTGGAGGCCAGTGGTGAAATTTTAGTTTTAGGCCTGATCCTACAATCTGTCGGATCCAAATGCTGGATGAGATCTTCTCCCAAGCTGGAAGGAAGTGAGAGAGCCTCCCACCTGATAAGGACGGTCACTGGGAGGGTTTTTTGGTGTCTCTGGGGGATTTGACAAAATAGAAGCCCTTTCCTCCCCTGGGTCGCTTGTCCTGGTTGCTCCTGTCTCGGTCTCTATACTGCTGCCTTTTGAAATTTTGGCCTCTCCGAAAGGAGCGATGAAAGTGCTGAAATGGCTGTTTTGGAAAGTTTTTCTTTTTATCACCGGCTTTCTCCAATACCTCGTCTAATGCTGGTCCGAACAGGAATTTCCCCTCACAAGGCAAAGAGCAAAGCTTCATCTTTGCATGAGTATCCCCTGGCCAGCATTTAAGCCATACAGCACTGCATCCTGTGTTGGCTAAAGCTGCTGATTTTGCTGCTAGCCTAGCCGAGTCTTCTGATGCTTCAGCTAGAAACACAGCCGCTGCTCTCATTGTTGGTATTGCCTCTAGGATAGCTTCTCTGGGAACTTTTTGCTCTACCTGTTCCTCCAGGTTGTCTATCCAGATTTTAAGGGATCTGGCTACACAAGTGGCCGTGATAGCTGGCCTTAGTGCTCCTGCTGAGGCTTCCCATGCTGTCTTCAGGGAACTGTCCACCTTCCTATCCAGAGGTTCTTTTAGAGAACCTAGGTCCTCGAACGGCATGGAGGAATTCCTGGCAACGTTTGAGACTGCCACATCAATTTTTGGGGCTCTATCCCAAGATGAGGATGCCTCCTCTTCAAAAGGATACCTTCTTGTTAGGGAGGTGGTTATTTGGGACCTTTTTTCAGTTTTTTTCCATTCCCTTTTAATCAGTTCTTGTAGCTGTTCATTAACAGGGAATGACCTCCGTTTTTTCTTTTGTAGACCACTGAACATAAGTTCTTGGGCTGTCTTCTTGGCCTTCTCATCTACCAGCCCCATGGTAGAGCGAACAGCTTTTATAAGCTTATCCGTAGCCTCTGCTGGAAATGTATCCTCCTCCTCTGAGCTACTATCTGAGCAGCGAGCTGTATCCGAGTCCCCCTCTGACTCCGAGGAATCTCTTTGGGATGCTATTGAGGGGCTGGATCTGTCCCTAGATCTGGCATCCATGTCAGCTGTCTGTAATGCAGACTTTGGACTGGATCAGAGATCTTAGACTGTCCGTAAAGGAGGGTGTTTCCTCCGCCACAGTCTGGTTGATACACTCCTGACACAGACTTTTATCACAAGATGTCTTTAAAGGCTTTTTACATAAGGGACATTCTTTATTTTTAGTCTTCGCCTTAAACTTTTTGGGGACCTCCTATACTCCACCCCCCAATGTATGTAAGAAAAGAGGGGAAAGATGGAGGCAAGAGAAGAGAAAAGAACAGACATTAGCGTGCTGGACTTTCTCGAAGTTTACTCACCACTCGGACGCTTTCAAAGTACGGGTACCGGATCCGGAGGTTGATTGGTTTTCTCCATGTCTCCCAATGAGACTAGGGACCCCTCCTTGGTATGCCGATCCGTCCGTATGCTGTCCGAGCGGCTTCTGGTGCTACCATGGCGGGTCTGGCTCTTTTCGCTTGAGCGAGACCGCCTATCCTGTATCTCTTGCTGTGGCATCAAATGTTCTGGTGAAAAATTCTCCATCATACACACCACCACGCAACAAGAGTAGTCACCTTCAACCTGACCTGGTTTAGTGACACAGGGCAGCGCATCTGGTTCGTTTAAATAGATTCCCCTTTTTTTTTCCCTAATGGATCACCTGGTTGATCCTGCCTTTACTGGTCGCTTCAGAAATCAGGTGTATGATCGCACCTGTCATGAATGATTACCTGGCTGATCGTGCCTGCACCACTTCTGGTGCTCCTATAAGCAATCAAACACCTGGTTGATCCTGCCGCTGCAAGCGCAACGCCTGCGCTGTATAATTATGCCAGAGCGCGCACCCGGTAACCACTTCCGGTGCGCGCTCACCATTTACCTGGTTGATCCTGCCATCTGAATACCACCGACGGCCTGCGCGCCCACCCGGACGTACTTCCGGTGCGCACTGCTGAACTGTGCTCCAGGCGCATCACTTCCGGTGTGCGCCGCCTTTTTCGATCCCCCTGCCCCTTAGCTCCCAACAAATGTTCCAAGTGCTACCGCCGGGTAATGCGTGCCATGTGCGTACCTCCATTTCCGGGTACCCGGCGCCGGCTGGAGGGAGGCTCGCAACGCCGACGGTGTCCACGCCATGGATGACAGGAAGATAGCGCAGCACTTACCCTCAGCGTCCCTCATCGCCAGACACTGCTCCATGCTTCTCCCCTCAGGTACCGACCAGGAAGGAGGGGAGGGGAAGGAGGGAGGGGGAGACTTGCTCTTCATGCTCGACAGGGAGGGCCCCAATACCTCCAAGGAGCTTACCTAGCCCGGGCACCGATGTGCCTCACGGGCTGCATGGCCACCATTAGTCAACAGGGGGGGTACCAAAAGGTGATCCCCGTGGACAGCAGGATTTCTAACTCGACAGGGGGGTAGAAGCGCCACCTGCGGCCCCCCTGGAGAATCTTCACCCGGGCGTTCACCTCACGGGCTGTGGCCATGCTTTGCTCAAGGGGGCATGGTATACATTGACCCCCGAGGCAACTACCGGTACCTGACGATGGGTGCAGTAGACCAGCATCTGCCCAAATCCACCCGACCCAGGCATCCTCTTCTATCTTCATCAGAAGTCTTCCATCTTGAGGGTTCCCCGTCAAGGACAGGAAACCAACTGATGTGGAGAGAGGAGCCGCCCCTTTTATCTTGAAGGTTTCCTGTCCTTGATGGGTGGATCCCCTCTCGTCGTGCCGTCATGTATGATGGAAAAAATTAGATCCGATACATACTTTTTTTTGACCTGACAGATTCCCTTTAAAGAACTGAATCTGTTTTGCCTCAATGAAAGAAGGGAATGGGTGACCAAACTAAAACAGTTAAATATGTTACATGACAAAAGAAGGAAAGTAGTTAAAGGCTTGAAAGCTTTACAGATATTTAAAGCAGAAATAATGTTCAGGGGGTTATTTTGTCACTAAAACACCTCCACGCAGGAACAAGGAAGCATCAACCTTAAGATACTCACGGGAAGGACCAGACTAAAAGTCTGGAAGTAGTTTTAGACTGATACATTAGTTCATATACTTACCAACCAGCGCTGATGTTAGATAGTATTAAGTCGACAAGAAGTAAATTCAAACATGTCTATGATACGTGCAAGTCTATCCTAACATAAGTATTAATGTAAATGCAGACTACTGGGGCCAGGGTAGTTTTTTCAATTTTAATTTTGTATGTGATGCTCCTTTCCAATATACAAATAAAACACAATTTAAAAATATTTTTTAATACACAAGTGTATAATTGAAATGAGTAAGTTTACCTTCTGGTGGAGAATAATATAATAGTTCTGGTTTCCCAAATGGGCCAACAACACCTCTTTGTTTTCGTATGTTGTGGTTGTTCCACTCCATAGCCTCCAGTTTGAGTTCATTTTGTATCAGCTGCAGAAAGCTGAACTGCAAACAATGTCTGAAAAGAAAGTCTCAAATTTATTTTAGATACTGAGGGCACCCCTGTCGATTTACAAGTAAAATATATCTATATATATCTTCACAGTAGAACTTACATGTGGACGGGGTTTGATATATCCAAAATGTCACTTCCAACCATTTTCTACAAAAAGGAAATAGTAATGTATAGTAACATTTAGATATATAGCATTATATGTGACTGAAAAATGTGCAGTGTATAAGCAATATGTGAATTTTCCATTGTATAATAGACAGTTTTCTTCATATTCATTTTCCTTTATGAAAGTTATGTGTAAGTTTGATAGGATGTTTTCATAAACAAAGTATGAAAATAATTATGTTTACCTCAAATCTTTCTTGCCATAGACAAATCCAAGATTTTTTCAAATATGAATTAAAACATTCTGCTCTCTAAAAAATAAAAAAAGGTAATTAATTTCAGTTATATACATGTACAAAATAATTATGCAATCATTTTAAAAATGACATGTCTTCAGTATAGTTTATCATTATGACACCATGCAGTCCAAAATTACTTGATGAGTAATGTAAGCAGTGAGTGGGCAGTGATCAATAACAAGTGGGTTTAATGTGGAGCACAAAGAAGCTTGGACACACAGAGACAAACATATATAACACAACTTTACAGGTCAATAGCTAACTAGAACCTATTGTTCAGGCACCCTCCTATATGGGAAGTTTCTTTACTTACCGTAGGCATTGATCTTATATATAAAGATCCCATATCTGCCGAATAGTGGATAATTATGAGATTAGTGGTTGTCCAATCATTGGGACCACCATAATCACAAGAACAGGGGCCATATATCTTGGGAAGTCCCTATCCTGAAGTGGATAAAGCAGGAATGACATGATAATAGAATAATTTCTGTGGGAGTTTTGAAGATGGCAATTGTAGTGCTTGTATTATTAGGGTATGTGCACACAATCAGTGTTTGCCACGTTTTGGGCATATTATGTTTTTGCTACATCACCAACATTTTTTGTTATACAGGTCGAATGCAGTGGATGGACGTATACATATATCAAAAGGAATAGATATTTCCACATATAAAAAGTTGTAGTTCATGTTAGCTATCCAAAAAGTATCAGTTCTTATTGCGGATATTCACATGCTAAGCATGCCGAGATGAGGAGACTTAAAGCCGCAATACTCCTCTGGGAAATATGCTAATTGTCTCTTCAGAGAGGAAGAGGACTAGAACTCTAGTGCCACCTCACACTTTGCACTGATGAGGGGCAGTACCCCAGAACACAGTGTCTGCAAATTGAGATTCTAGTTTAACTTTTATCAGAAGTCATGTGACAAGGCTCGTTAAAGGGTCAACATTGACTTCTAGGATTCCCAATTCCATTAGGTGGCACTACTGTTCTAGTTCTCTTCCTCTCTGAAGAGACAATTTGCATACTTCATGTTAGCAAAATGGGTTTGAGTTTTGGCAGCCACCTCGCATAAAAATTAAAGAATCATGACTTTTTAATCAAATTCAATGTAAAAGTTAAATCAAATAGAATTAACAAGTATACTTAAAGACAATAGCAATAATTTTGTAAGAATGGTACACAAGTTTCTCATTAACATTTGTAAATATACTGTCACAAATTGCAAACATATAACTGTTACCTGATTGTGCACAGATTTTCCATATCGAAAACTGTTAATTCCAGCCAAACTGTCACAATGGCGTTGTCTAAATGAGGTCTGCAACAATGCCACCAATTTATTCTCTTTTCCTCTGTCTGCCCTCACAAGTTGAGGACAACCTTAGAAAAGAAAAAAAATGATAGAAGGAAATAGTTTTTACATGTTAAAATAATTTAGAGTTATTACATTTAGGAAGAAAGGTTTTTGATGTAAGGAGTTATTCAGATTTCAAGATTGTTGGAAAGGAATGATTTCCTTAAACAAGCTTTCAGAGTATTCAATAACTCTGACCTATCTCCAGGATAGTTCACTAGTAAGATATCAGTGCAGAAATCTATCTCCCATCAACCCAACCAATCAGATGTTTTCATAGACTAGTTAGTGCCATGGCCTGTTCCAAGGACAACAACATCACACTCATGATATAGACGTAGTTCAGCTCCATGCAAGCAAATAGGGATGAGCTACAATATCAAGCAGAGAAGCTGACAATGTATTATTTAAGCTGCAAGGAGGTTGTGGCGCTTACCATAGTGATACAGCCTATTCAGAGTGTTAATTGTTGGGAGCACCAAACTAGAATAGTCTATGAGAAAGCAGTTTATCAGCTTTACAAATAATGTTACTCTATTAACAGATTTTCTAAATTAGTAAACATCACCATTTTCTCGAATAACAGCATCCAGATAGTATCTCGCTATGAATCCAGGTTTTCGGTTTGAGGTTCCAGCTTGTAACCAAATGATGCGACGGGAAAACCTATATAAATATTTAAATACGGCTTGTTTACTTTTGAAATGAAATCCTCAAAAAGTTTAAAAAAAAACAAAACTATAACTTACCCATCAATACCCAAGTGAACCCAAATTCCATAGAATTTTAGCTTGTCATTGCCTGAGGAAAAAAATATAGACATTATATTCCCCTTTTCACATGTGGAGTGCTATGGAACACATGGTGGCGCAATAATTACGTATATACTCGTGTATAAGCCAATTTTTTTAGCACCTTTTTGTTTTTTTCTGAAAACGCCCCCCTTGGATTATACACAAGTCACTGTGCAGAAAGCTGGCAGGGCAGGGGGCCACGGAGCAGCGCCAGGAGCCGGCGGCTGTGGCACAGTGACAACTGCATCTGCAGCCGCAGGCACAAGACATCATACTCACCCACCTCGTTCCATCTCTGCATCTCTGTCCCTGCATCTCCGTTGTCCCGGCAGCTCTCCGCTCCTGTGTTGAGCGGTCACGTGGTACCACTCATTAAGGTAATGAATATGTCTGCATCTCCAATCCCATAGGCGGAGCGCATATTCATTACTTTAATGAGCGGTAGCACGTGATCGCTCAGCACAGTCAGGAAGAGCTGCCGGCGCCGTGACAACAGAGATGCAGGGGCGATGATGCAGCAATGGCGCAAGTAGGACAGGGGGGGATGTGATCAATGCATAAAACGATAGGACGGTGGGGGAGCCGAGCCATGAGGGACCGGGGGAGCAGAGCCATGAGGGACGGGGGGAGCAGAGCCATGAGGGACCGGGGGGAGCTATGCATACAACAGGGGGAGCCACACATACCAGGACAGGACGGGGGAGCCACATACCGGGACAGGACGGGGGAACCACATACCGGGACAGGACGGGGGAGCCACACACCAGACCAGGACAGGGGGAGCCACACATCAGACCAGGACAGAACAAGTGGAGCCACGCATCACAGGACCAGGATAAGGGGACAGTGCATACCGGCTTATACTCGAGTCAATAAGCTTACTCAGTTTTCCATGGTTAAAGTAGGTGTCTCAGCTTATACTCTGGTCGGCTTATACTGGAGTGTATACGGTATATATATATATGTATATATACACACACTGTATATATATATATATATATATATATATATATATATATATATATATATATATATATATATACACATACACACATACATACATATAGAGATAGATAGATATATCTATATATACACACATACATAGATAGATAGACATATATTTGTATGGATATATATATATATATATATATATATATATATATACAGTGGGGCAAAAAAGTATTTAGTCAGTCAGCAATAGTGCAAGTTCCACCACTTAAAAAGATGAGAGGCGTCTGTAATTTACATCATAGGTAGACCTCAACTATGGGAGACAAACTGAGAAAAAAAAATCCAGAAAATCACATTGTCTGTTTTTTTAACATTTTATTTGCATATTATGGTGGAAAATAAGTATTTGGTCAGAAACAAAATTTCATTTCAATACTTTGTAATATATCCTTTGTTGGCAATGACAGAGGTCAAACGTTTTCTGTAAGTCTTCATAAGGTTGCCACACACTGTTGTTGGTATGTTGGCCCATTCCTCCATGCAGATCTCCTCTAGAGCAGTGATGTTTTTGGCTTTTCGCTTGGCAACACGGACTTTCAACTCCCTCCAAAGGTTTTCTATAGGGTTGAGATCTGGAGACTGGCTAGGCCACTCCAGGACCTTGAAATGCTTCTTACGAAGCCACTCCTTCGTTGCCCTGGCGGTGTGCTTTGGATCATTGTCATGTTGAAAGACCCAGCCACGTTTCATCTTCAATGCCCTTGCTGATGGAAGGAGGTTTGCACTCAAAATCTCACGATACATGGCCCCATTCATTCTTTCATGTACCCAGATCAGTCGTCCTGGCCCCTTTGCAGAGAAACAGCCCCAAAGCATGATGTTTCCACCACCATGCTTTACAGTAGGTATGGTGTTTGATGGATGCAACTCAGTATTCTTTTTCCTCCAAACACGACAAGTTGTGTTTCTACCAAACAGTTCCAGTTTGGTTTCATCAGACCATAGGACATTCTCCCAAAACTCCTCTGGATCATCCAAATGCTCTCTAGCAAACTTCAGACGGGCCCGGACATGTACTGGCTTAAGCACTGGGACACGTCTGGCACTGCAGGATCTAAGTCCATGGTGGCGTAGTGTGTTACTTATGGTAGGCCTTGTTACATTGGTCTCAGCTCTCTGCAGTTCATTCACTAGTTCCCCTCGCGTGATTCTGGGATTTTTGCTCACTGTTCTTGTGATCATTCTGACCCCACGGGGTGGGATTTTGCGTGGAGCCCCAGATCGAGGGAGATTATCAGTGGTCTTGTATGTCTTCCATTTTCTAATTATTACTCCCACTGTTGATTTCTTCACTCCAAGCTGGTTGGCTATTGCAGATTCAGTCTTCCCAGCCTGGTGCAGGGTTACAATTTTGTTTCTGGTGTCCTTTGACAGCTCTTTGGTCTTCACCATAGTGGAGTTTGGAGTCAGACTGTTTGAGGGTGTGCACAGGTGTCTTTTTATACTGATAACAAGTTTAAACAGGTGCCATTACTACAGGTAATGAGTGGAGGAAAGAGGAGACTCTTAAAGAAGAAGTTACAGGTCTGTGAGAGCCAGAAATCTTGATTGTTTGTTTCTGACCAAATACTTATTTTCCACCATAATATGCAAAAAAAATGATAAAAAAACAGACAATGTGATTTTCTGGATTTTTTTTTCTCAGTTTGTCTCCCATAGTTGAGGTCTACCTATGATGTAAATTACAGACGCCTCTCATCTTTTTAAGTGGTGGAACTTGCACTATTGCTGACTGACTAAATACTTTTTTGCCCCACTGTATATATTTATTATATATATATATATATATATATATATATACACACATACAATGTGTGCCTTTATAAGATTGGATATCAAGTAGAAAATAAAGCTTACCATCTATATGCCAAACATCATTGGGACCTTTCGAGAAATAATTTTTTCTCTCTATTTTGCATTTCCCTGGTGTTCTCATCCGCAATCCAGTAGCATCAAATTGTTTCATTGCCTGATTTACATCATTTCTGTAAATGCAATTATATATGCATTAAAATATATTCAACGAGTTGCTATTATAAATTGGGTTATTTTTCGCTCATAACACACTTTTGGGTACAAAAAGGAAATGTGACTTATGAACCAAAGGAGTCAGGCAGTGGGGAAGTGTTGGCCTCTTGGAGCAGTGGAGCTATTAGCACTGTGCCTGAACTAGAGACAGATAAGCAGTGAGAAGGGAAGTATGATTCTTACCTCTCTCAGGTTTTCCTCCCAACCACCTTACTGCAAGCGTCCTGAAGGTGCACATACACATGTATTATAACGTGACACTGTGCAACGTCAGGTCATAGAGCAGCACGGCGTCCTTGCGAACACCAGCCTAAAGCCGAAAAGGTAATTGTTTGGGGCTGATTAGGATATAATAATAATAATCTTTATTTATATAGCGCCAACATATTCCGCATCGCTTTACAGTTTAACAGTTTCAAACACAACAGTCATAAGTAACAATGTTAACAATACAATAATTAAAGCGAAATAAGACAACCCTGCTCTAGAGAGCTTACAATCTACAATAAGGAGAGGGAGATACAAAGTACAGGTGTGTATTTACAATGATGTATTTACAATGAGGGTCCAGCTATCTTCAGGGGGTGGGGATAGATGGAGATAGTGAATGGGCTACACACACAAACATAAAATGACTTTGATTAGTGAACGTGGTAGGTCGCTCAGAACAAATGTGTTTTGAGTTTGCGCCTAAAACTATGCAAGTTGTGGCTGGTCCTAATATCTTGTGGTAGAGCATTCCGGTCCTAATATCTTGGGGTAGAGCATTCCAGAGGATTGGCGCAGCACGGGAGAAGTCTTGTAGTCGGGAGTGGGAGGTACGGATTAGTGCAGAGGTTAGTCGAAAGTCATTTGCAGAGCGCAGCGGTCGGTTAGGCCGATAGACAGAAATGAGGGAGGAGATGTAAGTGGGGCTGCACTGTTCAGAGCTTTGTGGGTGAGAACAAGAACTTTGAATTGTATCCTGTAATGAATGGGCAGCCAGTGTAACGACTGGCGAAGAGTGGACACGTCCGAGTAATGATTAGCCAGATGGACGACCCTGGCTGCTGCATTAAGGATAGACTGGAGAGGAGAAAGTCGAGTGAGGGGGAGGCCAATTAATAGAGCGTTACAGTAGTCCAGGCAGGAGTGGATCAGGGTAACAGTGAGGGTTTTTGTTGTTTCCATGGTGATAAAAGGGCGGATTGTAGAGATGTTCTTTAGGTGTAAGCGGCATGAGCGGGCAAGAGATTGTATATGGGAGGTGAAGGAGAGATCGGAGTCAAACATAACACCCAGACAGCGCGCCTGCTGCCGGGGTGTTATTATGGTGCCACCCACGGAGAGGGAAATGTCAGATTTAGGGAGGTTAGTAGATGGCGGGAGCAGAAGAAGTTCAGTTTTGGAGAGGTTGAGCTTCAGATAGAGAGCGGACATGATGTTGGAGACTGCGGACAGACAGTCACTGGTGTTCTGTAGTACAGCGGGGGTAAGGTCAGGGGATGATGTGTATAGTTGTGTGTCATCAGCATAAAGATGGTACTGAAAGCCAAATCTGCTGATGGTCTGTCCAATTGGTGCCGTGTAGAGAGAGGAGAAGGGGGCCAAGGACTGAGCCCTGAGGTACCCCAACAGCGAGAGGAAGAGGAGATGAAGTGGAGCCAGAGAACAGAACACTGAAGGAGCGGTCAGAAAGGTAGGAGGAGAACCAGGAGAGAGCAGTGTCCTTAATGCCTAGTGACTGGAGCCTACAGAGTAGGAGAGGGTGGTCAACAGTGTCGAAAGCTGCAGAAAGGCCGAGAAGAATGAGCAGAGAGTGGTCACCGTTACGTTTTGCTGTCAGAAGGTCATTGGTCACTTTGATGAGTGCAGTTTCTGTCGAATGTAGCGGGCGAAAACTGGACTGTAAAGGGTCTAGGAGGGAGTGAGTGGAGAGGTAACAGGTAAGGCAGGAGTAGATCAGGTGCTCCAAGAATTTAGAGATGAAGGGGAGATTGGAGACTGGTCTGTAGTTGTTTGTGCAAAATAGGTCGAGGGTGGGTTTCTTTAGTAATGGAGTAATGATAGAGTGTTTGAAGGAGGACGGGAAAATGCCAGAAGAGAGGGAGAGAGATTAAAGATTGTAGTTAGGTGAGTTGTGACGACTGGAGAGAGAGACTGGAGGAGGTGTGAGGGAATGGGGTCGGTAGTGCATGTAGTCGGACGAGAAGAGGAGAGGACCTTGGAGACTTCTTCTGTGATGGGATCGAATGTGGAGAGTGAGCCATGGGAAATGCAGGGAGGGATGGGAGTCACTGAACTTGGTGATTGGGAGTGGATTTCCTGACAGATGTTATCTATTTTCTCAATAAAGTGGGAGGCCAGGTCATCAGCACAAATGTCTGATAGGGGCTTGTGATTTTGGCCTGAGGAGGGAGTGAAAGGTGTCAAAAAGTTTATTGGGGTTGTTGGATAGTGAGGAGATCAGGGTAGTGAAGTAGGTCTGTTTGGCGAGGTGAAGGGCAGAGTTATAGGTCCTTAACATCAATTTGAAGTGTATGAAGTCTTCTGGTGTGCGTGTTTTCCTCCATAAGCGTTCAGCACACCTAGAGCATTGCTGGAGAAATCGGGTTTGCGATGTGAGCCAGGGCTGTTTCACTCTGTGTTTGGCCAATGTGCCAGCAGGTGTCAGTGCCTCAGCCCAATGGAGAATCCTTTGGTGGGCCAGTCCGACCCTGTGTATACTAATGTCAGAAGCCTCAATAATAAAAGTGATTAACTGGAATTAGTAATGTCTGAGGATGACTGACAGAGAGATATTAACTGATACATGGCTGGAAAATAGTTACGATTCGGAAGCTAACATAAAGGGTTAAAGTCTATTTAGAAAGGCTGTGACAAAATGGAAATAGGGAGGTATTTGTACTTTTGAAACATCCTGTCTGCCCACACTCCAGAATGAATTGTGAGGAGAATGAAAATGTGGAATCACTGTGGATAGAAATACAATGTTATCAAATCAAATGTAATACTAAAGGAAATAGATGAGACAGCAAAGGTCATTAGTATGGGTGATTTCAAGTACTTGGATATAGACTGTGAAACTGAATCCTGTAAATCTGAAAGAGGAAACAGGTTCTTATGAATAAAAGAAGACAGTTTAACTTCCCAATTTAAAAAATATCCAACTATAAGGACTGCCTTACTGGACATAGCATTAACCAAAAGGCCTGATAGAATAACTGATGTGTAGATTGACGTAAATAGTGACCATAACATAATAACCTTACAATTGTCATTCAAAAGGTAGTTTTTTCAGGGAGGCACCAAACCACAGAACTTCTGAAATGAAAATTGCAGCTGCTTAGAGAAACAATTAGCCTCACAAAGTGGGAAAAAGTCCTCCGAAATAAAATGCATAAACTAAATTACCGTATGTACTAGAGTATAAGCCGACCCCCCTAATTTTGTCACAAAAAAACTGTGAAAACTTATTGACTCGAGTATAAGCCTAGGGTGGAAAATGCAGTAGCTACCGCTAAATGTCGAAAATAAAATTAGATACCAATAAAAGTAAAATTAATTGAGACATCAGTAGGTTAAGTGTTTTTGAATATCCATATTGAATCAGGAGCCCCATATAATGCTCCATACAGTTCATGATGGGCCCCGTAAGATGCTCTATATAAAAATGTGCCACATATAATGCTGTGCCCCATATACAATGCTCTGCACTGTTCATTATTGCCCCATAGCTGTGCCATATAGTGCTCTGCACCGTTCATTATTGCCCCATAGCTGTGCCATATAGTGCTCTGCACCGTTAAATTATTGCCCCATAGCTGTGCCCTATAGTGCTCTGCACCGTTCATTTTTGTCCCATAGCTCTGCCATATAGTGCTCTGCACCGTTCATTATTGCCCCATAGCTGTGCCATATAGTGCTCTGCACCATTCATTATTGCCCCATAGCTGTGCCATATAGTGCTCTGCACCGTTCGTTTTTGTCCCATAGCTGTGCCATATAGTGCTCTGCACCATTCATTATTGCCCCATAGCTGTGCCATATAGTGCTCTGCACCGTTCATTATTGCCCCATAGCTGTGCCATATAGTGCTCTGCACCGTTCATTTTTGTCCCATAGCTCTGCCATATAGTGCTCTGCACCGTTCATTATTGCCCCATAACTGTGCCATATAGTGCTCTGCACCATTCATTATTGCCCCAAAGCTGTGCGATATAGTGCTCTGCACCGTTCATTATTGCCCCATAGCTGTGCCATATAGTGCTCTACACCGTTCATTATTGCCCCATAGCTGTGCCATATAGTGCTCTGCACCGTTCATTATTGCCCCATAGCTGTGCCATATAGTGCTCTGCACCGTTCATTTTTGTCCCATAGCTGTGCCATATAGTGCTCTGCACCATTCATTATTGCCCCATTGATGTACCATAGAAAGCTCTGCCATTGCTGCTGCTGCAAAAAAAAACAAAAAAAAAAAAACACATACTCACCTCTTGCTTGCAGGTCCCGGCGTCTCGTCCAGGAGTCTCGCCGCACTGACTGATCAGGCAGAGGGCGCCGTGCACACTATATGCGTCATCGCGCCCTTTGACCTGCACAGTCAGAGCGGAGAGACGCCGGGAAGATGGAGCGGCGCCAGGAAGATGGAGCAATGCCCGGAGGCTGGAATGTGGACAGGTAAAAATGCGATACTTACCTGGTCCCGGCATCCCACTCCTTCTCCCGCACAGCTGGTCTTCGGTGCCGCAGCCTCTTCCTCTATCAGCGGTCACCATTACTGCTGATTAGAGAAATGAATATGTGGCTCCACCCCTATGGGAGTGGAGTCCATATTCATTTTTCTAATGAGCGGTCCCATGTGACCGCTGAAGAGGGGAAGAGCTGCAGCACCCGGAGACCGTGGGACGGCAGGTGGAGCGCCAGGATCGCCGGGACTAGGTAAGTATGCCTCAGCGCCCTCTCCCCCTCACCCGCCGCCCTCACCGATACCGTGACTCGAGTATAAGCCGAGAGGGGCACTTTCAGCCCAAAAATTTGGGCTGAAAATCTCAGCTTATACTCGAGTATATACAGTATGTTTTCTTTATGTAAACTAAATTAGATATTTTTAAAAGCATACACAAATTGCATTGTGAACAATACACACCATATATGAATACAATGGCTGTGAACAGGGAAAAAGGCAATGTGGATAAACAGAAATGGAAAGGGGGACAATAAAACTGAAAAGAAAGGAATTACATTACAAGGAAGGTAGTGAGAAAGCACTAAAACACTGTCAGGAGCAAAAAAAAAATGAAAAAACAGATAAAGGCATTGCATTGAAAGTGGACAGAGAGAGGCTCATTAACATAGCAAGTAAAAGTAATCCAAAAAACTTCTTCAGTTAGATAAATAGCATGGGATTGTCAAGGAAAACAAAAAAGTCTAGTTGCTTTAATGTATTACTACAGATAGACCACGATCTGGAAATATTTTTCAAACCCTTTACAACCAAGATTGATGCAGTACTTGTAAGTTTGATACAATTTGACATCTGGCTTGAAAACAGAAGTGCCAGAACAAAACCAGAGAAAATGATGGAATCAGTTCAGGAATCACTTTACCACAAATAGGAAACTGACTAATCAGCATATAGACGTGAGGGTAGCCTAAAGGTACCTTCACACTAAATGACGCTGCAGCGATCCAGACAACGATCCGGATCGCTGCAGCGTCGCTGTTTGGTCGCTGGAGAGCTGTCACACAGACAGCTCTCCAGCGACCAACGATGCCGGTAACCAGGGTAAACATCGGGTTACTAAGCGCAGGGCCGCGCTTAGTAACCCAATGTTTACCATGGATACCATCCTAAAAGTAAAAAAAACAAACGCTTCATACTTACCTTCGGCTGTCTGTCCCCGGCGCTCTGCTTCTCTGCACTGGCTGTGAGCACAGCGGCCGGAAAGCAGAGCGGTGACGTCACCGCTCTGATTTCCGGCCGCTGTGCTCACAGCCAGAGCAGAGAAGCAGAGCGCCGGGGACAGACAGCCGAAGGTAAGTATGAAGCGTTTGTTTTTTTTACTTTTAGGATGGTATCCATGGTAAACATTGGGTTACTAAGCGCGGCCCTGCGCTTAGTAACCCGATGTTTACCCTGGTTACCAGTGAAGACATCGCTGAATCGGCGTCACACACACCGATTCAGCGATGTCAGCGGGAGAGCCAGCGACCAAAGAAAGTTCTGGCCTTCTAGCCCCGACCAACGACATCACAGCAGGATTCTGATCGCTGCTGCGTGTCAAACTAAACGATATCGCTAGCGAGGACGCTGCAACGTCACGGATCGCTAGCGATATCATTTAGTGTGAAGGTACCTTAAGAGATCTACAACATCCACTCTGCTTAAAATGATATCTAAATCATTCAAAACAAAGCAGTCTGTAGTCAAAAGCAGAAAGTTTGGCTTGTAAACCAACAAAAAGCAGAGAGCTGATCAGTATTTGGTAAGTATTTCACATCAGTATTTGTATCCAAAATCTGGAGTGGAACAATCACATGAAAGTGTAATATAAACATGTAACCACTTCTAGATTTTTTATCCTCTTCTGGTTTTGTGTACAAATACTGATGAGAAATACTGATCAAATACTGAACATGGCGTAATACGTCTGTTCAAATTGAGGAACTGTCTTGAGGGCACTTGCATAACCAAAAACAAAACCCATGTGTCTAAACATGACTGTCTGCAATGTGTCTTGGTGAAAACAGCTGCCAGAGTAGGTTTTATGTTGCAGAACTTTACAACTATCCTTGTTTTTTCAATGTAAAATAAAATGGATTTTGAATTAAATTACTAACCTATAGCAAGGCTGTATTTTTCTCTCGTCTCTGATTCGTCTATGCATGGCGCGAATTCCTTTAGCTGGTGACCAGTGCTGAAGTTCAACCTTTCATGAAATATACAGAGAAAATAAAATTATTGGTAAACATTGATAATTGAACATTAAGGAACTTTACCAAGTAAATAATCAATCCAACCAAATATATCGGTTGGTCTCAAGTGCTGATGGTCATTCTACACTAAAATAATATTCATGTTCCATAAGGAACCTTTTTTAATGCTTACCGTAAATACCAGAGTTTGTAAGCAAACACATAAAAGCAAAACCCATAACTGAAGACTGACTCCCAAAGCAATGGTGTTATAGTTTTGGTAAAAAAAAAAAAAAAAAAACACAACTGTACATCGGTTTTCTATGGCAAAGAAATATCTTTCCCTAGGGAAGTATATCACATAACATGTTAATAAACATTTTAATCAAACCACAAAAAAAGATGACTAACGTACTAGAGTCAACAGATTTGATGAATATGATTTTTCTTATTCCTTAAGATTAAAACAATATGTACCGCTTTAGAGTCAGGCAACTGCCTGATGATGAGAGCAGTGTGGTCTTGATATGCGTTTTTATCTGAATAAGGCCGGCGTCACACACAGCGTATGAAAATACGGCCGTAATACGCTGAAAGTCCCGAAAATAGTGGTCCGTAGCTCCTCCGTAGGCAGGGTGTGTCAGCGTTTTTTGCGCATGGCATCCTCCGTATGTAATCCGTATGGCATCCGTACTGCGTGTTTTTATCGCAGGCTTGCAGAACCGACATACGGATATACAAGGGATCCATGTGTAAAAAACAAAACAAAACATATATACTGTCTATATATATATATATATATATATATATATATATATATATATATATATATATATATATATATATATATATATATATATATATATATATATATGTCAGTAGACACATATATGTATATATATTATTACTTCATACAGCACGAGATAGCAGAAAGCCGGTAATTCAATTACCGGCTTTTGCTTTCTACTTCCTAAACCCGACATGATATGAGACATGGTTTACATACAGTAAACCATCTCATATCACCATTTTTTTTTGCATATTCCACACTACTAATGTCAGTAGTGTGTATATGCCAAATTTTGCAGTTCTAGCTATTAAAGGGTTAAATGGCGGAAAAAATTGGCGTGGGCTCCCGCACAATTTTCTCCGCCAGAGTAGTAAAGCCAGTGACTGAGGGCAGACATTAATAGCCTGGAGAGGGTCCATGGTTATTGCCCCCCCCCCCTGGCTAAAAACATCTGCCCCCAGCCACCCCAGAAAAGGCACATCTGGAAGATGCGCCTATTCTGGCACTTGGCCACTCTCTTCCCATTCCCGTGTAGCGGTGGGATATGGGGTAATGAAGGGTTAATGCCACCTTGCTATTGTAAGGTGACATTAAGCCAAATTAATAATGGAGAGGCGTCAATTATGACACCTATCCATTATTAATCCAATACTAGTAAAGGGTTAAAAAACACACAAACACATTATTAAAAATTATTTTAATGTAAAAAATCACAAAGGTTGTTGGAATAATTTATTCTACGCCCAAACCACTCACTGAAGACCCTCGATCTGTAACTAAAAAACGTCTGAAACGTCCAACGATGTAAATCCATCTGAAGGGGTTAAAATATTTTGCAGCCACGAGCTTTGCTAATGCAGCTGCTCATGGCTGCAAAACCCCGGAGAATGAAGGTAAAGTAGGTCAATGACCTATATATAGCTTCATTTGCGGTGAGGCGCCCTCTGCTGGCTGTCCCTAGATCGTGGGAACTTTCCTAGAAAGCTCCCAGGCTCGAGATCATAAGAGGTGCCCTCTGCTGGTTGTCCTCATATGAACTCGAGCCAGGGAGCTTTCTAGGAAAGTTCCCATGATCTAGGGACAGCCAGCAGAGGGCGCCTCACCGCAAATGAAGCTAAATATAGGTCACTGACCTACTTTACCTTCATTCGCTGGGGTTTTGCAGCCTTGAGCAGCTGCAATTGGATTAATAATGGATAGGTGTCATAATTGACGCCTCTCCATTATTAATTTGGCTTAATGTCACACGGGAATGGGAAGAGAGTGGCCAAGTGCCAGAATAGTCGCATCTTCCAGATGTGCCTTTTCTGGGGTGGCTGGGGGCAGGTGTTTTTAGCCGGGGGGGGGGGGGGGGCAATAACCATGGTCCCTCTCCAGGCTATTAATATCTGCCCTCAGTCACTGGCTTTACTACTCTGGCGGAGAAAATTGCGCGGGAGCCAATGCCAATTTTTTCCGCCATTTAACCCGTTATTTTATTTTAATAGCTAGAACGGCCAAATTTTGCATATACACACTACTAACATTAGTAGTGTGGAATATGCAAAAAAAAGGGGATATGAGATGGTTTACTGTATGTAATCATGTCTCATATCATGTCGGGTTTAGGAAGGAGATAGCAAAAGCCGGTAATTGAATTACCGGCTTTCTGCTATCTCGTGCTGTATGAAGTAATAATATATATACATATATGTGTCTCACTGACATATATATATATATATATACCTATTCTATGTGTACACATTTATTCCACCTATTCTATTGTAAGCTGTCAGTGTGATTTTACTGTACACCGCAATGAATTACCGGCTTTTCTTGCTAACAGCGCTGCGTATTCCTCGCAAATCACACTGCTGGTCTGTGTGTAATCCGTATTTTTCACGCTTCCATAGACTTTCATTGGCGTTTTCTTTGCGCAATACGGTGACAAACGCAGCATTTAGCGATTTTCTACGGCCGTAGAAAGCCGTATAATACTGATCAGGAAAATACGGCAGATAGGAGCAGGGGCATAGAGAATAATTGTGCCACATGTTATGCGAGTTTTACGGACGTAGTTTCTGCGCTCTTACGTCCGTAAAACTCGCAAGTGTGACGCCGGCCTAAGTAAGAAGAATAATACTCATTATATCTGTGTATTCCATCACTATGAAAGGTAGCAGATTTTTTTATGCTATGTTGTATTGCAATTGTCACACTGCAGCACTGCTGGTGGCTGCTGAGTAGTGCAAGCTCTACTAGATGGCAGCACAGTGGAGAATGAACCGAAGTCCTGCACAGAGAAGAACTACACCAGGTGGTAGCAGAGTAGTCAGCAAGCAAGGTCGATACCATAGAAAAATTAACCCCTGACATGAACAGACAAGGAAAAGGAGAGACAGGAAAAACCAGGTCTTGATCATGACAGCAATGCAGTATTTTGGGAAGTAATGACTATCAACAAAGGAATGTGGAATGGTGGCATGGCTATTAAAAAAATAGTCTAAGATTCAATTTGCACATGTATACAACATAATGAATATGATTCAGGGGCATACATAGACATGACTTGGTCTCATAGCCTACTTGTGAACATGCACCCAAACTGCTATGTAATGAACTAAATGCTATTGCCAGATATGAGTGCAGAATTTCAAGTGGGTAAAAATACTTTTGTAAATATATCTAAAATAAAATATAAAAATATAAATGTAAATTTACTAAAACGTAGTGCAGATAATATGCAAATTGTAACTACAGACACAGAAATAATATGATTTCTGATTGAATGCAATGAACCGATTTTTTTTCTTTTATTAGATGCAAAAAATGGTAGAGAAATTAAGGTGCGTTTTATAAAAAAGAAGTTAGCAAGATATGGGATCCAGTGCTATGAGCGGGGTCGGGGATCTGGAGCCAGCGTGGTGAGTCAGGAAGAGGAGTAAGAAGCAAGTTACGGTCCTACTTACCGCCCCCTTTTGTTGTTGTCCTGGTCACAGCGCTGCTCTGATTTCTAACATAAAGTGAAGGACGTATAGGCTAAAGGTACCTTCACACTAAACGATATCGCTAGCGATCCGTGACGTTGCAGTGTCCTCGCTAGCGATATCGTTTAGTTTGACACACAGCAGCGATCAGAATCCTGCTGTGATGTCGTTGGTCGGGGCTAGAGGGCCAGACCTTTCTTTGGTCGCTGGCTCTCCCGCTGACATCGCTGAATCGGTGTGTGTGACACCGATTCAGCGATGTCTTCGCTGGTAACCAGGGTAAACATCGGGTTACTAAGCGCAGGGCCGCGCTTAGTAACCCGATGTTTACCCTGGTTACCATCCTAAAAGTAAAAAAACAAACGCTACATACTTACCTTCGGCTGTCTGTCCCCGGCGCTCTGCTTCTCTGCTCTGGCTGTGAGCACAGCGGCCGGAAAGCAGAGCGGTGACGTCACCGCTCTGCTTTCCGGCTGCCCGGCGCTCACAGCCAGAGCAGAGAAGCACAGCGCCGGGGACAGACAGCGGTAGGTAAGTATGTAGCGTTTGTTTTTTTTACTTTTAGGATGGTAACCAGGGTAAACATCGGGTTACTAAGCGCGGCCCTGCGCTTAGTAACCCGATGTTTACCCTGGTTACCGGCATCGTTGGTCGCTGGAGAGCTGTCTGTGTGACAGCTCTCCAGCGACCAAACAGCGACGCTGCAGCGATCCGGATCGTTGTCTGGATCGCTGCAGCGTCGTTGAAGGCCCCGTCACACATAGCGACGCTTGAGCGATTCCGACAACGATACGACCTGTCAGGGATCGCTCAAGCGTCGCTATGTGGTCGCTGGTGAGATGTCACACAGTGCGATCTCCCCAACGACGCAGCAGCGATGCGGCGAACTGTAGCGACCTGTACAACGATGCTATTTCATGATGATTCAATGGGACGTCCTGTCAGCGAGGTCGTTGGTAAGGTGTCAAACACAGCGATGTGTGCTACCCAGCGGGACCGCAACGATCAAAAAATGGCCCAGGCCATTCCGACACGACCAGCGATCTCACAGCAGGGGCCTGATCGCTGCTACGTGTCACACATAGCGAGATCGCTACTGAGGTCGCTGTTGCGTCACAAAACTTGTGACTCAGCAGCGATCTCGCTGTGTGTGACGGGGGCTTTAGTGTGAAGGTACCTTTAGACTAAACTTGTGACATCACTTCAGAATGCAGCACCCTGAATGTCTGAGTCAGGAGAGTTACCTTTTTTTCATTATGATCTAATTGCTGAGTAGTACTCAGTACTATTGGGGGTCTGATCCGAGGTCTGTTAAACATTTAGGGTATGATTAAAGGTGAAAGGTGCATCTGAATGGAGGTGCTGGCAGATCTGAGGACTAATAACTTTTGAGGAGGTATAATGTGTGGAAGGGTTATAATTAAGGCGAAGGTCTGTTTGGTGGGGTCTGATCTTTGTTCTCATAAGTATTAGAGAAGTCTGATTGCAGGCTTCAATTTGAGGGAGGTTTGATTGGTTGAAAGAGGTCTGATTAAGATTTGGCTTATCTGAAGTCAGAAAAATATTGGAGTGGAGGTGTCTGATTTAATAATGGGGGGGATCTGATCTGAGCTCTGTTTAAAATTTCAGGGTCCAATGTGAGGTTTACTTAACATTGGTGGTGTCTGATCTGAGGTCTAATGAAAATATCCTCATTTTTTATTTTACTTCTATAAAAACAGAGGTGCATCATATCATTAGATGCATTTATAAGGAAAAAAAGTTCTCTCTTTTATTGTGTTGATTCCCAGGTTTCACAGATTATGAATATTTGTAAGCAATGAGACCTTCATCAGATAAACTGGAAGATGCATATACGCAGCAGTGCAAACAAATGTCAAGGTGCATCAGGCAAATAATATATAAATCAATAAACTGACAAGCTACAGAATTTTGCAAATCAAGAAAACATTGTAAAAGTAGGCAAAATATATCCAAAATAGTTTTTTGTTTTATAGTCAGACATCTAAGATGGTAGAGCTGTTTTATGAGCACATGGCTCTATTTCAGTCGATAGTGTAGAAGGGAAAAAACAGAACATTATCTCCAGTACAGATAATGCTGCACATTGTAGCACATCACATAATCATTTTGTATAAATCACTGATGACAACCGTACCTTCACAGCACTGAAAATTGTGGATATTGATCTTTCATCACTTCTTCGCTTTAAGCCAAGTTTTTGCAGTATTCTTCTTAAATGGCGTTGTCTAAATAAATAAATAAATTTAAAAAAAACACGGCCTTAAATTCTTGAAACAGATTCACTGGCAATCATTACATTAGACCTATTGCTAATTATTAAAAACAATATGACTGGAAATTATTTTCTATAACTAGCAAATTGATATGATTACTGTGTATATTATAAGTCCAAAAACATGAAAATGTTAGTGACTTTGCACATCTGATCAAATTCTGTGCTGTCATTAATGGAGGTTCTATCCAGATTTATTCACTTGCAGCAGATAACAATGAAAACAAAGTCATTCTTTTAACACGTGTGCTGTGTTAAACGGAAAAAAGTATAACAATGTTGGGGTTAAACTCCCTTCACATATGGCACATTTAGTTGCAGCAAATATCTTACAGAATATGAGATTCATTTATTTGAATGGGTTGCTTCTATTAGAAATCCAAGTTCTACTGCAGTCTTCATTGCAGTGAAAAGAACTTTGTTACCAAAAACATTGCACGTTTTAAGACAAATTAAACTGTAGTGGTTTTGATATCTGTTACCATAAAGAAGCATAATTGTGAAAAGATGCTGTACAAACAATTTACTAGAACATAAAGCTCTGTTAATAAACGTCTGTATTACAGTTACTGAGTTTTGGAAAGTTAACCCATATGTTATAATTAAAAAATTAATGCAAAAGTCGAAATAACCCCCAAAAATTATATTAATAAGGAAGTTAGAATTGAATTGTCTGTGTGTATAACAGATATGATCTATGTGACGTTCAAATATATAAAAATTCCAGTGGTAGCTGTGTAGGCTAATTTACACACCATTTCGATGACTACCCTTTTAGGAAGCGTATAACCACATTGTAATGAAAAATTTGGCAATATATATTATGGACTCAAATTGGGTGGTAACATAAATATAATTAAATGAATCTCACCATAATGACATGGAAATTGCATTTACCGTATTTTTCGGACTATAAGACGCAATGGACTATAAGACGCACCCAGGTTTTAGAGGTGAAAAATAGGGAAAAAAATATTTGAAGCAAAAAAGGTGGTAAAAAATTTAATAACATAAACATACTATAATATGTGCTGTTATTATATATAATAGTATGTTATTATGTTGGAAGCTGCGAGTAGAAGATGGAGCTGCGGGACCAGTGTGGTGTCTGTAAAGTACTATATGAAGACGCTGGAGGGTGAGTATAAGGATGGGGGCACAGGGCTTATATTTAAAGCACCACTCCAGCACTAAAAAATAACACTGGTGTGCGGCTTTAAGATCCCATTGGGAGAACTATAACTCCCAGCATGTCCTGCAGAACCTATGGCATGCTGGGAGTTATAGTTCACCACAGCAGTGGCAGAGTGCTTTATTGTGTGTTGTAAAGACTAACCTTTTAATTGTGGCAGCCAGCCACACTGTGGTGAGGTAAAATGCTGGAGCATCCCATCCCATGACTGCACAGAGTACTCCCTCTTGTTGCCTCTCCACAGCACAGGAGTAAGCTTACAGATTGTAGTGTGGTGTCTGCAGGACCTGTGATGACATCAGAAGAGGGAGGGCTCTGTGCTGCCATGTGATGCTCCAGCCCGCCCACTCCTGACATCACACAGGTCATTGTGCTGGAGCACTAAGACGGCAGGCAGGTATGCAGCAATCTTGTCCCCTCTGGCCCCTGCTGCTGCCCCCTCCTCCACCGGACACACAGCATGTGTGTCCCTGTTAAGGAGTATTCATTTGCTGCTCCTGACTCACTGCTCAGCTGACAGGTGGGCGGGGAAGCAGCTAATGAATATTCACTGCACTTTAATGATCGGGACCATGTGGTTTCCCCAGTGCTGATTCCTGAAGCCAACAGGGACATTTTTCTGCCTCCCAGTGCAATCCCACTCACTGCTGCCCCTCCCCACGTTACATCGGTACCATAAGACACACCCACACTTTCCTCTCAAATTTGGAGGAAAAAAAGGGCGTCTTATGGTCAGAAAAATACGGTATATTACGCACATGGAAAACTAGCATCACAACTTATTGGTGTCATAGTTTTTTTTAATAAAAGATTAGTTTTTAAATACTTACGAAACAGAAATATTGTGAACATTTTTTAGCATTCTTAAAATTTCCACTTGGGTGCAGCCCTTTTCAAAAAGGTGTTTTATAATACTATCTCCTTTAAAATTGTTAAGGCTTGTCAGTGACTCCACAGAAGATTTTCATACTGCATGTTCTAATGTGTTTTAACAAGCTGAAGACCACTGCCTGTTAAATTAATCACTAAAACTATCACGTTCTACCAATTTGCCATCCTTCTGTAGTTATAAAACCTATAAATCAACAGCTAGTAAAGGTGTTAACTCATTGGCCCACCTGGTCTTCAGTCTTTCACCATTATACAGGGGTCTGTTGCATTAAAGGGACACTGTCACCTGAATTTGGAGGGAACAATCTTCAGCCATGGAGGCGGGGGTTTTGGGGTTTTTGATTCACCCTTTCCTTACCCGCTGGCTGCATGCTGGCTGCAATATTGGATTTAAGTTCATTCTCTGTCCTCCGTAGTACATGCCTGCACAAGGTGCAATCTTGCCTTGCGCAGGTGTGTACTATGGAGGACAGAGAATGAACTTCAATCCAATATTGCAGCCAGCATGCAGCCAGCGGGTAAGGAAAGGGTGAATCAAAAACCCCAAAACCCCGCCTCCATGGCTGAAGATTGTTCCCTCCAAATTCAGGTGACAGTGTCCCTTTAAACAACTGTCGGCTATCTACATCTGCAGCCAAGAATGTACATGTACAGCCTTTTGTGGTAAGGACATACAGGTGTGAAAATGCACATGAAGGACAAATGTGATTGGCACATCCATATGTCCATTGTGCAATATGTAGATTATGTCCTATTTGTGGCTGCAAATGTGGACTATGAAAACATTGCACTGAATGTATCATGAAAAACTTCCGAAGTCACATGTATATCATCCATATTTTGCAGAGTCACATTTTGCATCAGTGCATTCTAATACCAAAGAGAGTCAGGTAACCAGAATAGTGTAGTGCAGTGGGGGTGGGTGCAGTGTGACAGGCAGTGACCCTTGTAAAAGTTCACAGCAAAAACGTGTTCAAGCTCAAAAACTCACAATTGCACCACCGTATCCCACTGCAGGGTGCCAGGAGTTCACTCTGCAGTGCTCTGTGTTAGGCCGGGATCAGACTTGCGAGAAAGTCGCACAAGTCTCGCACCTCAATACCCGCCACTGCCACCGGCACTCGTGAGCGGAGTGTGTGGCTGCATGGCTGCATAGAGATACATGTACTACGGTCCCGAGTGCCGGGTATTGATGTGCGAGACTCGCACTAGTTTCTCTCAAGTCCCGGCCTTACTCTCACACAGGCTAAGCTTTTGAAGAGCCGACTGCTCTGTTAGCTACAAACTCCAGACTGACAAACACAAACCCTGCTTCACAGTTTTGTTTTTTAAACAATATGTGGCCTTAGGCCACTCTGAAAACTCGTCCCAGGGAGGAAACGGACCAACCACACTACCTTCCTGTAGTCTGTTTCAAAGTAAAAGCCCACGACAGGTTTTCCTACAACTGCCTTGAACAAATAGCTTGCCCAAAGCCAACACTCACTTTTCTTGTGCATTGCAACCACAGCTATACCTGAGGCTGCAATGCAATCACAAGGGCTTAATACGCTTCTGAGAAAATTTGGGGGGACACATAGCGACCCTTACAAATAACACTGGTCGCTGCCTCACAATAGCCATAAATACACCCTTAAAATTTGGCTGCTAGATGTTTAATTTCAGATTTAGTGTGGGTGCTCAAATAACCTCATTATTCATTTTTTAGGTTATGTATTTCCCAAAAAAAAAAAAAAAAAAGATATCCAGGAAGTATCGTTTCTCCTTGCGGAGATTGACTTGTTAAAGGGTCTGTTAGACTGACGGAACGCACTAAGAAAGAGGATATAGATGCGTTCGCAGTCCGGGGTCCACCGTACAGGTGAAAACCTGCTGCTAGTAAATTGCAGACTATATGGCGGTACTCTAAAGTACACACACGTGGGTTCAACCTCACCCAGCGTGGAGGAAGCAATCCTGTTACGTCACAGGACCGCGGTACCGCACATAAAGCGCGAGCAAGTAGTCAGCGAACTTTATCCCAACTGGGATTGAAGTCCGATTAGACCCATGCTGGCACTACACCGCAACTGGGTGTGTAAGGAAACAGAATAGTAAGATATAGGCACAGAAGTGCGAGCAATGCCGCACTGACGAACGCCACTAACCACCCAGGCTTGGGTATGGAAAGCGCTAGACAAGCGCACGGTGCCGTACAGGCGAACACAGCAACGGACGCTGTAATGTGTGTATTGCACAGATGATTAGTCGGGCGCTAGATAGCTACCAACATCCGCGAGCAGTCAACAACTCTAGGGAGGAATATTTAGGAGCTTTTATCCATCGACATACATCCATCTACACACACACATATAATTTAAAAACAATACTAGCGCATGGCCGTGCGGTCATGCGCAGTTTATATAGTTGCAGGACAGGAAGTGGCTACAGAACTTTTGCCCTTCCAAGACCTGCCAAGAGGACCAATGGAATGTGCCGCAGAGGCTGAGCACATGATCCTCGATCTCCAACGGGAGATCTTGCCCTGGGCATGCTCAGTGTGTGCAGGCACGGACTTAGTCCCAGAGAAGTCCGCTCGCCGCTGACCAGCACTGACTTTAATGGCAGGAGCTGGAGAAGCAGCAGTAACTCTTAGAACAGAGTGAGATTGAGCACCGACGTCTTCGCTGAGCAGACTCCACTGCGGCTGGACAGGAATGGGAGACCGCAGCAGAGATGGCTCGAGATTCCCCCTGTGCAGAAGCGGGAACTTGACCCCTAACAGGGTCGACATTGACTTGTGTGATTGCTACCTTCCAATAGGTGGCACAAGAGTTCTAGTTCTCTTCCTCGTCTTCTGACGAGACAATTTGCATAATTAGCATATTTCCCAGAGTAGCATTGCGGCTTTAAGTCTCTTCATCTCGGCATGCTTAGCATGTCACTCTCCGCAAGGAGAAACGATACTTCTTGGATGTCGATCAGACGCCTCTCACACAGCCAAACCAGATCTCCACTCTTCACTTGCAAGGGGCAGTACCTCGAAACACGGTGTCTGTAAATTGAGAGTCTGGTTTCACTATTATACTAAGTTATGTGACAAGGTTCGTTAAAGGGTCAACATTGACTTGTAGGATTGCTACTTCCAATAGATGGCACTAGACTTCTAGTTCTCTTCCTCTCTGAATAAACAATTGCAAAAAAAAAAGAGAATGAGTATGCACAATGGATATTGAACGGTACTTCAACCTTGGAGTGGATTTGGTGGGTAGCAAAAGTTAAATGAAACCTGTCACCAGTTTTGTGACATAGCAGCCAAAGCTATCTCCTTATTAAGCATCTGCTATGAATTTCCTAAATCCTTATAAACCCCCCTCCCTCCCCTTGTATACTCCCCAAAAACCATTTTTAGTTTCTTCCGCACTGTATGGTAATTGTCTCAGTCCTGTCCGATGTGCGAGCCTTTGGGCTTTCTTAATCCCACCTATTGACTGTTACTTGCACTTCTACTTTGTTGATGACGCCTCTTGCATCATCCACATTGCCGAGTGACATCTCGCGCCTGTTCAGAAATACAGAGTTTTGCACCTTGCTATTCCGAACAGCACGTAAAGACAAAAAACAGAAGTGTCATGCACAGATACACATACATCCGGCTCTTGTACCGGAACTACGTTTGCCAGCACATGCATACTTCTGTTTTTTGGCTTTGCCCACAGTTGGGAAAAGAATACTGCACAGGCGAAGAAAGCAATATTTCTGAGCAGGCGCGAGATGTCACATGGTGATGTGGATCTTTATCCATTTTAGGAGGATGGCAAGCAGAAGCCGGGAGGAGGGATGCAGAGGCCCGAAAGCACGTCCATTGGACCGGACTGAGATTACCATACAGCGTGGGAGACATTAAAAAACGTTTTTGTGAGTATGCAAGGGTAGTTAGGGGGTGCTATAAGAATGTAGGGAATGCAGTGCAGAGGCTGAATAAGGTGATATTTTTAGCTGCCATTTCACAAAAATGTTGATAGGTGCAGAGTGCTCTCAGAAGCAATGCAGCACAATTATGCTTTCACTACAAGGTTGAGTTACCCTTATAAATATCCCTTGAAGTGTCAGAACAGACAAATTATGCATTAATACATTATTTTTTAGTTACTGTATTTTAATTTTTTAAAATACCTTGTTTTTTTAATTTTCATATCGTTCATGGCTGATACCCCTGTAAGAAAAGTCTCAGCATTATTAACGTAACTCTCGCTCCCATGTATGACAACTTACAAATGCCTCATGAAGTGTTTGCCATTTCTCCCATACACATGGCATGCTGCTTTATTTGCTTGACAAAGGAAGTGGAGTTCTTAAAAATGTAGCATCATGCTTACCAGAATACAGGTGATAACTTAACTCGATGTGTATGACCCAGTAGCGTAGCTACCAAGGTGGCAGAGGGTGCAGCCGCCCTGGGCCCACTGCTCACAGGGGCCCACCTGAAGCTACACTACACTTAAAGGGACACTGTCACCTGAATTTGGAGGGAACAATCTTCAGCCATGGAGGCGGGGTTTTTGGGTGTTTGATTCACCCTTTCCTTTACCCGCTGGCTGCATGCTGGCTGCAATATTAGATTGAAGTTCATTCTCTGTCCTCCATAGTACACGCCTGCACAAGGCAAGATTGCACCTTGTGCAGGCATATACTATGGAGGACAGAGAATGAACTTCAATCCAATATTGCAGCCAGCATGCAGCCAGCGGGTAAAGGAAAGGGTGAATCAAACACCCAAAAACCCCGCCTCCATGGCTGAAGATTGTTCCCTCCAAATTCAGGTTACAGTGTCCCTTTAATTATATCAGCGTTCACAGCCTGCTGATATAGTAGTTAAGCTCCATGCTCCGTTGTAGAGCAGGGAGACACGATCTCCCTGCACTACCGCAGGAAGTGACCGGGGAGAGCCAGAGGAACGCATGTCTGCAGAACGATAGGTGCCGGCACTGTATCGGTCTGCTGGCTCCAGTATACAGCAGACATGCCCACATTGCAAGCTGTGTGAGCGTGTGTGCTCTGCTGCAGAGAAGTCCGGAGGACCACGGCACGGCTTCTGAGAGTGTCCAGAGAAGAGCAAGACACTCACAGGACAGTGGTGCTGTAAGTAACAGTACAGATTTCTGCAGGTACTGGCAGGAGATGTCAGCACCGTGCAAGGTGGATTTGGCAGGACCCGGCTCCCCTCCTGATAAGACCAGGCCTTGTGCTGTATATCTGCAGTCTATATCTGAGGCACTGTAGATTTATGGCGGCTGCTAGAACTACAAACCGGATCACTGTCAGTGCGGGTCACCCAAGCATGACCCAATCTGTAAATGACTTCAAAACAGCAGCCATAAGTCTCATGGTGTCTCAGACAGAGACTGACAAGACTGGTCGGTAATGTGCACTGATAGATATGACCCCGGCTGCAGGACCCCACAGATGAGGAGATATATATCTATCTATCGGTGCACATTACCGACCAGTCTTGTCAGTATATATATATATATATATATATATATATATACACACACACACTGCATTTACTGATATAAGATAACACAAACACTGGTCTGATAGGACCCTGACCCCGGCTATAGGATATCTATCTATGCATCCATCTTATAGCCGGGGTCAAGATCCTATCAGTCCAGTGTCTGCATGATCTCATATCAGTAAATTTAATGTGGTAAACATGAAAACCCCATTATGAAACCTTTTATTAAAAATAACAAAAAGTTAAGGCTGTGTATATATGATAAATAGCAAGACAGAATAAAATGGAAACAGCAAATAGGTGTGTAAAGGAGATTATATCTGGGTGCAAGACCCTGAACATATACTCTATGTAGACAACAAGACCCCCAAAGGGGGAGCAGGGGAAAAGGAACTGACGAACCAAGGGGTGTACTTCTTTTAGATTGGTAATATTCTACCTCCCTCTCTTTCTTGTGGTTGCCTCCTTACCATCTGGGTTCTTGTCCAGACAAGAGTATTCCTTTAGGGTTACCTGGATACATTCAGGGAGGTATACCCATATTGTGGCCTCTATACGCACCTACTAGCTCTTTCTGTTTTCTTCTATTTAGCTCTTTGTCACATATATATGAGCTGTGCAAGTATCAGCCCACAGAATCCAAGGAGTGGGAGCTATTGTGGGGGTCATTATACAACATGGGAGTGTCTTTTAACCGTAGAAAGGACATCACTTCTAACAACAATGTAGTAAACACTGTAGGGGCCATACATAACCCAAAGGGCATTGCTCTGAACTGAAAATGACAAACCTGACCATTCACTAGTACAGCCACCCAGAGAAACTGCTGGTGTAACTGGTGTATAGGAAGATGGTAGTAAGCATCCTTAAGATCCAAGACTACCATATAACAGTTTGGAAATAAAGTTTTTATAGCTGAACGAATGGATTCCATTTTAAATGTCCTGGATCTTATGATGGTGTTTAACTTCCTCAAATTTATTATAGCTCTGAAAGAGCCATCAGGCTTAGTTATCAGAAACAAGGGAGAGTAAAATCCTTTCCATAACTGAGATGACGGAACCTCTATTAAAAAATGTTTGGTTAAGAGAGACCTAAGCTCAAGTTCAAGTGCTTCCTGCTGTAGCCTGGATTTTAAGGAAGTTAGAAGGAAAGAATCCAGAGGTGTCCGGAAAAAATCTAAGGTGAGGCCTGAAGATACTAAATTTATGGCCCATGAATTAGCTGTTATTTCCTTCCATTGATCTACAAATTTCAGCAATCTACCTCCTACAGGTAGAATAGGA